>NC_043708.1:22407533-22607940 GCF_006229205.1 Suricata suricatta | reverse complement strand
TAATCATCTGGTTGGTTCCCCTGGCAACCAGCCCCCTTCCTAGGGGAGTCAACTCAACCTTAGACAGGTTGAAAGGGGTTTGTTATAAACAACAAAAGGTGTTCTCTCACCTCATTCCTCAGGGAATTATAAGAGAACCTCGTTGAAAGATCAAATATATATTTCTTATTATATTAAGATATCACAGGTCTGTTCTCTATGTTAAGCTGAAATCTGCCTCTACAATAGCTACTTCTGTTTACTTATAATCTGTTGAGTATCCCACCCAAGGTACAGAGTACTGGGTTCCTCTAAATTTCCACTGCCTTTTTCTCAGTTAAATTTTTGTATTTCTTTTAGCAAATTACCATACAAGTGTATGAAAATGTCTTTGCAAAGTTTATAACAAAAATAATAAGGTGGAAAAATATTGATCTGATCCCTCTCCACCTTAATCCAGAGATACTGCTTTGAACTCTTAATTATTTCTTTTTGTTTTACTGTTATATTTCTAAATTACATGCTTACAATGCAGTTTTTTATAGGTTTCATTACATTTTGTATATTAATTCCCATTTCAGACATTTAAAAAATTTTTCTAAATATCCTCAGTTTTATCTTGCAGTTCTTTATTGAATGAATCTCTCCTAATAAATGTACTTAAATAAATGTAAGTTTTTATTAACTAAGAGCTGTTTTATTATTCCTTTAAATAGCATTCAGTTTGTGGTTCTTAATAGACAAGTTATCTCTGTTAGCATTTTAGGAATGAGATCTTTAAATTTTTTTAATGTTTTTAATTTATTTTTGAGAGACAGACAGAGCATGAGCAGGGAAGCGTCAGAGAGAGAGGGAGACACAGAGTCTGAAGCAGGCTCCAGGCTCTGAGCTATCAGCACAGAGCTCAACATGGGGCTCGAACCCACGGACTGTGAGATCATGACCTGAGCTGAAGCCGGACACTTAACCAACTGAGCCACCCAGGCGCCCCAGGAATGAGATTTTTAAAGTTATTTTTCTGTTCCACACATTGTGTCTTTTTTTAAGTTATTCCTTTTCTTTTCTTTTCTATTTATCTTAGCCCTTGGCTCTCCTGTTTCTCTTAGTGGTTATCTTACAGTTTCTGGTGAATTGTGGCCATTTGTTTTCACCTGATGGTAAAAAGTCTATCAGGTTAGTTAGAAGCTGTATAATTATGGTTTTCTTTTTTAATCAGTTAGTGAAATTTACTGGAGGATAAATAGGTAGGGAACTAGCCACTTTATCAAGGTATTACCCTTCCAAAATGTCGTTACCAATGGATCTTTTCTCTCAAGTCATTAGGTTTGTCCAATAATCCAGTTTCTCAGATCTAACTCAGTTTCTCTGTGTTTGAGTATTTTGTTTCTATAGGTAGGTGGGGAGTACGTGAGAACAATGGAGGAAAGGGGCTTAGGATAGATCAGTTGTTCTCAGGGGTCAGTTTATAAGTTTACATGTAATCCTCCTATTTTCGTTGTGACTCCACACCCCTGGCAATGCCTGAGCCTGGGTCCTCACATCCAAAGCCCTGCTCAGTTGTATTCTCTGTGTGTGTGTGTGAGTGTGTGTGTGTGTGTGTGTGTGTGTGTGTGTGTGTATTTCCTTGCCACGATAGAGAGGGTACCTATGGGGCTATCTGATCCTTTTATAGGCTTCCAAACAATACTCTCGTTTTCAGGCCTACCTCTCATCCCTGCTTTCAGAAATATGTGATGCCTCCAATACGGTATCTTTTTTAGGGTTCTTTAGCAAAATAACCTTGTTTACTGTTGGCGTCTTCCTCTGCAGCTACTTGACTTTCAAGTTTTTATGTTATTCCTCTTCATCATGATGTCTGTCAGTGACCAAATCTTCCATTTGCCACCACTCTCCCATCTCACATCCCTGTCCCCAAACTCCTCACCAACCCTCACTTGTAGATACTCCATGTCTGGTCCCATTTCCCCATCTTTACTTTCCCCTAGAATCATATCCACTTTTGAGCCTGATCTGTTCAGTTGGCAGAATACCTGCCTTGACTTTGGGCAGCATCCTTATTTCCGTTTTTCCTGTTTGCTCCATGCCGCTGTTCACTCTCCAGCTATCCATTGCTGTCAGGGGACATGTTCCAACGTTGACTTGGCCTGGGTCAAATATGGGGCTCTGAATCAGGAGCCTGGATTTGACAGAAGAATATGCCAGAAGGCATTGATGAATGGCTTGATGCAAGAGAATGATATAAGAAAAGTCACTTTGTAGAAAAACTAGATGCCCAGTAGTTGTTCCAGTAGAGTGCCAGTGCCGAGAGTGAGAATCCACAAATGATGCAGTGAGACACACTTCAAAGAGGAGACACTTGAGCGTTGGGACAGAGAGATGGGTCAAGGAGGAAATTCCCGAGCTGTGTGAATATCCTTAAGGAGTTTTGAAGAGGGGAGGGAGCTCCCCAGCATCTACTGAGAACAGGAGGCAAGAGTTGAGAATGCTACACCAGCTTGGCTAAGTTGTTTTGCTGAAGAGTTTAAGTCAGAAGCCAATTGAGATATCAGTCATTACTGACAAACTTTAAAAGGTTCTAGAACTGGCAAAACAAGTAGGCCTGAGCTAAGTTAAAAGACAGAGCGTGACCAGCTGGGACAGGAACACAGCAAACTTGCTAATTAGTCTGGAGGAAGCCAATTGCCCACATTTTTATGGACTGCTAATTGCTAAAGTAGCAGCTTGCTCTAAAGACAAAAATAACAGCATGGTAGTTTCTTGAATATAGTATAAAATGGCCTTTAGGATATAGGCTATATCAACTTTAAAAATACTCCGTAATCCTTAAACTTAAAACATACACTACTATTAATAAAGATACATTTTTGAAGTCAGCTCTTCATTTTTTCTTAGACTATAACATGAGAAATTATAGAATATATATGACTCTAGTTTGGGCAGTTGTGCTAAGGATTTTATTTTAAAGATACAATTCTCCACTTGAGTACCATTTTTCAGTCCATTTTAAGACATTTCCCAATAAAAGAACAAAATAAATAATTTTAAATGTGCTTTATTCTAAAGACTGTGAGATTTTTCCTAAAACACTGTCTTTCAACCCAGTTATATTTGTGAAAAGAGAATGTGCTTAAAAAAATGTACCTCTACTGTTTGCAATATTGAGGGCATTCAGTAAGTATCTTTAGAAAGAAAGAATGAATGAATAAGTGAGCAAGTGCATAGGGCTTTGTGTGCATTAGGATGGCAACATTTCATATTTTAGAGAACAGCTAGTCCCCTTCCATTATTTTATGGATGAGGCAACTGAGGCAGAGAGGAAAAGTAAGGATAGTGCTCCGGGGTCTCACAACTGGATAGTGGCAGCACCAGGCTTGGAGCCCATTTCTTAAGCCCATCAATCCAGCACTCTTTCCATTCTAAGATAATCTTCCTTCTGCTTAAGAGAAGGATGGATTACTTCTGCAGGATTGATTCTGACCCAAATCCCATTAAATCAGCAAAGCCCGGTTTTGTTAAAGGCTCAGATGTCAAATGACAAAAAGAAAGCATCTTTTAAAACAAAAACAAAGCCAAAGTAATTGGTGTGTTTGGTTTTATTAAGGAGTGGAGTTTTCAAAGGCAAAGAAAGAGGGGGCAAACTTAAAACCTCAGTGCCATGGACTTAATTTGAAAGCGTTAATGTCAGACTGGATATAAAGGAGGTAAGCTAGCCCTGAGGAGTTATACCTACATAAAGGAAAAAAGCAGATTTCGTTTTCCAGTGAATCAATATAAATTAGTGTACCTACAGATTTATTTATCTCTTGCATTGGTAGCTGAAATCCCCTAATTAGATTGACAACATATTTGGATATTGCAAAGTAATTACATATGGCAGAACAAATGTGTTGAAGATGGAAATAAGTCAATGAATATTTATTTCATTTATTTATTTACTTATTTTTTATATAGAGAGAGACAGAGCATGAGCAGGGGTGGGACAGAGAGAGAGGGAGACACAGAATCCGAAGCAGGCTCCAGTCTCTGAGCTGTCAGTACAGAGCCCAACACAGGGCTCGAACTCACAGACCATGAGATCATGACCTGAGCTGAAGTCGGACGCTTAACTGACTGAGCCACCCAGGCGCCCCAGTAGATGAATATTTAGACACAGCAATACTCCTAATGGCTCAGATGCCAGGTAACATTTCTTCATGTGTAGAATTTATTAAGAAGAGGCTGTGAGTTGTTTGTCTTCTTAATTAAAGGTTTGGTTGCATTACCAAAAGGTTGTTGATAATAATAATAATAATGGTAGTCACTTATCAAATGTGTGACTCTGCCTAAGTTATTAATTATTCTGAGCCTAGCGTTTCTCGTTTTTACAGATAGGTTTATAATGGCCCCTACCACATGGGGTTGTGACGATTAAAAGAGAGTCCGCACAGAAGGATTTGCACGGTGCTTTCTACATAAAAGACACTCAGTAAATGTTAGCTGTTATTGTTGTCAGCCACTCCAGGGGAGCTGTACTGTATACTTTCATTGCTGCTGCACTGAACTCCAGTAAATCATTGTTTTCTTGCTGGCCTAGTATACAATTTGTGGATATTTCTACCTCAAGATCCTCCCCAAGAGGGCAATGCAATGTAGCTGAAAGATCTCTCTTCACTTGGAATTCAGAACATTTGGTTCAAATCTAAAGTTTGCAAGTACAGCTTGTGCTGTCTATCCTAGAACTCTCTGGAAGGAGAGATACATTCATTTGATCACTTTCTTGATTGAACAAACTTATATCTTAAATTTTCCCAAGCCATTTAATGGTCTTTAAAATTGAGGCAGTTGGGATGCCTGGGTGGCTCAGTCTGTTAAGCATTTGGGTTTGAGCCCCACATGGGGCTCTGTGCTGACAGCAGAGCCTGGATCCTGCTTCAGATTCTGTTTCACTCTCTCTCTCTGCCCCTCCACTGCTCATGCTCTGTCTTTCTGTCTCTCTCCTAAAAAAATAAACACTAAAAAAAATTTAAATTGAGGCAATCATACCTATCCCTGTGGAATGCTTTGAGGATCAGATGAAGGTAAATAGTGAAAGTGCTCACTTGCAAACTCCATGGTGTCAAATGAGTATTGGTAATTGATATTCTTCGAAGGTTCAAATTCAGTTACTCCTTCAGGGTCCAGGTATAAAAGCCACTTCTCGGAAACATTTCCTGAATTCCCCAAATGCCAGACAAATGTCAGCTGTCCTACATGGTCACTTCCATTACATTTCAGCTGGTCTTCTTTAGTACTCAAAGAATGTGCTTCCTTGTCAGGCAGTACTTTATATTTCATTTCTGCTACTTCACCTTCAGAACAAAACATCCATGTCTAATTGCCCCCATTGTCCCCTATAGTACATAACACAGTATCTTGTTTATAGTAAGTGCTCAACAAATGTTTGAATAATGAATAAACAAGCTTTTATTATCCCATATGTAATGCTAAGTTCTGTGAGTTAGAAATAGTAGAAGCAAATGAAGACTTAATTACAATTTTCTCTCTTCAACAGGAGGATCAAATCCTTTAGGATTTGAAATTAATTAGAAATGAACTCATCCTTCCTTTCTTCATTCTGTTATTCAATAAATAAATGTATGTTGAGTATGTTCCCAGTGCCAGGTACTGTGGTTGGGCACTAGCAGTTCAGTCCAACACCAACAAAATAGTTCCATTCCTCAGAGCTTGAGCTTATAAATAATAAGTAATAGTAAGGCAATAATACCAAAACTTGCTTTTTCAGACTAAACAATTAGACATTTTTTGTTAAGAAAGGTCAGTAAAGAATTCTTAACTGCTTCTTCTATCTATTATTTATTCTAAAATTTGGTTATTGCTCACTAGTAAGATTAAATTCAGCTACTGATAATAGGTCAGGAAAATCATTTTTCTGGTTAGAAAGAAAAGGAAAAAAAACTCTTCTATAGCTGCTGGGTGGAATTTGCTTTGAATTATTTTTCATAATCACAAGTAATTGGGCATGTCCTATTCAGTTAAAAATAAACATACAAAAATATATTGATCTACTTTCCCTGATAATGGGTTTTGAAAACCATAGCTTTTTTACTTAAACTTACTTTTCTTCACTTATTAAAAAGTCCAGAGGGCACAAGTAACCTCCAGAGAATATTTCCACATAACAAGACAAAATGATTTAATACAATTCCTGGATGTACATTTTAATTGAAGAATCATAAGCAATTCCCCACTGACATGGAGCCGGCCAATATGATACAAAAGGAATTTCTCAGTTGTTGTACTGTCTGGTAGATGATTTGAGTGAAAGAAAAACTTTCTTCAGTCATGTAAGCCAAGACTAGTTTATTATTATTGCCTCCAAAGCAGCAGAAGCTACTGGAATGTTACCTTTTAAAGATGAGGGGTGGATCTTCTTAAAGTAGCTTAATTTTACATGCTGCTTACTCACCCCTCAACCCACACCCCTGCTCCCCTACACCACCTCTAGACTTGTGTTTTCCTATTGCTGTGGAGGCTTACAGTCAAAGAAAATGAGACTTAGAGTATCTGTGTGCCAATTTTTTTCCACATTGGGTCAAGGACTTCATAGACGGAAAACACCCACACTGATTCCCTTTTGCATTTTTTGGTTAGGGTCAGTTTCACTACTGGTGACACACTCAGATGGTAAATATGAGAGTTGACCTCTTTACAATGATGTGGGCAAGGCAGCCAATAAGATATGACAAAGGACCCTTTGAGCTGTTACTTCCCATAGGCCTAAAAGGTGCAGGAGGGAGGAGCATTTACTAGAACCAAGAGAGAGAGAGCTAGGGCTGTATGTACAAGAGAACTTCCTAGCAGGATCTGCAAACCTTATGAGAAATGCCAGTGCCACCAACCTGGATATGGGCTGGGAGGAAAACAAGGGTGTTGATAACTTATGTCACATTTTTCACACTGGCTTCCTATCAGTGCCTCACATTTGGTGCAACCCAGGAAGATGAGCATCTCAGAGAGCAGGGGAGGGTGCAGAGTGAATCCAAAGGGTCAAACAGAATATCAAATCTACTTTTTATGTAATAAGGACATATATTTATTATGTGAGTGGTGCATGTGGTCACAAGCAGAAAGCTCTCCTCTCAACAAAGTTTACAGACATCGTTTAATATTCATCAAACCTTTTTGAGGCAAGCATTATCATTCTTGTGTGATGTAACAAAAGCTGCTAATGCACAGGCATTCATGGATGCCCCCCTAATTCTAGCTCACCAGCCCAATTCCCCCTCTTTTTATCTTTTTTAAAGAGAAAGGATTCTTTCTGGCTGGAAGAGAGACTAAGTTAAGCCAAACAGTGAGTGCAGAGCAGATGAGTGAGGTGGGAAAGAACAAAAAGCCCACAGGCTAGAAATAGGAGTTTCTCAGCAGTTTTAAGAGTTAAGGCAGCATAGCAATTTAAGAGTATGAGGGAAGTAAAGAAAAGATGGGAAAACAGAAGGCAAAAAATAGTGTTCATCTAGGCTGTGCATTGGGATACTTTTTTAAATACCCTTTATGAAACTTGAATGAAGAATGTAATTCCTTTTAATATTTCTACTGGTTATTGGACTGTACTTTTGAATGAAACCCAGCTCAGACTGAACCACATGGTTTCTGCATTTTTTAGGGTTACAGCCACCCACTTGCCACTTGCCACTTATTTAAATTAAAAAGGTTAAGTGTCTTGCCTAAGATTGCACACTCAGAAAATGCAGAGTTGTTACTCCTGTGCAGAGCTGTTGAAACCAGATCCATTAGTCCCAATTCAGCTTTGGCTAAACTTACCTTTGCTGGATTCGCTGAGTGATTTGGAGGCTTCTTTTCATATCTGATAAGTATATGGTACACCACTTAACAGTAGGAGAGATTAGTTCTTTATACTCCTGGTGTAAAGAGGCTGGAATAGTAATGGTCAAGTGTCGTTGAGTCACTCTGATGAATAGTTCCATGATTAAATCTTGTTTGCTTTATTTATTTTTTGTTCATGTAATGTCAATGAATCCTTCAGAATAAGAACTGGACTTATATTTTCTCCAGTCCCTTTAATCATGACATTGTTATTTTAAGAATGTTGTTCTAATGATTTCTAATTGCTCTTAAAGCCCTGTTTGAATCCTAGCACAAATCTTTTTGTCACCTGTGCCTCACCTCTACTTTCTCTTATTCACTGCCTTTCATAATCAGAAAGCATTTATTAATCAGGCACTTCTGCATATTTAAAACAATAAGTTGAACTTGGTTTTGTTCCTGGGATATGAAAGATAAAACATCGGTGTAGGTAGGTGGGAACGACCAGTAGCAGAATATCTTGCAGTCTGTGGCTTGCCGAGACTTTTGACCCTCCTGACCGCACTAGCTCATAGCAACCCTCCCACCAAGTGACTGCCTGAGGCCCAGGTCTTAGATGTTTCTACACCTGCTAACTTTTCTGAGTTTTGGTGAGATTGCTATATATTCTGTTCAGATTTCTTGTTAAGACTATTGACCTATTCATCTTCAATTTGTGGCAGTTTATTTTCCCATTAATTTTAGATGCAAGAAAACTTTTTTTTGGTACATGGTGACAGAAATGATGCTCTTCATATGCTGATCATTCTAAAACAGAAACAAGTTTATGTATTTTTTAACTCACTTTTATTTTTTATTACTATGTTTTTTATGTTTATTTCTTTATTTTGAGATAAATGTGAGCAGGAAAGTAGCAAAGAGAGAAGGAGAGAGGGTCAACATGTGGCCCAACAGGAAATCTGGCAAATATAAATCATATAAATATAAAATATGTGAAAAGTACATAGCCAGGTCTTGACTCATAGAAAGCATTCATTAAGCATGACTATTATTTTCAGAAGAAATTATTGATAATATTATTAGTAATAAGGCAACCAAAGCAAAAAATGGTAAGGGAGAGAGTTTCATATTCTGCAGAAGTGGTGTTGATTCCAAAGTCTTAGAGTAAAATATATACATGAAGTTAAATTGAAGGTATTTTTAAATGATTTTACCCAACCAAATAGACTACATTTAATGGGTAATGATTGCTTTACTCTCCCAATAAAATAATTACTGTGAAATCACACATTTATTTGGACCTCTGGCAGTGGCTGCTGTAATAGTCCACTACTCAGGTCTCCATGTTTCTGTGATGTCACTGGCAGTTTAATAGAGCGTCATGTCAGCATGTGGTACAGAGCATCGCTGTGCTGACTTGACATAATTCGATGTTCAAGAGCGAAGAAACTTGACAGCTAAGATAGTTACATCTTCTTCGGAATGCACATACAATGGATCTCAAGCTACATGAAAACCGTATTTAGATTTCTAACTTATATTAGCTACAGTAAACATTAACTGTATGAACAGACCCCCAAATCTCAGCAAACTAACTCAAGTAAGAATTTGGTTTAATATTAGTTTTACCTACGTGTTGTCCAAACTTGTGATCAGGGGAGTGGAGTGAGGTTCTGTTCCACAGTCACACAAGACCGAGCTGGGGTAGATCTGCTCCGCAGTCATACAGGACTGAGCTGACAGAGGCTCCACCATCATCAATGCAGGGCTTCCGAGGCAGTTCTGAGTGTCAAAATTCAGCTGGCAGACATATCTGGGATTGGCAAATATCACTGGTCACATTTCACTGGCCAGAAGTTAGTCACAAGGTCCTACCTCATTTCAAAGGCAACTGGAAAATCTGGTCTCTGGCTAACCTCCATCACAACTACAGTAAAACTGTTGGTTAGTTCAACAACTCAGCCCCATAAAAGGAGAGCACAGTATTTGGTGAACAGTGCATGATCCCTGCCACATGCTTATTACAATAGAGTTGTAATAGAATTATTCCCATTATTCTCTCTTCATTAATTCCTGTTAAACAATGAAATAGAAAGAAAGAATGCTCAACTTATGTGCTTATTTAGAACAAGAACCTTCTTTTACATATCATTATGTCTCTCATGCCCGACTCAGAGCTTAGCATATGTTAGATATTCAACAAGTATTCCTTGAATTGTCAACTGAACACACGCTCCCTACCACCTTATCTAATCCTCTCTTTCTTTCTCTTTCCTTCCTTCCCTGGTATCTTTTTTCTGATCCCAATCACTTCCAGAGGCTTTATTTTCTGCCAGGCACTGTAATAGATGAGAGGGAATCAATGACAAATTTGACCTTGGTGGAAAAGTCATATAAAAACAAGAATAATGAAAAGAGCATAGCTGTGAAGTATTAAACATTTCAGAATGGTTGGTTTCATTAAAATGTTTAGCGGTTTTAAAAGGATCATCTGTCAAACATGAATATGCCACTCTAAGAAGGCTAAATATAACCCCGTCTTTAATCTCTGTTCTGTGATGATCCCAGCCTTAACAGAATGCTGCCCTTGAGGCCCAAACTATGGGGTCCTGCATGCATGAGACCCCTGTCACTTAGTGGGGAAAGCCCTTTCATACTTTTCTGTGAATCATAATGTCACCTAAGGTGTGGGTTGTGGCAAAGTGAGCACTTTAGTGATGGGGATTGTTTGCTTTTGTTTTGTTTTTAGAGTTTCAAGAAGTTTTCCTATAAGAGTCTTGAGATCTTTATGGCATTTATAGAGCCCTACCTACATCCCAACTATGTTCTTTTTGATGGTGACGGTGATGATGGCGCTGACCATTTAATCAGTACTAGTGACTACGTGCTTGACACGACACCAATCACATTGTAGATATTCTTTCTTTTACCCTCACATCAGCCCTATTAGATAAGTCTCACTGTACATATTTAGAGACCTGGGAAATTACATTCAGGTAGATTTAGTAAGTTGTCTAAAGCCCTCCATCTTAGAAGGGAGCAAAGCTAGAATTCAAATATCGATTTTCCTGATCCCAAATCAGCTGATGATCATTTGCTTAGGCTATTGAAGGTGAAAGATTATTTTATTTTATTTTATTTTTTTCTAGAATGAAAGAACTACACAGAGCTTGCAGTTTTTCCAAATATAGGATGAGTGCATGGGCGCTACTTTTGTCCCCAGGTTTCAAGAACCTCAGAGAGTTTCTGAATATGTTATAGGAATTCCAAGGATATCTTAAATTTTGCATTTTGTGTTATTATTTCCATATATTTAATCAGATTTTCAAGGCCTGTGACCTCAAGAAGGTTAGGTACCATTGCATTCTGTTTTATGTTCTCTCTTCCCAAACATGCAGAGATGTGTTGTTAGTTTAAAGGCTAATTTTCTAATTCCAAAGATACAATAAGGAACAGATCCCACCCCTGCCCCTATGAGTGATATGTACAGAAATTACACAGACTCATCAAATGTGAGTAAAAAAAAAAATAAATAAAGCAAAGTTTACAGCCAACTCCTGGCCTATATGGGCCCAGAAAAAAGAAAGGGGTAGCTTGCACAGAGGAAAGAAGGATTTACAACTTCTTGCTGATTGACGCTCATTGGAGAAAGAAGAGTGGGTGACGGTATTAAGACTGTTTCATATCTACATGTCCTGAGGGAACTGGGGACGGTTTCTCTCTGGGGTGTCTAAGCTCCACATAGGGTCTTGTCTGCAAGCTGTGCACCTACAGCACCTGGGATTGGGTGAGCGTCCTTTTGCCTTTGGCTTCCAGGGCACTTATTATTCAGGAGGTCAGCTGGGTATGGTTCTGGCTCTCACACCTTTTCCCTCAGGAGTAGACAGACCTGGGCCAACTAGCCTGTAGTCCTTTAAAAAGATGCTTTTAAGCCCGTTAGGCACTGACATTTCAGAAACACCATTTATTCCTGGATTCCAACTGCTTACATTATAGTCATCATTCAGTTTTCTATTTAAGGACTTTGAGCTTTAATTTAGGGGGGAAAAGCATTCATGGCTCACCACAAAATGGCAGATGTAGGGGAGTTCATGTCTCCAAGAGGAAAGTTTCTGGGGAAAACCTAAAAACCAGGAGAATCAGTCCTATTTCTAAGTTAATCATGATTTATTGAATTCTGAATGTCCAGCATTAATTTTGAGAGTCCATGAGTGAAATGTGGACATTAACTGTTTCCTAAAATAAATAGTTCCTGCCCTTTAGAAAGTCATAGTTGGTCTGTATAGTTTGTACAACTTGGGAACAATATAAGACAGTTTTTTAATAAATACTAAATAGTATTTTCATTTAGTACAATTCCAAGTAAATTTTTAGAACAATATTTTTCCTGTTTCCAAGAAAAATGACTTTTTCTTGTCTTTAAATCTATAGAGAATTTATAAGCAATGCATTACTTTTTCTCTCTTTCTTACTTTCTCCCAAGCCCACATCTGATTTATTTTCATATTGCTGTTTAGTGGAACCCATGAAGTTTTCCCAAGGTTATTCTCAGGCACACTTTCGTGAATAACATTTAAAAAAATCTTTTTTTAAAAAAATGAATATTTATTTTTGAGAGAGAGACAGCATGAGCAGGCAAAGGGCAGAGAGAGAGGGAGACACACAGTCTGAAGCAGGCTCCAGTCTCTGAGCTGTCAGTACAGAGCCAGATGCAGGGTTCAAACTCACGAACTGTGAGATCATGGCCTGAGCGGAAGTCAAAGGCTTAACTGAATAAGCCATCCAGGAGCCCTGAAGAAAATTAAATATATAAAATATTTTAGGGGTGCCTGGGTGGCTCAGTTGGTTATGCATCCGACTTCAGCTCAGGTCATGATCTCATGGTTCGTGGGTTTGAGCCCCACCTCAATCTCTGTGCTGACACCTCAAAGCCTGGAGCCTGTTTCAGGTTCTGTGTGTGCCTCTCTCTCTCTCTCTGCCCCTCCCTCCCTCATTCTCTCATTCTCTCTCTCTCTCTCTCAAAAATAAATACAACATTAAATTTAAAAAAACTTTATAATATAACTATACAACCAAGCCTAGTAAAATACCTAGTAGAATCACTGGCATATAAGACAGATCTCTGTGCGAGCCTGCAGATTAGTGGAGAGAGGAATCACAAACACATATGCATGCACATCCATGTGCACACATCCACACCAGATTTAGAACCAGCAAGGAAATGTCCAAGTGAGTGCCTGTTTTCACTTGTGTGACTTTAAACAAGTCACTTAATTTCTCGACATGCTTCTTTCCATCTGTAAGGGAAGATATCTGATTTCATAATGCTGTTGGTTATGTCAGATGGAATCATGCTTATAAAAACGCCTTCTAAACTGTGAAGGATGATGAAAATGTTAGTTTTCATTAACTCATATGTAGAGATGCAGGAGGGCTTATTCATTTTTTAATTTTTAAAATCTGATTTTTGCATAACTGATTTCATTTTTTATGATATTAAATCTGACAAGCAAAAAATTTTGTTCACAGAGGAAGGATAAATAAGATTAAATTTCTGTAAATCCTTGCAAAGTTTAATTGTTCATCTCTTCATTGGGAGTGTCAGAATGCATTTTCCTCTGTGAGCCCTCTTTCTGTAAACATCTATTGGGCTGCTAAGAACAGTTTGCTTTCAGAGACGCAGGCATGGTGCTTAGTGTGTGATCTAAATCCAGGATCATGATCTTATTTCCTCTCTCCTCTGTTGCTTTACTTGACCAGTGTATCCTGACTTCTGACATACTTATGGCTAGCACTTTAGAAGGTTGGGGGATGGCTATCCCTCCACTTCTGAGTATATTCACAGCATTTTGCCATTACATTGTAGGAGTTGTGATGATGTTCTAAAATTATACGTTCATTCATCCAGTCAACAATATTTAATGAGTGCCTGACATGAGCTGGTACTTAGAGTACTGAGCACAGAATCACTGATACAGAAAACAAATCCCTGATCTGATCTCAAGGAGCCTATAGTAGTGTAGGGTGATGAAACACACACACACACACACACACACACACACACACACACACACTCCTATACATCAAGTGTAGGAGGTTGATTGGTGCCCCTCCCAAAAGATATGTTTCCCAGAACCCATGAATGTGACTTAATTTGGAATAACACTTATTGCAGGTGTAATTAATTAAAGATGTTGACATGAGATCATCCCAAATTATCTAGGGGTCCCTGAATCCAGTGAAAAGTGTCCTCGTATAATAGGGCAGGAAGAGAAGACATAGAGACACATGGAGGCAGGTTGAATGTGGACATTAATCCAAAGGAATGTGAGCATCAGAAGCTGGAAGAGGCCAGGATTGGAGTATCCCCTGGAGCCTTCAGAGGGAAGGTGGCTCTGTTGACATCTGGATTTCAGACTTCTGGGCTTCAGAACTGAGAGAGAATAAATTTCTGTTGTTTTACCAAATTTGTGGTGATGGATTATGGCAGGCTAGGAATCAAATCAATAAGGAACAGGCTACACAATACATAAAACTACACAAGAAGACCAAAGTTCAGTGGAAGTTTAGTTTAAAATTCACTTCTATAGGAAGTATGGTCTTTACTGAATTATGAAAAATAGCATTGCTTGGTATGTGTCAGTTATATTTAAATTTTTTATGTTTGTTTTTGAGAGAGAGAGAGAGAGAGAGAGAGAGAGAGAGAGAGAGAGAAAGAGAGAACAAATAGGGGAGAGATAGAGAGTGAGGGAGATGCAGAATCTGAAGCAGGCTCCAGGCTCAATGCTGTCAGAACAGAGTCTGATGCGGGGCTTGAACCCATGAATGGTGAGATGGTGACCTGAGCTGAAGTTGGACACTTAACCAACTGAGTCCCCCAGGCACCCCCAGTGATATTTACAATAAGAAACTGCAAATAATCAGCTAAGTACAAATTATTTCCTACAATTTTAGCTTTATGCTCATGTCCTATGTTAGGGTTTAATTTTAAATTGCCTTTTCACGAAACAAATGCGTTTCTCATGAGCGATGTTCTTTAAACAGGAGAAATGTAGCGATGTCTGTTTCTTGATGTAGCTCTGCCCACATCCAGCTGTAACATTGCTGAAATAACAAATGAGCTCTGCATTTTCATAGGCTCTTAGCTTCTTAGGCAATCCATGCTTGCAAACTTGATGCTGTTCACGTGGACACAGGCCTAACACTATTGAAACCTTACAGATGATAATAGAGCAGATCAGGAAACATGGATGAAGTGGTATCTAGTCTAACAGGTGGAAAAGCCAAAATGATCTTTGGCACCCATACTTTTAGTCTCAGGGGTTACGAAGTTTGGGGGGAAAATGAGTGTTGTTTGTTCGTGCTGGTTATGGGATTCGAATGGAAATATCAGTTAAGCAGTAATTGAAGCCACTCAGGTAGCACTGTGCTCCCTAATCAAATGCTGTCACTGTCCCTTTCAGTTCTTAAAATAGCTGAAAACCAGGTACTGATATTAATGAGTAGTATAGGTCATTTTTAATACCATAAAAGTTTCAAATATTAATACTTACATTTATTAGTTTTGTCTGGCTTAGGTGATGATGATCCCAGATGGCAACTGGGTGAAATAAGATTTTTGGCCCTAGAAGATCCAGAAAAGTAGGAGCTTCTGGGAGTTGTTCTGTCTGCATTAATATTTAGTGCAACCTCACTAATGGTGGCTTCTGGGCTGTACCATGTACACACTTTCCCTGTGAGGTCCACCCTCCAACAGCAAGGGGGTTAGGGCACTGACAGTCAAAGATCTACATGCAACTTTTGATGCCCCCAAAACGTTACTAAGAGGTTACTGTTGACAGGAAACCTTACCAATAACACAAACAGTCGATCGCGTATCTTGTATGTTTTATGTATTATATACCCCTTGCAATGGTCCTGGACTTTTTCTCTTCTCTTCTCTTCTCTTCTCTTCCCTTCTCTTCTCTTCTCTTCTCTTCTCTTCTCTTCTCTTCTCTTCTCTTCTCTTCTCTTCTCTTCTCTTCTCTTCTCTTCTCTTTGTTTCTTCTTTTGGTATTTCTAGGCTATGTGGTTTGTCTGTAACCCCCACCCTCAAGTCTTCCAATATATTTGTTGAAAGGAATCCATGTGAAAGTTGATGCATGCAGTTCAAATGCATGTTATTCAAGGGTCAACTGCACTTACTCTTTCATAACAATATGTGTCTTCATAATAATCAGGAAGCAAGTATCCGATTATTGTTCCTATTTATTTCAGTAATGAGGTAACTGAAGCTTAGAGCAGTTAAACACTTTGTCCAAGGTCATCCTCTAGAAGTGGCCAGAGGCAGGATTTGAAGCCTGGCAGGATGACTCTAGCATCTGTACTCTTAAGCAGTACTGGTGGGTCCCGGTGGTCTGCTGAGGAATTTTTGAGTATCTAGAATGTGAGTAATGTCAGGGAGCTGACGGTAAATCCATAGAATGAGAAATTAAAATCCCATTCTTCCTTGTGATGAAGCAGAGCCTCTACCTAGCATGGGTTAACTGAATATTCAGGCAGAATGAGAGAGTCATTACATTTACCACAAATGAACACAGATGGACACTCTTCAAACAGAGATTCATATTGAATTTTAATGGTGCTCTTCTGCAGAATACATTTGCAAAATGGATTGCAGCATATTCATACTTCCCTTTCGCTTGCCAAATGTGACATGATTAAGAGACCTGCTCGTACTAAATATTTGCACCATATATATGCCTGTTTCAAATGCATGTGTCTGCAGTAAATATTTTTGAATGCATATGAATGTGTATACACAAACATGTATGAAACAACATGAAAACATACATTTAATTTGACAAATATTTTTTACACACATACTGAATATAAGCATGTACTGGAGAGTATAGAAAATACACAGCACTCTGTAGAAACTTTATGTTTCTAAAAGTCCTCCAGGGAGTCTGATGCACATGAAAGCATCAGAACCACTGGGGTTCAGGAAAATTTTTAATATACGTTAGAGATTACTTTCAGCTAAGAATAGTTAATAAGACAACGAAGGTGGAATTTGAGCAGAATCTTTGGGGACAAGTCAATTTTGGCTGATAGAAGTGAGTAAGAAGAAGAATAAGATCACAGAGAAAAGCATGAATAAAGTGATTTTGTTTGGGTCAGAGTGCAAACTGTTTACAGCTAAAAACCTAGATTGAAGTCAGCCAGTGGAAGGTCCTGAATGACGTGCGTATGGGTTTAGGCACTATTCTGAAAGCAGTCGGACTTCAGTGAAGGTTTCTGAGTGGGGGCAGAAGTGTGACCAAAGCTACTTTCCATTTTTCATTTTTGTTCCCAGTGAGTGTAATTCAGCAGATGTACTAAGCTGATAGAACTTCATGGTCTTATATCAATCTATTTGCCCCCATCCAGAAGACTTAAACATTAATCATTGTATATTGTGGCTGAAGCTGTGATAATCTCTGTTCTTTCTTGACTACTCTGACACACGCAGGTGCATTTCAGTAACTCAGCAATGCTAAAATGTCCCGCATAAGTGTGTGTGCGTGAGCATGTGCTCCCACGTGCACTGTTTGCTTACAGGGAGTCACACAGCTGCTTTTGAATTCAGCTGGGCTTTAGGAAGCTGCATAAAGACAAAGAAAAATGTTGCCTCCTGCTTGTGCTTTCTTTGTCATTTGGCAATCAGAAGGATGACTGTGTTCTGAAGTGGTGCAGGTGGCCTCTTCCGATACTAATTCCAGCATCTCAACCAGTTCAGCATCATAAGAGTGTTCTCTGGAAGGGAAATAATTCTGTCCCTATCCCTGATTACCTCTATTTGTCCAGTATTGTAGGCACCTGCTTGGCCACCCACCTTCCTTTTCTTCGGTACCCACTTGCGTCATCTTTCTCCTTCTCCGGGTCAGCCTGTATATTTCAGTCCATCCACACCCTGGATGAGCTCATTCATTCACTGGCTTTCTCCTTGCACTCCTCATTGTGTCTCCTTTTGTTGGAATAATTGATCCTCTGCTTTGCAAGAGCAGGTGGATGAATTGGTTTATTGCTTTAAAAAATCATTCCCCTTCTCTCTTTTATTGCACCAATCTTTAGTCAGTCCTTGGTTCAGCCAGCTCATTCTCCTTCTATTGACTAATCTCTTTGTGTATCCATCACGCTGATGGTGGGGAGTCCATGCCGGGTCTGCATTGAGTGAGGAAGGTGAAAGCCCACTGAAAAAATAGCTGCGATTCATAATGCTCGAGTGGGGGAGGAATTGAGTCATAAAGGCCAGAAGCACTGATTATCATTTACATCATGTACTGGAGGCCCTTTTTAGACCCTCATGGGAGGATTCCATCTCTCCTCCCTGCATGGGTAATGGGATTGTAGGATTTAAAGGCAAAATTGTTAAGTCGTCTTGTACACATTTCATCGAACACTCACTTCAGGATCTTTGCCACACACATTTGCTTTCCTTAATTTTGGACTTTTCAGGGGTATAAATTTACTTAGTCCAGGATTTTAAAAGCCCTTTATCTGGCCTAGTTTTAAGTGATCCAAGATGCAACATTTCTATCCTTTGAACATCCTTTTAGAATATAGATAATTGTGTGGCACTGCATGGTAATCTCATTGTTAATTAATATAAAATTATATATGATCTGCAGGGGACATTTGGTGTCCACTAGAGATGTACAGCATATAGTTGTTTCAGCATGATGAGCTTCTCTCTTCCATTTGGTAAGATGATGATGATGATGATAATGATGATATAATCAGCTAAATATCATTATTTCAGCATTTTATTTTCTAATTTAAACACAGCCATTACCATGTATGCTTTCTAATATATTCAGCTCAACATTTGTACCCAAGATTCTATGTTGGATGCTATGAATGCACATACACATAGACACACATACACATACAAGTAAAATCTATAGAAGCTACCTAGAAGAAATATGAGGCAGCAGAGAGGAGGAGAAAGGACATTCTAGGCTGAGTTCAAGGTATAGAAATGGAAGAATGTAACACATAGAAATATCGTGTTAGTTCAGAGGGAGACTATAAGTAATGGTAGAGTGGAGTTTGGAAAGGT
Source organism: Suricata suricatta (assembly GCF_006229205.1). Classification (NCBI taxonomy): domain Eukaryota; kingdom Metazoa; phylum Chordata; class Mammalia; order Carnivora; family Herpestidae; genus Suricata; species Suricata suricatta. Next base: position 22,589,075 of record NC_043708.1, on the reverse strand, counting down.
AGACTGGGGAAGGAAAGGTGACATAGGATTTGATTTGGTAAGTGCTGAAGAACTATTAATGGTTTTGAGCTGGGATTGGCAACCTAAGGTTCAAAGACCAAATCTAAACCAGTGTCTGTTTTTGTAAATAAGATTTTGTTTGAACATGGCCACTCTTATTCGCTTACATGCTTATTGTCTATGGCTGCTTTCATGCTACAATGGCAGAATTGGGTAGTTGTCACAGAGACCCCCCCAGCCACACAGCTGAAAATATTTGCCATCTGGTCCTTTACAGAAGTTTTGCCAATCTCTGATGTACTTCCATGGAGTACAACATTCTTCTGTGCCAGGATGGGCAAGCCACAGTCATAATGGACAGCCATCAAAACATACGCGTTTCTAGAACTGCACTTTGCATTTAGAGGCTCAAATATTTGAAGGGAAGAATGAATGAATGAGCGGGTGAACGAGTGCATTTCTGTTAAGATGTTATGGTAGCAGTGGGAGGTATTACTGGTTTGTTGTCATACAAAAGACCAATGTGAGTGTAGTCAGAGAACACGCTTCCTCTAGGCCACATTCTGTTTTTCTGGGGGAGAAGCGCCTAAAAACATCTAGGCAAGTGTGTGTCCAGAATTTATTCAAAGAGCATGAAGCTACAGTTTATGAGAAAGGTCCCTTTGGAGAAATGTTGGACAAAATACTTGCTGAGGCACAACACAGGGTGACCCTGAAATGAGGGCGTCTTTGTGGACCTTGTCCGTGATGCTTCTCCATGATGACACTCAAGGAGTCCCCCCTCCCTCTGTATTAATAGTCACCCCACTTCTCTGTCCTAGCCAGCACCCAGTTCTCAAACACGGCACATTCCTCACAGATGATACACTCAGAACTTCCTTCCCTGCACCTGTCATTTATTTTCCCACTGCAGATGCAGGTGGAGGGAGGAGGACTTCATTAACCCCAGGTTATTTCACATAAACAAATTCCTTGGCTCTCAGTGGACGGCATATAGTTTATTAGTTTCTACTTAGTGATCCTTTATAAATAATTTCTGCATGGTTAACTCAAAGTTCATAGCATTTAGCTCACAGCATATAGCTGTGTCAATTTGCAGGGGCAGAGAATATATTTTATGCAGCAGTGGAACCCAGAGGTGCCATGGGAAGCCAGTGCCTCCCTAAGGTGTGAAAAGACTGAAAATGAGCACCTGCCCTCCCTGCTTCTTTTCTTCTCTTAAATAAATATAGTGTTTATATCTGGAGTTAGCATGGCATTTCTTAATAGGGCCAGCATGGCAAAAAGGTGGTAACATATTGTTCAGTACTTAGAAGTTAAACTTCACGCTAATTGGCACCGTTATTCAGACGTAGGGACTCACAGTGGAGAGAATTCAGTGGATGTTTTGGTATCTACATCAGTGCATTTAAGAACATAGCCTTTATTTTAAACAAGGTCCTTGAAAAATGATTCAGACATGGCTACACTTCCCCAGGGAGCCTGCATCTCCAGCAAGGGAATTCCCCAGCAGAGATACGAATAGTGTAGGACTTCTCATTGCAGTTTATCTTCAAGAAGCAAACAGGAGAAAGAAGAGACGACAGAACTGTTCACATTAAGCAGAGCTGCATAGACATCTTCCAGGAATGCTGTGTTGTGTGTGTGTGTGTGTGTGTGTGTGTGTGTGTAAGAAGACATGGCTGATACACCATGCCATAGGCTCTGTTCTGTGACTTCATGGTTTCTTCCTCTTTAGCTCTCTCCATATCTTTCTAACAACTTGCTTATTGGTAATTTTTAAGATTAGTATCTTTTTAATAGGTTACTCGCTTGGCCCACCTATTTTTGTAAGCATATTGTCCTAATTGGAAATAATTGGAGTGATGAATAGCTACGTACAGACTTCAGTGTTTCAGCTTGTTCATTTGTCATAAAATTTCTGGAGAACATCTTTGTTTAGTGTAGGTGTATTTGTAAAATCATTTTAAATGTTTATTTTTTAGAGAGAGAGAGAGAGAACACTCGTGAGCAAGGAGGGGCAGAGAGAAGGAGAGAGGGACAGAGGATCCAAAGCAGGCTCTGTGCCGACAGCGGAGAGGCTGATGCAGGACTCCAGTTGGGAACCATGATATTATGACCTGAGCCCAAGTCTGATGCTTAACCAACTGAGCCACCCACGTGCCCCCAGTGTAGGTGTTTTCAACCATGATATTGAGAAGAGTCGGGGGTTATTGTAGCAGTATTTGGAAATGAATTTCTTTTCACATTAGGGTAGCTTCACGACACTCTCATGCTCTTGTACCCCAGCATGCTTCCTGCGGTGTGAGAGAGGGGAAGGGACGTCTGGCCAGCCAGAGCCCTGACTTCGTCTAAGAGAGCACATTCTGTCTGAGCATCATCTCTCTATTGCAAACCCGAGAAAGGCGATGAGACCTTTTTCTCCAGGAAATACGATTCCTAAAGGAAGTTAGGAGAAAGCCTATGTGGAAATGCAGGGATAGAGAAATAATTACCCTTTTGCAGCAACTTCTTTGGCCCTTCACTTTGAGAAACCAGGGAAAAGAGACAAAAAGCAAAAAAAGGAGAGTAGGAAACCTAGCAGAGGGTCACCTGGGTGGCTCAGTAGGTTAAGCGTCCAGCTTTGGCTCAGGTCATGATCTCACAGTTCGTGGGTTCGAGCCCCATGTCGGGTTCTGTGCTGACAGCTAGTTCAGAGCCTGGAGCCTGCTTCAGATTCTGTGTCTCCCTCTCTCTCTGACCTTCCCTTGCTCATGCTCTCTCTCTCTGTCTCTCAAAAATAAATAAAAAAATTAAAAAAAAAAAAACCTAGCAGAGTAGCAGGAGGGGACAACAAAGGAAAACTTCCCTAGGGTTTGTACTCCCCGAGAAGTCAGGAAGTAGAACAGAACCTATCACCTGTGGGGAGCCTGGTCCCCTGGGGTTCCTCAACATCAAGTGTAAGAATTGATTCCAGGGCACCTGATTGGCTCAGTCATTTAAGTGTCCGACTTCAGCTCAGATCATGATCTCATGGTTCGTGGGTTCGAGCTCCACCTCAGCCTCTGTGCTGACCACTGGGAGCCTGGAGCCTGTTTCAGATTCTCTGTCTACTCTCTCTCTGCCCCTCCCCTGCTTGTGCTCTGTCTCTCTGTCTCTCAAAAATAAACAAACATTAAAAAAAAAAAAAAGAATTGATTCCTTCTGATGTTCCAGAGTGTTTCACCATGGGAAGATTTTACTTATCTCTGTGTCACGTGTTTCAGGTGGGAAATATGCCTCTGCCACATGGGCATGAGTAGCCTATGTTGGTTTGCTCTTGTGGGTGCTGGGGGCAGTCAGTACCCTATGAATCCCAGTCAGTTCTTACTGGACTCCGCAGTCTTTAGCATTTGATGGGCTAGTGTAGGGTTATTATACTTTATGGATACCCATCATTTTAAAGTCATATATAGTCTTTACAGAATTGATGCAGCATGCTCACATTTATGAGAAAAATGAGGAAATTTTAGCCGAGGCAGTACTATTTTGCATGTCATATAAATGCATACTGCTCAGTGTAATAACTTTGTGAACCTAAAGTGAAATACCCTGAAATGTTCCTATAAAATCACCAATTTTCTAAGTTTTATTTTATTTTGAAAGCAAAATACTTCAAGTTCTATTCTGTTTTTGGAACTATAGACTTTTCATTTTCTTTTTCATTTTTAAAGAAATAATATGAGTCCTTTGGAATAAGAGAAGGTAGAACTTCTACCTATAATAATTCTCTTGTGTTTGGACCTCTCTTTTCCTCTCCTCCTTGGACTTCAAAGAGCTGTGGGAAACCAACCTAGAAACATTGTTTCTTCAATAATTTTCATGATCTGTTTTCACTTTGATTCCCCCCAACTTAATTGGTGCCAACTCTACAGTGAAAACCAACAACAATGACTGATGAGAACATTTCTGGACATGTGGTCTGTGTCAGCTTCTAAGTTGTCACATTTCTTTGGTATCATCACAGCAGCTCTGGGAGTGAGTCCTCTTATTGTTCCCATTTTGTAGATGAGGAAACTGAGACTTAAAGCAGGTCCTTGGCTTGTGGGCTGAGTGAGGCCCCCAGGAGCCAGGACGCTGGGAGTGCAGCGTGTGGGAATGTGGCCTCCTGGGACTTGGCCTGCTCCCTGGCCTCAGCCCCCTCTGACTCTATGTTTCTGCCGACTTTCTCATTTATGAGCATGTTTATCTTTCTGTTTCAGGTGGCATGTACTTTAACTTTTTTCCATTTCTTTGTGTTCAATAACTGTCATCATCATAGATTTGGTACAGTGTTAGGGACCTACACATGAACTTAAACGGCTGCTTTGCCTGGAAATTCGTTCCTCCTTCTCGTGTCCTTTCCGTATTCTGCAAGGGTGTCCACAAGATACCTGGGACACAGAGGAAAACATTAATGTCACTAAGAACTTTATATATCTGTAGAAAGGAACCTAATATTATTTACGTTTCTATTCTTTACAGATGCTGCAACTTTTTAAATTTTATTATTTTATTTTTATTTACTTTTTAAATATTTATTTCATTATGAATATAATTTATTGTCAATTGTCTTCCATACAACACCATTGATGGTCCCAACAAGTGCTTCCCAACGCCCATCACCCACTCCCACCCCCCACCATCCACTCTCTGTTCTCTGTATTTAATAGTCTTTTTTGGTTTGCTTCCCTCCCTCTGTTTGTAACTATTTTTTTCTCCTTCCCTTTCCCCATGGTCTTCTGTTCAGTTTCTCAAGATCCACTTATTAATGAAAACAGATGATATCTACCCTTCTCTGGCTGACTTATTTCACTCAGCATAATACCTTCAAGTTCCATCCATGTTATTGCAAATGGCAGGATTTCATTCTTTCTCATTGCCATGTAATACTCCATTGTATAGATAAACCACATCTTCTTGATCCATTCATCAGTTGATAGACATTGAGGCTCTTTCCATGATTTGGTTATTGTTGAAAGTGCCGCTATGAACATCGGGGTACATGTGCCCCTATGCATCAGCACTCCTGTATCCCTTGGGTAAATTCCTAGCAGTGCTATTGCTGGGTCGTAGGGTAGTTCCATTGTTAATTTTTTGAGGAACCTCCACACTGTTTTCCAGAGCGGCTGCACCAGTTTGCAGTCCCACCAACAGTGCAAGAGGGTTCTCCATTTCTCCATATCCTTGCTAGCACAGATGCTGAGACTTAAGAACAAAAATTCCATGTCCCCAAGTTTGGATTGGCCCATCTACCATTGACATCATTGTGACAAGTTAGTTAAACTGCGCTATGTATTCAGTGCCTGCTCTTGCTGGACACCCTTCACGCAGTATCCCATTATCTCTCTAAACAACTCCGCACAATAGATTGGAGAGGCCCCTTTCACAGATCCACAAGCCCAAGGAGATTAAGTGATGTGCTCAAGGTCACTGAGGTGAGCGGGCTGGGTGGGAACTTCCAGTCAGGTCAAGTCTAAATCCCACCTTCTTAACCCCATATCTAGGCATGTTGCCTCCTCCCATTAATACCCCTTCTGTTTTCTCATCCATTTCCCAGATCAATACTAAAAAGAATGATTGAAAAATATTCTTTTCCATCTGCTAATAATACCTTTTAAAATAATTTCTCCCTCAGTTTATGCCCCACCTCAAGTCTGGGAACCCTTCCAGAGGAGGGTTTTTGTCTGTTTTCCCTGAGTCATCTTTGTCTCAAGGTGTCTGTCTCTGTGGACCCACCCTGGAGGTGTCCTCGTCCATTTTTCAATTCTTTTTTTTCTTCTTTCTTTTCGATGCCATGTAAGTTGGCCCTAACTCACCTGCTTTCCCTTTTTCTTTGTATTTTAATATTTTGTGTATCCGTATTTTATCATCTCAGCTGACATGGAAGTCTAACTGTGCGATCTGGGTAAAATGTAATCATTCTGAGAATCAGTGAGATGCTCTCCACCAAAGTTATTGTTAAATGTAGTTTATTCAACTGTTATTTTTATATTTAATGCCAAACAGTTTGTCGTCCTATATCCTCTTCAGCCTGGCACTCCTAACTGGTCATGGCTGTGGGCCTTGGGGAGTTCCTGTCACCCTCCCTCTTTGTTTCAGCCCGTGGTTCCATAAAAGGTGGACTAGATGTGTCAGGGTGGGGGAGGGGACATGGTGCTTTCCCCTCCCTGGGTTCCAGTTACTTTTAGCCATCCTGCAGTTAATCTCTGGTTCTTCATCAACTATTGGAAGTCTAGGATAAGAATTTCCTTTCCCTAGTTTGTTACCTCATTGGTTTTCTTTACCCTCCTTGTACTCCCCTCCTGTCGTATGTAGGATGGTGTTGAACAAGGAGGCTGAGGCAGCAATCCATCTTACTTGAAGCTTATTTGAATGTTGTCTCCTGTATCAAGGAGCTAGAAATAGGGACTGAGAGTTTGATTCCAGGATCAAGGCCAGACGTCAGTAATGATTCACCTTGTAGTGTGTTAAATAGACTCTGGCATCAGCTAAATTATTTCTGCAAGACCGAAGTATTTTGATCAAAATGGACAAGCCTGGCAAAAGGATTTGCAAAAGAATTCTGTTTCCTGGCCCCCAGGCACGCTAGCTAGCAGGAGGCTGCACGCAGAATCCCATACTAGAGCTCCCTCTGGTGGCATCATGCAGAAATACCTCAGTTTGTGCAGCCCATTTATTCCATGAAAGGAGTAGTTTTCATATTTGACATTAAGATTTTACTTGCATGTGTGTCTTAACCTGGAATGTGTTTAGTCACCTCTTACGTATTCATTTTTCTCTACTTGTTTTATTTTTAATTAGCTGTGAGACAAGTGATAATTTATGGCATGCATTTTATAAAGTTATGTAAAAATACAAATTTTAAACTGCCATTTAATGATTTCTTGGAGGGATTTAAAGTAGCAGGAGTAAAGAGAGAGGAGAAAGCCACCCTTTGTGGCTTCATCCTTTAAATCACAGAGACTGATTCCTTCTACTTAGCCAGGCTTGCACTTTGGATTCATTTCTACTTCTCTTTTGCCCTGTTCTTTCCACTTTCCCCACCGCTGCATCCTCTCCAGTTGGTGATTGAAAACTGGCGACCTTCTTCTAAGCTGGTTTTCACAATTTACTCCTGTTTCTCCTTCCATAACCCTGACCTAGCTCATCTTTGTGTCTCTTGACATTCTGTAACAACCTTCCAGTTGGTCTCCCTGCGTCCATTATTCTTTTACCTTCTACAACCACCAGGTAATTTCCCTAAACTAACACGTGTCCTTCTGTATGCCCTTCTGCCAATGGCATAGAGCAGATTGCATCTAGCACCCATGATCCCTCAGGATCTGACCCACATCTGCTTTTGCAGGCCTGTCACCTTCATCTCTGGTAACTCCTCACCTTCTCAAATCTGTCATCTCTTCCCTGCCTCTGTACCTTTGCCCGGTCTGTGGCATCCGGATGGATCATCCTTCTCCCTCTCACCTGTATGAGGATTTCATACTCTTAAGACCTGATCATCATCTTTGACATTCTTTTTTATTCTTCCTCTTTTCTATACCATTTATGTTGGCCCTGACCCCAGTTAGTTTTTTTTTTACCCCCAAAGGAAGAACCTACAAATTTTCCATTTTCTTTCCCATCACCTGGTATAGCTTACTGAATGAAAGTCTTATTGTGTGATCTGGGTAAAATGTAATTGTGAGAGTTAATTATCTATAAAATGATAAAAATGGTATAATATGTTACTCTTCTACAAAGCATATTAATATTCTTAAATTTCAATAATCTATAACCTATAAAGTTTACAGAAAGTACATGAAAATAATGAAACTGAAGTAGATAGAGTTTATGAGTATTATATTCATAATCAATATTAGGGATTTCCACAATAGTTATTTAAGCCAACATAAACAAATTAAAAAAAACAGGAAGATTTGGAGTGGAAGATTGTAATTTTTAAGGGCAGTGGGGAAAATGGGATAATTGCTGTTTTGTAAGGGGAATAGTTAGACAAAATTTAGAACAGTTGTATTTCTTACTACATTGATAGAGAATTAAGCCATAAATATCAGTGCCTTGATCACTAATTTGACTAATTTGTTAAACTTGATCATGGCACATTCTAGTTGCTATCAGAAGATAAAGTATTTGTGACAGGAACGATGAAGTAGGAGTCTCTCTGTTATATAATTAGAACTTCCTTGAATCAAATTCAAAATCATTGAAGGCCATCTACATTCTGACCCCAGTCTCTACTTCCCCTTTTATTTCTCAGCATTCTCTCCCACACTGTGTCCTGCACACCAGCAAGACAGGATGCCAGCTAATTCTCCCTGTTTTCCTATCTGTACTGCCGCTCTGATTTCTTCTACCTACAGTGCTCTTCCCAGTAGATTTCCCCATGTCTTCATTCCTTCCTGTCACCACTCAGATATCGCACCACCAACTACCGTTCCTTGATCACTAGAAATAATCAGAACCTTCTTTGAACTCCCTTGTTCATTTATTATTATTGTTGTTGCTGTTGTGGTGGTGGTGGTGGTGGTGGTGGTGGCTCTTATGTTCAGTCATTGTGAATAGTTATGGTAGAATTTTTCTACCAAACAGTATTCCTGGAAAGTATTTTCTCCAATATGCCTTTATTTCCCTGACCGCATGCAAACCTGTTGCATCCACCACAGAAAGGGCACGAGTTAAACTGGACTCAATGACTAGACTCAGAAACTTGAATGTAACTTCAGGACCTATTCATTCATATTCTTTGCCCCCCTCTCCTCTTCTTCTGTTTGTGTGTTTTGGGGTTTTTCTTTCAGATCTACTGCCTCACAAGGCTGGAACCATGGCCTAGGCAGGTGTAGGCTTACATACTTACAGTCATATGGCCAGAGAGGAAAGGAAAAATTTCCCTGCCAGTCCACTTAGAAAGATAGGAAGGGTTTTGATAACCATGGCTTGGGGCATGTGTTCATCCCTGGAATGATGACTGTGGCCAACATGATATGGTACAAAGATTGGCCTGGCCTGGTCACGAGCCCGCCTCACAATTAGGGAGTCATGTCTGTTAGAAGTAGGGAAAGTAGTGCTGGGCAGACAAAGCCAGTATCCCCAAAACATAGAAAGAAGAGGGGTGCCTGGTGGCTCAGTTGGTTAAATGTTCGATTTTGGCTCAGGTCATGATCTTGCAGTTTGTGAGTTCAAGCCCTGTGTCGGGTTCTGTGCTGATAGCTCAGAGCCTGGAGCCTGCTTCACATTCTGTGTCTCCCCCTGTCTCTGCCCCTCCCATGTTCATGCTTTCTCTCTGTCTCTCAATAATAAATAAGCATTAAAAAATTAAAAAAAAGAAAGAAGAAATGATGCATAGTCTTAATACATAAAGACAGACAATGATAACTGTTGCATTTTAAGTCTTGTTCCTATTCATTGTTGAAATTGGACAACATATATAATTTTGGATCTTGTTTTATTATTTATCATTGTGAAGTCAACATTGTTCCACAGTCTTGTAAACTCTTCATAAACATATGGGTGCTTTTGGAGGACATTTCCTGAATGTGCCAGAGAATGTCACTAAAGAATACACTTGACTTTAGGTCACATGACCACCTTTTTGCCTCCATCATACAATTCTTGAGCTGGTCACAGAGATTTAAGGAAAAACTAAGTAGTGTGTGAACTTTGACCTATGTGCTCTTTTTCTTTTTTTAAGTTTCACTTTATTGTTTATTTTTTAATTAAAATATTTAATTTATTTATTTACTTATTTATTTTGAGAGAGAGAGAGAGAGAGAAAACTCAAGCAGGGGAGGGGCAGAGAGAGAAGGAGATATAGACACTGAAGCAGGCTTCAGGCTCTGGGCTGTCAGCACAGAGCCCCACATGGGGCTAGAACTCAAAAACCATGACATCATTACCTGAGCTGAAGTTGACTTCTTCCGCGACTGAGGCACCCAGATCCCTCTTATTTTATTATTTTTGAGAGAGAGAGAGCACACGCTCACATGGCTGTGCACAAGCAGGGAGAGGGGCAGAGAAAGGGGGAATGAGAGAGAATCCCATGCAGGATCTGCACTGTCAATGTGGAGCCCATCACTAGGCTCCATCTCACGAACCATGAAATCATGACCTGAGCCAAAATCAAGAGTCAGTCACTTAACAGACTGAGCCACCCAGGTGCCCCTGAACTATTTGCTCTCATTTTTAAAAAAAAAAAGTTTATTTGTTTATTTTGACAGAGAGTGAGAATGGGAGAAGGCCAGAGAGAGAGAGAGGGAGAGAGAGAATCCCAGAGCCTGACACAGGGTTCGATCCCACAAATCATGAGATGATGACGTGAGCTGAAATCAGGAGTTGGATGCTTACCTGACTGAGCTACCCAGACGCCCCTGAACTATGTGTTCTTATCCATTATTTTCTTATGCTGTACTTTCTCTGGTAGGCTTTGTACTTACTTGTGTGTGCATTTCCCCTAGATATAGACTTAAGGATTACATTCCAGTTAGCATATTCAAGATGAAAAGCATCAATTACATATCTTAAGAACTTCAGCTGTGTATATTTAATAGAAAATATATATTTTGATAAGAAATAACCTAATACAAACAGCTGTGAACATTTCTTTTTTAGCACCCTGTGTGGGTTAACACTAATACTATTTCTGGCTAAATCCAGTGCACTTCTGTTCTTCTATGATAGAACCAAGGAGTGTAATCTTGTAAGAGGCACGTGAAATTACTAGTCCAGTGTTTCAACTTTGCAGAAATCCCTTTACAAACCTATAACAGTTAGTGATGTGTCCTTAGTTTAAATATGTTCAATTGTAGGTTATGGAGAACTCACTGTCTCACCAGTTAGCATCTTCCATGGTCAGGTTGCTCTGATTTTTGGATTGCTGGGATGCCTTCCTCCACCAACCTTTGCCAGAATCTTCTGTGACCCAGTGTTCTTCTATTTTCTTTAGAATTGTATAAAATATTTGCATATTTTTATCCATTCACCTATCTGCTTGTTATTTCTTTATCTATGAGAAAATTTCTTCAAACATCTAAGGAAAACTATCATATCTTTCCTTCCCCTCCTCCCTCACTCTTTCTGTCTGTCCCCCCTTCTACCCCCCTTCTCTCTTTAAATGTTTATTTATTTATTTTTGGGAGAGAGTGAGAGAATGTGAGCCAGGGAGGGGCAGAGAGAAAGGTAGAGGGAATTCCAAGCCAACTCTGTGCTGTCAGTGCAGAGCCCGGCACAGCTTGATCCCAAGAGCCATTAGATCATGACCTGAGGCCAAAATCAAGAATCAGATGCTCAACCAACTGAGCCACCCAGGAGCCCCTCCCCTTCTCTCTTCTTGTTGCTAACCACACTCACATCTTTTACTCATTTTTGGTGAGATTGGTTTTATTTATTTGTTTATTTATTTATATTTTACAGGACATTCTCTTTCCATTTTCTATATGTCTAGGGTTTTTTTAAAAAAAAATTATATAATCTAAATACTATCTCCAGTAACTGTTCCTGCCATAGGAGAGAGTCTGCTGGGGCTTTCCTTGGCATAATGTGGACTTTTATTTCCATTATGAATATGGCAGAAAATGCCCAGTGACCGAAGCCCAACTGGTTGTACTCACACTACACCTCCACGCCTTTCTGGGAGTGAGGCACTGGGCAAGTCACGTACTCTGCACATCTGCTTGGTCATCTGGGGTGCAGCTTATCAGTGGTCTGGGGAGAGGGTTACCTCCTTGACCAACAGTGAGTTCTCTGTGGGGACTCTTTCCTACTGTCCTTATCCCCATAATTGCACTCTTATAACAAACCAAATCATGACTATTTGTTGTTATTTCTGAGCCTTTAAACCTGCAGCTTTTCCACCTTCGAGCATTCTTTCCCAGAATAGTCAGAGGGCTGGCACCATCTCATCTTCTACCAGCTCAAGTATCATTCTTCAGAGAAGTCACTCTGACTCCTATTTCAGTAGTCTCCTTCCTTGGTGACTCTCCGTCCCTGTGCTCTAGTTCATCTTCTTCACTGATCCTGTCTATCTGTGATGTTATCTTCTCCATTAATTCGCTTGAATATCAGTTCTCTTTCTCTGCACCGGAAGAGACAGGAGGCCATGGATCTCCTTTGTCTCATTTACTGATGTTGACAACTCCTAGAATCATGCTTGGCACATATTAAGCACATAACAAACTTTGTTGAATGAAGTTTTCACACCATTTTCAAATGATCATTTATTTATTTAATGGTTTTATTCATTTTTGAGAGACAGAGAGACATAGCACAGCAGGGTGGGGCAGAGAGAGAGAGGGACACACAGAATCCGAAGCAGGCTCCAGGCTCTGAGCTGTCAGCACACAGCCTGATGCAGGGCTTGTACTAATGAGCCATGAGATCATGACCTAAGCCAAAGCTGGACCCTTAAACCTACTGAGCCCTCAAATGATTTTTTTAAATGAAGATAGACCTCTTTTATCTTGTATCAATATAATTGGTATTGAAAACCTAAATCTCAAACCTGTATTGATCTTTCATAAATTTGACTATTTATTTTCTATCCAGAATTTCCTGTGTTCCCATATTGTTTTGGGTTTGATGCTGGATTTTATAGTAACTATGATCATTTTATGGTAACAATAACATCAGTATATATTGAGTGCTTACTATATATGAGACATCATGAATATTTATATGTTCTCTCATTTAATAGTTAAAAACAACTCTGTAGGGCAGCTCAGTGGCTCAGTTGATTAAGCATCCATCCAATTTCAGCTCAGATCATCATCACATAGTTTGTGAGATCGAGACCCATGTCGGGTTCCATGCTGATAGTACAGAGCCTACTTGGGATTCTCTCTCCCTCTCTCTCCCCTCCTCCTCCTCCTCCTTCTTCTTGTCCTCCTCCTCCTCCTCTTCCTCCTCTCCCCCATTCTCTCTCTCTTTCTCAAAAATAAAAAGTTAAAACCCTCCTATGATGTAAATACCACTTTATTTCTATTTTAAAAATAAGAAAGCTAAGGCACCATGAGTGTTGGTAAAGTCACATAGCTAGTAAGTCATAGAGTTGGGATTTGAACCAGGCAATGTGACTTCATAGCCTGCATAATTCACCAATGCCATAAACAATCTTCTTCTGAGCTTTGTATCATTTTCAGATTTAATATGTATTTCATTTACATCTACATTCAAGTTGTGATAAGATGCCCAAGCCAATATCAGCTTGTGTGACACTCTAGAGCCTTTTATCCTGTGTCACACTGAGCCAACAATCAATATATTTTGGTCAATCAGTTCAGAACATAAGGCTGAGCACATGATAAAGTTGCTGCAGGAAAGTTGGAAAATGCTTAATAAAATTCAGGACACACTCCATGGCACTTCTAAGAAATACTAGCTAACATTCCTAGAAGATACATAGTTTTATCAAGCCTATCTTGTTATGTTTGGAAAAGTACATTCTTTTCTGTGTGTTCACATTTCATCTTACTTCACGGAGGATTTGAAGCAACTCGCCACAGTAACATATACAAAAATAACATCATGATGTAAGTAAGAATAAAGCGTCAGGTCTAGAGAAAATATACAAGAATAAAACAAATATCTGTAGGATAGGGGTAATCTGAGAGAGACAGAAAGATAAAGACCTTCTGGAACCATATACAACTACTTTGGTTAAACCTCAAATTTATAGATATTTTCAAAGTGTTGTAATACTGAATTGTATGTATGTATGTATGTATGTATGTATTTATTTATTTATATTTTAGAGAGAGGGAGAGAGACAGGGCATGAGTGGGGGAGGGGCAGAGACAGAGGGAGACATAGAATTCGAAGCAGGCTCCAGGCTCTGAGTTATCAGCACAAAGTTTGATGTGGGGCTCAAACTCACATCATGACCTGAGCCAAGGTCAGACATTTAACCTACTGAGCCAACCAGGCGCCCCTGTGATAGTCAATTTTTAATATATTTTTTAATTAATTAATTATTTTTTTAGTTGTTATTTTCGAGAGACAGAGAGAGACAGCGTGAGCAGGGGAGGGATAGAGAGAGAGAGAGAGAGAGGAAAACATAGAATCTCAGGCAAGCTCCAGGCTCTGAGATGTCAGTACAGAGCCCAATGCAAGGCTGGAACCCACGAACCGGGAGATCATGACCTGAGCCAAAGCCAGACACTTAACTGACTGAGCCACCCAGGCACCCCAAATAGTCAAGTTTTAAAATGGATACATGATTAGTTCTTATTGTCAGGAAGGAAAATCCATACCAGTTATTCAGGGAAACACAATTTTCCTATTACATAACCTGATAGTATATTTTTTCAGGGATACTTTTGTAAGATGCATTCAGTGATAGGGTGGCTGTGTCTTCTGCAGCACACCTATCATGAACTGTATGGTTTCACATGACTACTTCTTGTATTGTTTTTTGGTAAAAGCTGAGAAAATGCCACTAAAGCATGATTCAAGGAAGGTAAATCTGGAAGGGATGGAAATCCCAGATCAATATGGTCAAAGGGAAGATACAAGTTAAAGGACTATCTATTCTTCTAACGATCCTCCATTTATATGAGTTTTTTAAATAAGTTCGGGCAGCAGACAACTCAAAGCATAGTTCTTTGGTGTGTATTTGAAGTGTTCTAAGTGGTTTACTGTTGGGTCCATGTATTTTAGGAAGTACATGAGAAGATGTAAGGTTTAACAGCTTTTCTGGAAATTAAGGACCTAAACAAATTTCTTTTTTTTTTCTTTTTAATTAAAGGGCTCTTTCCATACTGGCACATAAGAAGTAAATTAAATTTTGCTATATCTTTTCCTTTGGTTCATTCTTTCAACAAGTATTTATTGATACCTACTATGCCTTGGACACCTGGGTTGTATCAGTGAACAAGACAACTGTGGTCTCTCCCCTAATAGAATATAATTCTAATGATGAAGGTAAATGGTAAACAAGATACTAGTTATTTAGCTGCAATTTTTGATATGGTCTACTGAAGCCAGAGTAGAAAGTAAGTATAGAAATGGGAGTTTGACTTATTGTATAACCTTTCTGGTTTGAATCTAGCATCCCTACATTATGGAAGCTATTGTCTTAAAGATGTTAATAGCCTTCTAATTGTAGATAGTTTATCTTTTTTAAAAAAGTTTTTTAATGTTTACTTATTATTTTTGAGAGAGAAGGAGAGACAGAGAGACAGAGACAGCATGAGCAGAGGAAGGACACAGAGAGAGGGAGACACACAATCTGAAACAGGCTTCAGGCTCTGAGCTGTTAGCACAGAGCTCCACATGGGACTCAAACTCATGAACTGTGAGATCATAGCCTAGTCAGATGCTTAACCAACTGAGCCACCCAGGCACCCCATGTATAGCCCTTTCTAATTTTTACAAAGTGCCATTTTTCACTAGCATCGTGTTCCTGTGATGATTTTCAAAGTTTTCATTATAGTTTGTTTTTTTGTACGGGTGTTTATTTTTTAAATTGCTTTTAGCAGTGGGAATCTTTTGTTTAAAAAATTAAACTTACCTTGAGTCCTTAAATTAGAAAACAGATAAAATCTGAGCTGCTTTTATTTAGGGTTGAGTTATGAGGAGGTGGGAGCTTTGACTTCTTTGGATTTCCCTGCACTTGGCCACCCCAGGATCATTTCTTTGTGACCTCTGTGGCACTAATTTGAAAACCACTGTTCTGAAAGTCTCAACACTGTCTACCATTGGTTATTTATTGGCTCCCAGCTAGCTGCACAGACAGTGCCAATACTGTCCAATTTGTTCCCCGTTCTGTGCTGGACTCTGAACACTTCTTGCACTGACCCAATCTAAGGAACAAACTGGCATCTTCTTTGGATTCATGCAGACAAAATTGGGCCTTCCTCAGATGCCATGGTTTCCCACCAAGGATTCCTGTTCACAGTCCACTTACTACTTAGATCTCTTACCATCACCCCATTGATTATCCCAGATGCTATCTGCAAATGGGTTGGTGAAGATTATAAGGGAAGTTATTGTATCCATCAACTCAACTAATATGTGTTGAGCTCTAGATATGTGCTCAGCATTGTTCAAGGAACTTAGGGATACAACCACCACCAGTAGCCGTGACCACGAATACCCCAAATCCCTGCCCTCTTGGAACTTACTTTCTAGTGAAGGGCAGGCAATAAATATGTAAGAAACAATTGTGTGACAGATGGTGATCAGTTCTTTGGAAAACAAAATAAGCAAAGAAGAAGGAAAAGGGTGAGTTGGGGTGAGGAGGGCAAAGTTTATTTACTGTTTCAAAGAATGAGATCAAAGAATACCTCATTGAAAAGGTGACATCTGAGGAAAGCTAGGAAGAACATCCCAAACAGGAAATGGCACTTGTGATAGTGCCTAGCTAGGGGCTTTGCATATTTGAAAACAACAAAACGGCCAGTGTGGCTAAAGTGAATAAAAGATGAGATTAGAAAAATAGCTGAGAACCAGATCATGGACAACCTTGTCAGCCTTTGTTGGGACTTTGGTTTCCACTCTGAGGGAGGGCTGTGTAGAAGTGATATAATCTGACACCTCTTGTAAAAGGACCACTCGGGCTTCTGTGCGGAAAATGGAATAGACGGGGTAAAGGCAGGAGCAGGGGCATTGTTTGGAAGTGGTGGCCACACATGGGGATAAATAATGAATGTGGAGGGAGGAATATTTGCTCAAACTGTTTCCTTCATTTGTTCCATTTGATAGAACAATGGCAGAACTTAGCAGGTAGGGTCCTAATAGAGAAGGAATAAAAAGTCAGAATTGTCTGAGATTGTAAATGGGTGTTGATTTAATTCATGGAAAGGGAAATATTGGAAAGAGATGTTTAAGATCAGGGTATGAAAGATGACCCTGTGGCTCAACAAATCTCTCTATTGCTAGTGGATGCAAAAGTGTAAGTTAAAAATGTCAGAATACAAATAGAGGGAAAAGTCAAGCATAGAGTTTTCAATTTGAGAGTTTCAGATATATAGAGTTCGGTATGCCTTATAAAACACTTAATATATGTAAAAGCATGCAAATGACTAAGCCACCTCTCTCCCTATCTTTACCTGAATCTTACTGTAGGTGCTATAGGAAAAGAACATGAGTTTAAAGGAGTTAGATAGTGTTTATTATTCTGTTTAATACCATTTATGGAATACCCATCATGTTATGAGATATATTCTAGATATTTGAGATATAAATATGAATGAGGGGTTCCTGGGTGGCTCTGTCGGTTAAGCCTCCGGCTTCGGCTCAGGTCAGATCTCACGTTCGTGGGTTTGAGCCCCGCGTCAGGCTCTGTGCTGACAGCTAGCTCAGAGCCTGGAGCCTGCTTCCGGTTCTGTGTCTCCTCCTCTCTCTGCCCCTCCCCCTCTCATGCTCTGTCTCTCTCTGTATCAAAAATAAATAAAACATTTAAAAAATTAAAAAAAATATGAATGAACCATTTTTTCCCTCTTAAGAAGCCCATAGTCTAATGGAAAATTGAGAAATAAATAAAGAAACTATACTGTAGTGTGATCACAGAAGGGCTTACCTAACTGTCACGAAAGGAATAATTGAATCAATACATTTCCCTCGTGCATTGTCTTGAAGGATGAGTAGGGCAGCAAACAGTGGGTGTGGGGAGGGAGGGGGTTGCAGCAGAAGAAACTTCCTGTGCCAAGGTACTGAGGGATGACACCAGATGGCCTGTTTACTATTTGAAAGCAGAGAGGCTCAGAGAGTCTCTTGTCTTAGGAGCCAAGGTATATCATAGTGTAGAAAAACACCAAACCTTTTAATGACCTTCAAGATATATTTTTTATCATTTATTATTCAAACCATAACAGTTTGACAGTAAAAAGGGGTGCTGTTAGTAGGAATGTGCTGGCAAACCTGGGCATTTTGTCATCCTAATGATAGCTGTTTTCCAACTTGGAGTTGCCATAAATATGCTTATTGGTGGTACAAACTGGGTTCTTCTATAAAAATAAAAAAAGGATTATAAGGAAAATAAACCAAGATAGTAGATACAAGGACTTAGTAGAAGGGATAACTACTTTTAGATGGAAGATCAAGGAAAGTTTTTCTGAAATAAAGACCTTTGTTCTGAGATTGGGATGACCAGGAGCCAGCCAAGGGGCGATCCTTGGTGGGAGGACTCCAGGGAGAGGAAGGCATCAAGGGTCCTGTTATGGGAGTCCCTCTGGCTGAGTAGAGAAAACTTGTCTTTCTGGAATGTGAAGAACCAGGGGAGCTTGGGAGGAGATTAGGTGTGAGCCATAGACAGAGGCTTGTTCAGATCCAGCCACACAGGTATGGAGAGGAATTGGGGTTTTACTCTGGGTCTCACGTATTAGTTTACTGGAGCCGCCATAACAAGACATACAGACTGGGTGTTTTAAGAAACAGAAATTCATTTTCTCATGGTTCTGGAGGCTGAATGTCTGAGATCAAAGGGTCAGCAGGTTTGGTTTCTTCTGAGGGCTGTGAGGAAGAGGCTGTTACAGGCCTCTCTTCTTGGCTCGCCCATGATTGTCTTCTCCCTGTTTCGTCACAGTGTCTTCCCCCTCTATGTATCTGTGCCAAATTTCCTCTTCTTTTAAGGACATCTGTCATGTTGGAATAAGGCCTACTCTCTGACCTAATTTTAACTTAATTACCTCTTTGAAGACTCAGCCTCTAAATATGGTCACATTCTGAGATAGTGAGGGTTAGTACTTCAAAGTACGAATTTTAGGAGGGACATAATTTAGCCTTTAACACCCCAGTAAGTTTTGAAAGAACTTTGGGGTTGTTTGGTTAACTGAACAAGAGTTTTTTAAGCTCAATTTTAGAGGGAGGGGGAATAAAAATAGTTATATACAGTTAGTATGGAGGTCATGATGTAAAATAAAAGCTTTAAATGGAGGACAATAAGTCTTATATAGAGAGCTGTATTAACATTTTCTTATAAATACGCACATACACATACACACAGTTATTAAGGGGGGCCATTATTCAGATCTTGAGTGTCTAGAC
The DNA here is from genome assembly GCF_006229205.1 of Suricata suricatta. Lineage (NCBI taxonomy): Eukaryota > Metazoa > Chordata > Mammalia > Carnivora > Herpestidae > Suricata > Suricata suricatta. Next base: position 22,570,103 of record NC_043708.1, on the reverse strand, counting down.
ATCAGAATAGTCTGCACATAATATCCAGGCAATCTTGAATTGTTGCCAAAATGTTGTTTAAGACCTTCTGGAGGCACCAGTATCTGAAATGGTAGGATCTAGGAATGACCAAAGATGACTATCCTTTGTTTATGAGGGATAAATAAAACAAGGAGTTATACCAACTACACTTCAATTAAAACAACAAAAACAACAAATAAGAAATGAGGAGTTATACACAAAGGTGCATGAGAAGTTCACTTGCTTGTCCAAAATCCAGGTGTACAAGAATGTCAAAGCATAGGTATTAGAACATCAAGCCCATATGTGGGATGATGTATATGAGATAGTTTCCTTTTTTCCATTACAGTTGTAGAAAGCTGGTCCAGGGTCAAGGTTTAGAGGTAATGACTGCCTCAAACTATCTGAATATTTTCTGATATATGGTTCTTTTTAAAAATTTATTTTTGATTTTTATTTTTTAAATTTTATTTACTTATTTTTAAATTTTTAAAATTTATTTTTGAGAGACAGAGAGAGACAGTGCCAGCAGGGGAGGGTCAGAGAAAGAGGGAGATACAGAATCCAAAGACAGCCTCCAGGATCTGAGCTAGCTGTCAGCACAGAGCTCGACACGGAGCTCAAACCCACAAACTGTAAGATCATGATCTGAGCCAAAGTCGGATGCTTAACCGACTAAGCCACCCAGGCACCCCTTAATTTAGTTATTAGAGAAAGAATGAGTATAAGCCAGGGAGATGGGCAGAGGGAGAGAGAGAGCATCTCAAGCAGGCTCCATGCTCAGCACAGAGCCTAATGTGGGGCTCAGTGCCATGACCCTGTGATCATGACCTAAGCCAAAATCAAGAGTCAGACACTCAACTGACTGAGCCACCCAGATGCCACAGGATATATGATTGTAATAAAACAAATACACATATAACTTAGAACAAAAGCAGAACACTTGCTAGCTTTAATTTCTCGAAAGAATCTTGAAAGCTAAATTCTAGTGATCCCATGATAAAGCAAGAAATGAGGCAAACAAATGGCTATACTGGAAAAAAATCTGGTAAATGTGAGTCTGGGCTTGTAGATGGAAGAGCAGAACAGAAATCTTGGACAAAAATGACCCTGGAATCTTGGGGTTTAATAAAGGAAACACTGACACATATGCCTTGAACTTCAAAGTGTCTGAGGTAAGTTTAGGGGAAACGAAGAGCATTATAACTAAAGACTACAAAATGAGCCACTGAACATACAAGTACCATAAAATAGCTTATCCCCTCAGAGCTGGGCTGATTCATATTCCTTCTCTTGATCCCAGTTTCTACTCAAGAGCTCTATTTGTTTTACTTCATTTCTACTTACTCCTTTGAACTTAATGTTTTCGATTGCCCCTTGGAGTACCCAAGACTCCTTCACCAAGAACACCTCTAGTTTTCCTTTGCTCAGGCCTCTGTGCCTCCCATGCTACCCCTAGACCATTCCATGCTTGGTCTTTGTGTCCTGGAGATTCAGGTCACACAGAGTTATAAACTCCCTTCTTACCTACAAGTGGAATCTAGATAAAGGAGAAGGAGCCATTTTAGAATCTGACCTCCAACAACATGGGGGTGGGTAACCTCACTGAGAAAGGTGATGTGATTGGAAAACTCATGGTACAAAAGGATTCTAGAAGGAGGAAGGGAGGAGGGAAAGAGAAGAACATGACTGTTCAGCTCAGACAAGAAATACTAAAACTCTAAATGAGTGGAGTTTTGAGAAAAGGCAAAAGAATTAAAAAGCTACTTAAACATAGATTTTAAGCAATAAAGAAAAATTAAGTTTAACTAGTTTGGAAAAAGATGGCAGGATGTTAAAAGATGATATAAGAAAATAATGATTTATCTAATTATAATTTTATTTTAAACTCTCCAGTTGAAAAAAAAATGGTCTCAGGGCACCTGGATGACCCAGTTGGTTAAGTGTCCAATTCTTGATTTTTGGCTCAGATCATGCTCTCATGATTCACAGGATCAAGGCCTGCATTAGGCTCTGCACTGACAGTGGAGTACCTGTTTGGGATTCTCTCTCTCTCTCTCTCTCTCTCTCTCTATCTCTATCTCTGCCTGCCCCCCACTCATGTGTATATGTGCACACACATTCTCTCAAAATAAATAATATATGTGTGTGTGTGTGTGTGTGTGTGTGTATACCAAAATAATGGTCTTACCAATAAATACCCAAAAGTTGCAAACAAGATTTCATGGAATAGGAGGCTTTGGGACAGAATCTATTTGGGGGGAGGAGGGAAGATAGAGGTAGACATGGAATAGTATGAATTAATGGCATGAAGGCAAAATGAAGAGGTGATTTTTGAGAAAGAATTAGATGAACATGAAGGAATCATGAGATCCAATGTGGAGGCTAGGTTGGGGGTATGCCTTCTTTAAGAGCAATCATCAACTAATATTCTTACTTGGGTGTAAGAGGCGGCTCTCAGTGCCGCCTCCACCTACGTACTTGTTTCTGGTCCCAAGGTCATATTCAGTTCATAGACCATTTGCAAAGACTAAGTGTTTAGCTGGCCCCAGCGCTGGTCCAGTGGTAACTGGGTCTTCCAGGCTCTGGTAGTCACCAGCACCCACGACTTCACAGTGTCCAGGGCTGTCTCACAGATTGTGATCAGCAGAGATTTGGGGCAATTTTAGTTTTACTGAAAAAAAAAGTTTAGTAAGTATAAACATTGGGAACATAAATACACATAATTTCCATCAAGGGAAAGCACGTGATTCCAAAGATTGTTTGACAGACTTTTATAAATTTAAAAAAAGACTATAGTGTTTCTCAGCATCTCTCTTATGAGAGATGCTTTTTTTTACATCAAATAGAGCAGACCAAATACTAGTTTTTCGCTATTGGAACATTTCTCCACTTAAAAATTTTGGCTTATATGGGGCTGAAGTACATGGTTTCTAGATTTCCATCCAGGGCTAATATCTATGATTTGGTATATTACTAATAGTTTGGCAACTTCCTGGAATCAGAGTTACCTTTTTAAATTTATAACAACATAGATTTTGGAATATGACATCAACACACTAAGCTGTCTTATATATCTTATATCACTTTTCCTTAATGTTGGCAATTATTTTCAGTATTTGTTTCTGAAAGAAGAAGATGAGTTTGTATTATCAGATTAGACAAGTGGAGAAAAATGGGATTTTAGGTAAGTGCACACACACACACACACACACACACACACACGGATTGTTAGATTCCTTTAGTGTATTAAATGGGTATTTAAACCAAGGTGGAACAAAATAATCCCTGTGAATTTTGCTAGATGGAAATCATAAATGACCAAAAAAAACCCCTTTTCTTCTGTTCTCATCACAGTAATGTACATAATCTAATAATGCAATTTACTGCATCTACATTTTATTTGATTTTCACACAGGGTTTTTCTAGTTAATGTTTTATAGATGGACAAAAAAATGTTAGAGGAATGACTTGTTCAAGGTCACGTAGGTAGACACATGTTTAGCATCTTTGTGGAAAAGAAAATATAACTTAATTTGAACTCGTTAGTATAATGCTCATTAGAGTCTCCTTAAAAATCTGCCTTTGTTATCAACTGAGATATATTGGAAAATTTCAATTTAGAGCTTTTGAAATTAACTCTATTAGTAGTAATGATAATGACAGCACTTGTTAAGCACGTATTTTGTTAAGCACTTATTATGTATTAGTCACAACATACTAAGCATTCCATCTTGGTCATCTAATTTACTCAGTTTGAGTATATGCCTTTCTCTGAAAATAGCATGTACAGTTATAATTATTTACAGTGTATCTTTCTACACTAAAATAATGAAATATTGAAGGAGAGATTTTCTGTATCAGGATAGGCTAGGATTTTCTATGATAATAAACACCCAATAAGTCTTATGGCTTAAAATAGCAAATTAATTTCTTACTCATCCTACCTGTCCATCACTAGTGTTCTGGGAACTCTGTCTTACATTGTCCATACTTAATGGTCCAGGCCGATAGGACAGTCAACATCTAGCACATGGCTGACCACCATGGTAGAAGGAAAAAGGAGGTGGCAGGTGATACTTATGTCTTGAATGTTTCTGCATAGAAGGGATGGCAGCTACTTTGACCAAAGCCAGTTACATCTACATCAGAGAAGCGGGGAGTGCAGTCTCATCCATGTCCATAAGTACCAGAAATATGTGGTTGTAGGTACTGATGTCTGCCACTGTAAAGCAGCATGTAAACAAGACAGATAGCCCTTGTCATTTCTTGAATTACCTTCCTTACAAGAAATAGGCATCTACCTGTTCATTCTTCATTATTTTAATGTTAATTATTTTTGAGAGACAGAGGGACACAAACAGAGACAGAGAGAAGGAGAGAGAGAGAGAGAAGGAGGAGGGACAGAGAGAGGGAGACACAGAGTCTAAAGAAGGCTCCAGGCTCTCAACTGGCAGCACAGAGACCGACACAGGGCTCAAATGCACAAACTCTGAGATGATGACCTGAGCCAAAGTTGGAAGTTGAAACCACTGAGCCACCCAGGCACCCCTACCTATCCCTTCTTCAGAATTTCTTTCTTCATTCAGCAACCCTGCAATGAGTGCCCACTAGGTAAAGAAAAAAATAAATAGGATCTTGCTCAATTATTCTGAACTTGAAATTCCAATCTCAATTCTAAAAGGGCATAGATTTGATTTTACTTATTCAATCAGCTATTAGTTCATCAAATAAATATTCAACACTGTGGGATTTTTCTCTGACAACAATCAATTCTCCGACTCTTCACCACCAACTGGGGTTTGATTCTATTCTGTTCTGACACTACCTGGAGTTATTATAGACTCCCCAGGTCAGGGGCTCAGCCCCTTATGACAGCCCCCTACTTCAGATACCAGGTGCAGATGTGGTGCCCAGGCTGCCTGCATTTCTGCCTGGTCAGCTTCAAATCGGAGATTCTCATAATTCCCTCCTCAGTGCAATAACTTGCAAGAATGACTCACAGATCCCAAACACTTAAGATTTCTGGTTTATTTTATGGGATTCAACTCAGGAATAGTCAAATGGAAGAGATGTAGAGGGCCTGGCCCGGGAAGGAGGGCACAGAGCTTTCATGCTCTCTCTTAGTATGCGTGTTCCTGACATAATGATGTGTTCACCTACCTGGGACGCGTCCTCACACTCCATCTAAAATTCAGGGGTATTATCGAGGCTTCGTTGGCAAGATTGATTAAATCATTGGCTACTGGTGATTGAACTCAGTTTCTAGACTCACTCCTCAACTGGAGGCTGAGCATGGGACTGAAAGTTCTAACTCTTTCTTGGCTGACAGACCCTATCCAGAAACTCTGTAAGCCATCTTCCTCCATGACTCAACTCATCAGCACACAAAATCTGAGGATTTTAGGTATTCTGTGCCAGGAAGCTGGAAAAAAAGCCACATATGTATTTTGTTTTTATTATACCACAAATACACATGCCAAGCTCAGCGCAAGGCACTGAGGACGTAGGGATGAATGCAGTAGACAGTCCCTGTCCTCATGGAACTTTATGTGAGGCAAACTCACTGAAAAGGAGATCAACCTAAAGAAGTCAGAGAAAGTTGAAACAAAACTGTACCTCTATCCTCATAAGCATTTATCTCCATACACAAATAACGTTGAGGAGCAAGCTGGGAGCAAGAAGGAGGTACTGGGTGTGGGATGGAGAGAGAAATAAGAGAAGCTGGCAGGGCATTTTCGAGAACCTGAATCACTTAAATCTTATGTCTTTGATGTGGTCTCAGGTTGGCATATTTTTCAGGGTGCTAGATGCAGGGGCCAAAAGAGTTTAGCCAAATAAAGAAGATGCTTTTCCATCCTATCCCAGGGTACAGTCTAGATTATACACTTCATGGAAAATAATACATGCAGAATAATACATACAATTTTACATCTGGATTAATGAATGCATAAATGGATAGATTGCTAAGCAAATATATAAATTGATGAATTATTAAGTATAAACTAATATATGGAAACATTTTATTCTTTACTTTCTTTGAATTTTAAATTTAGGAACTTTGCATTATGAATTCTTAAGAAATCTGAAAACCTCCTTTAAGAAATGATAAAAAGAAAAACCCTTGAACAGACATATTTATCAGCAGGGCTCACACTTTATTACTTGTGTTTGCTCCTCTCATCTCCTTGACTTTCTTCCATCTCTAAATAGGAAGTTATTTCTACTGAACTTGTAATCCTGATGGTTTTTTATTGAATTGATCTACTCACAAATATTTTTTTTCCATGTGACTGCAGCGTATAAGAATGTGAAGGTTTCCTTATCACCCAATAAGGAAGAGTGCATCTAGAATATTTTATAGCACTCTATGGGTATTTTATACCTTTTGAGGGAATCTTCCCTCTTATAAAAACATTAATAGTCATGGTTAGGTTGGGTCCCTTTAGATCAACATTGTGAATAAAACATCATGCTCAGATCTGTGGCTCAGTCATGTTCGATTTCCCAGGATGTGAATGGGTACAGAATTTACTTACTCAGAACCTTATTTTATCCACTTTTAGAATTATTATTATTGATTTTATGATGTCATCTCTGGTTTTGAGGCTAAGTCACAAAACAAAACTGTGTGTTGTAGTATGGTACATTTGCCTACGTTTGTCAGATTCAGTTCATGATGTTTATGGGTCTTCACCCAGTTTAGACAAAACTAGTATATGAGGCTTTGAATAGGCTATATGAATGTTCATAAAATAATGTAAATAATAATGTTCTTTCCCATTTTTACATAAATGGGAGTTTGGCAGACACAGTCACAGCAGCCCCTTGTCCGGTGGGCTCTAAGTGGAACTCGCATCTGGTAGATAGTGAAAGGGACAAAACCCTTTGCATTGCTCATGGTTACAGAATAGAGAGTTCATTGATGAATTTGAGAGGAGACAAGTACAGCTCTCTCCTTAGGGTGTGATTGTGTATTTTTATTTTAAGTTTCATAATCTGAATGTGTAGGCTTCTAACTAATATTAGAATAAGACTTTACATCTAGCCACTTCACTCTATGGAGAGCTGAATTCAGTGAAAATCATGTAATAAAAATAGGAGATTATTGTTTGGTAATGAATTTGTTAAAAATTCTCAGTTCTTTGAAGAATAAATGTGTCATAGTTATCTTTTTCCAGTAATCTCTTTTAACCATACTATGTTAGATATCTGCTTCTACTGTCCTAGCTAATCTTGAAAAAATTCTATAATTTCTCATCTATTTCATTTATTAAAACTTAGTCCAGGGCATTTTAAAGCTTTCATCTCTTATCTAAGTTAACCTCTGTCCCATCCCGGTCCCCACAAACTAGATTTTTGACTTAGACTTTTGACTTTGAGGCCAGGATTCTTGGGGTTTGGCATATTTGGCAGCAGGGAAGAGGTCTTGGTGGGAATAGGGAACATAGGATGTTTTTATTTTTCGTCCTGCTAGTGGAGGGCACCTCCGTCTTACTCTGCCTGAGTCTATTCCATTCACTGTGGATGCACTTGTCTCTGCTCAAGTGCTGTGTGCTTTCCCATAGCACAGGGATCACATTGGTCTTGGCCCCACTTCCTCTGTGAAGGACTCCTCAGAGGTGCAGCCTAGTTGACCCTAAGCCTGGCTGCCAGCCCATCAATACCTTCTCATGGTTCAGACACACCTGCTTGTTTGACTTAATGATTGTAAATGGCATCTTCCTTCTCCCCTCCCCGCCCCCCACCTTGTTGTGGTAGAACCATAGGAACTAGTGAGGATCTCTGGGATTCCAGAGTCTGTGAGAAATTGAGATCAGGTTGCCTCATCCTTCAGTCCTCAGGCATGGTCTCTCTTAGCTCTACTTAGCTTAGCTGTGGTGTCTGGCCTGAATCTTCTAAAATTTCCAGGACAGAAACAAGCACCAGTAATTATGGTTACATATCCCTCCATATATCAGGGACACATGTTGGACTTTTTTAAGAAGCCTCTTATTATGACTGCTTGGAGAGCAGCAGTGGGCTAGACGTAGCCTAGCAAGCATTTAGTTAGTAATTGTAAGTGATTGTAAGCAAAGATTACCACTGCTTCTTACTGAAGCCAGGTGTTAACTGGTGAAGGGAGGAATAAAAAATCTCTCCATCAAATCTGCATTTTCCATAAAAATTCCAGTTCCCTTCCACCTGTCCCCAAAATGGTGGCCAGTGCTTGTTAGGTAAGTTCTATCACCACCTAGTAAGCCCTGGCTGGGACAGGTGTCTGCCTCCAATTTATGGCAATTTATTGGTGGCTCTGTGTGTCTCTTGGGCCCAATTATCAGATATTAGAAAAGTTCTCACTTATTCTGCTAACTGCTTTTTTGTTGTAAGTGTCCCACTGTTCCCATGACTAGCTATAGGGAGAATGCAAGAGATGTAATACATTTTTGTATTTCCTGTCCTTGATGTTGAATATGGCAGTTTATTTTCCAAAGAGCTGTTTTTAAGGTTTGAGTACATTAGAAAAGCTAAAGCAATCAGTATAGACATGAAAAGGGATGCTAGAAAATTGCATTTTGATCTTTCAAGGCCTGCGAATGATTTCAGTTGGTTCACCCTTTAGTGGTATTTCACGAAGACTAGCGTTTCACCTAGAGAAGGAAGCTTTGATGTGCTGTTCATTTCCAGTGAATAGTTTCTTAAAGATGGTGTTCTCCAGTCAGTCTTTCTGCTCCCAAAAGAGAAAAAGGGATTGAGGAATTAGAAAAATGCCAACAGGTGGGGAACATCCAGGATCTTTGGTGGGTGCTTGCTTTGCCATGTCTCCCAATGTCACGTTGTTTGATTTGTGAATGGAGCTGATAGTATCCTTTGTTTATCGAGCATTTACTGTACACCAGATACTGTACTAAAGGTTTTATAACATTGTGCTGCCTTGTGCTCATGGTAGCCTCCTGTAGGTGATACTGTTATAGTAGAAACACCGCTATAACCTTCCTGCCAAGTTGACGGTGACTTATTAATCATCTCTTTTTGGCTTTTTTTCTATAGCTCGTTGGTGATCGAATTGACCCATATTTCTGCAAGGTTATTCCAACATATATTTTCAGGTGCTTTTATTAAAACCTTTAATGCATGTTGGTGTGATATTGACAATTATCATGGGCTTAATGTGTGCCAGTTTTTACACTAAGTAATTTATGTATGAAGCTTAGATAACCCCCAAACAATTGTATAAGTAAAATATTATCTGCCCTGTTTCAAAACAGTGAAGAAGGGAGGATGAAGGACATCCCCAAGCTCACACAGATAGAGGATGCAGATACCAGGGTGCCAGCCAGGCCCATCTGGCTCCAGAGCCCAAGGATTTAACCCCCACATTAAGAGCTGCCTTTGTGGCCTATTGTCAGTGGAGAAAGAGTATGTCCAGTGACATACTCAAATGCTTACTGCTTCATTTACTTGATGATAATAACCCATTCCCTTAGCTGTCTGTTCTAAAATTTGAGCCTATTAATTTTGTTAAATTTCCAAAATAGAGTAAAGCAGTGAATTATTCCATTCTTTGGAATCTAGAGATTTGAACTTAAAAAACTTTCAGACAGGAGAGCAGAACTTAATGTAATGCCTGTAAGTAAGATAACACGTGTTCAAATTAGATGCTGGTGATATGTAATCAAAAGTAATTGCCTTGATCCTAAGAAGCTTCAACTAAAGGGAGAATCAGCAATAAGGGGTTTCTTATGAGCTGAGGGGTTGATAAAATTTTTCTAGAAAACAGATTGTTGGCAGGAAGATGTTGCTCTGTCTGAGGTAGCAGAACAGCCCTGACGGGACTTGGCGCCCAACACACTAATGACTAGTTTGCTCCCTCAAGTTCTGTTGCCACCACTTTTAATGGAAGCTGTTCAAGATTTTAAAGTATCTTTAATTTCACTTTTTAATATCTCTTTAAATTAATTTTTGCGAGAGAGCATGAGCAGGAGACGGGCAGAGAGACAGAGACAGAAGGAAACAGAGAGAGAGAGAGAGAGAGAGAGAGAGGAGAGAGAGAGAATGGATCTGAAGTGAGCTCTGTGCTGACAGCAACAAGCCTGATGTGGGACTCAAACCCATGAACCAAGCCATGACATCATGACCTGAGCCAAATTCGGACACTCAGCTGACTGAGCCAACCAGACACCCCTAATGTAGCTTTAATTTTAAAGCAGATGCTGGTGGGTAGAAGAAATCTCTTACAAAAGTTGGCTTTTCAGTTCTGTGTAAATAAACATGCAGTTTTAAATTACATGAATCTATCATGATAATACTAAATTTTATAGCAGACTATTTGCAGTCTAATATTCAAGGCTAGATTGTGCATGTATGTGTGTAACTTTATATTTGTGTCAGTAGTGACTTCTAGAAAAGTCTACCGTTTTCTCTCAATCTCTGGTGAACTGAAACTAAATCCTTTATAGGTTTTTTGGCTCATACTACCTCCAGGGTTCTGTAATGCTTCTGGTACCCAGTTTTCAAGGTAGATTTCATTCACTGTGGAAAGCCAGCCTTTCTTATCAGGTGCATGTAAGCAGTTTGCTGACTTGGCAACTTGAGGATTGAGGCACATATCTCTCTCTAATTTCTTTTGTCACTGCCGAGAAGCAGGAGTGCCCTGCTAACAAAGCCGCAGAGCTGAGCCCAGGCATTCACAAAGATACTTAGCAAAGCTTCTGCTTTTTAAGTCAAATAGCAACCATCAGCAGACTAGGAATTTTTAAGTTCAGAATTTGGTAGAAAGATTCAGTGTATTTATAGTCAGCTGGCTCATGCATAGTGGCAAGCACTGGGTCATTTCTGGATCTCTTAGATGGTCTTTTATTTATTTATTTTTTTAATTAAAAAACGGTTTTGAAGTTTTTATTTAAATTCCAGTCAGCATACAGTGTACTATTAGTTTCAGGTGTATAATATAATGAGTTAACATTTACATGCATCCCCTGGTGCTCATCACAAGCGCCCTTCTCAATCCTCATCTCTGATTTCACCCATCCTCCCACCCATCTCCCCTCTGGTAACTGTCAGTTTGTTCTCTGTCCTTACGAGTCTGTTTCTTGGTTTGCCTCTGTCTTTTTCCCCTTTGGCTTGTCGGCTTTGTTTCTTAACGTCTGCATATGAGTGAAATCATATGGCATTTGTCTTTCTCCGACTGATCTACTTTGCTCAGCAAAGTACCCTCTAGGTCCATCTATGTCATTGAAAATGCCAAGATTTCATTCTTTATTGGCTGAATAATATTCCACTCTGTGTGTGTGTGTATCATATCCTCTTTATCCATTTTTCTATCAATGCACACTTGGGTTGCTTCCACAGCATTATCTTAGGTTGTCTTTTAAATGAGGAAAGATTCCAAGAAACTTATCCATACAAGTTGCAAAAGTCTGTCTAGAGATCAATTGCTAAGATATAGCTAGAGTTTATAAAAGCAGGAAATCTACAAGAGGAGGTCAGTTTCTATACTGGTTTCTAGTGAGAGAGGTGTATTGAGCTCTTGAGGATATTATATACTTCTTTAAATGTTTTTTTTAATTTTTTTAAGGTTTTATTTATTTTGGGTACAGAGAGAGATAGAGCATGAGAGGGGGAGGGGCAGAGAGAGGGAGACACAGAATCTGAAGCAGGCTCCAGGCTCTGAGCTTGCTGTCTGCACAGAGCCTGAGGCGGGGCTCGAACCCACAAACGTGAGATCTGACATGAGCCGAAGCCAGCCGCTCAACCGACTGAGCCACCCAGGCGCCCCAAGGATATTATATACTTCTTATGTGTACACTCTTATGTGAAGGAAATAAAACTCAGCTTTAGCTCTGTAGGGACTTATTTACCAGAGGCGATTCAAAACCCCCACACTCACAGAAAGCGAGTGTGTAAAACTGGAAAAAAATAAAACCATGTGAAAACTTAGTAGTTAAATATAATGGTTCATTTCTTTTACTTCTATTCTGGACCATTGCTTTTGTCAAGCCCTCCCCATGTGAACGCAGGTCACCACTCGTGAAAGAGGCATGCTGGTGATATTGAGCAAGCAGCTTGGTGAAATCCTGAGAGGTGATCTTAAATGAAATTCAGTATTTGCATATCCTCATTGAGAGTGTCTGAACCAGTTGGATGGCTCACCCCTTCCATCCTGAACCTTCGGTCTCTGTTGACTACAAGGCCAGCCCACCGAAAAGGAGGGCAGTGTGGTCCCACCTCCAGCACAGACCCCTTCGTCAACTGCCTGTGTGTCCTTGAAGGTGTCCTACACAGTCTAGAAATCTGTTTCCTCATTGCTGAAAATGGCGTAATAGTCACAAGCTGTTGAGAAGATTCATGGCATAATTATATTATGTAAAACTCATTGGGGTGTTTTGTTTATATTGGGGAGTGTTTGATAAATGTTAAAATTACAATTTTTGCAGTTGTTTCAATTTTTCTTTGTAGCTGAGGAAACTCAAGTTCAGAAAGGTTAAGTGGTTTTCTTAGGCTCACACTTGGTAAGTGGAAAAGCAGGAATGTGAACACAGCTTTTTCTGACTCCAGATTGAGTGCTCTTTCTAATGTGTTGTCATTTGTAGCCACGGACAGCACATTTTCTGACCAACAGGAAAGATGGAGTCCCTTTCCTCATGGTGCTCGCATTCCAGCTGCCTCCAACCCTGCTCCCCATGCCTTGTCATCCCTGCCATTCAGGACCTGGATTACTGAGTCGCCACCATGCTCCAGGCCATTCTGTAACACAGAAAGAGTGACGCTGTCTCAGGCCTACATGGGAGAGACAGCATCGTACAAGCAGAAATGGCCAGAAGTCTCCTGTGGCTTGAGAGAGCAGTGACAAGTGACAACTGCAGCAGCAAGTGGGGGGACACGCTGACTGTGGCTCAAATAGTATTGGCAACATCGGCAGATATTACCCTACACAGTCCCTACCATTACTTAGCATGGCGGTAAGAGATTCTCAGGCAGAATCTCTGGGTTTGAATGTTTTTTGTTTTTGTTTTTGTTTTTTTTGAGAGACAGAGAGACAGCACAAGCAGGGGAGGGTCAGAGAGAGAGGGAGACACAGAATCAGAAGCAGGCTCCAGGCTCTGAGCTAGCTGTCAGCACAGAGCCTGACACGGGGCTCCAACCCATGAACCATGAGATCATGACCTGAGCCGAAGCTGGACACTCAACCGACTGAGCCACCCAGGCGCCCCAGAATCCCTGGGTTTGTATCTGACTCTGCAGCTGATACATTATTATATGATCATGCATAGGTTACTTAAGGTCTCTGTGCTTCATCTTCCTCATCGGCAAGTTCAGGCTCACAGTAGTACAGGTTTCATGGGAACCTCACAGCCAGGGCTGCTTAGTGGACAGAAAATATTCAATTAATGTTAACATTAATGCATGTCTAGTGCAATGTTGTCTCTCTTAATCTTCACATCATGCCTGGGAGATATACATTATTAATATCTCCACCAAACAGATGACAACCAAGTTTGCATGGCTAATCAGCTCTACAAATAAGAGTTGAGGGTTAATCATCTGAGATTCCAACGTATGCTTTAGGCCCTGTGCTGAACTGCCTTCTGAGCAGCTCGAAGGGCCTGGTCTCAGTGTTTAGAAGACAAAACTATGGAGTCAGATGATCTTTATGTTCAAGAGATTCTGTTCAGGGTTTTAAGTGTTCTAAGAGAGATGCAGAAATCAAGTACTCCGGAGTATGGGTGGGTGGGGAACACTGGAGAGACAGTGGAACAAGACTAAAGAAATTGGCATCTGAGGTGAAGGGTAGATGGGAGGAAGCTCACAGTTATTAGATTCAGATAGACACAGGATAGAATTCCAGCTCAGCTCACATCCTAGGCTTGCCATCTGTGTTGATTGGGGCACAATTGAGAAGTACATTACTTAACCTATTTGAGCCTCAGAATCCTAAACCCTAAATCCTAAGGAAGAAGGAGAAAAAGAGAGAGGGGGGGGTGGAGAAAGCAAGTAGGCACTGAGTGACATTTGATGGGTACAGCATCATGCACAATGCACAATGCCAGTGCAGGTTTCCATCTGCTGTCCCATGGATGGCAGAGAGAAGTGAGCCTTCACTTGATGGGGGTGGGGGCGGGGAGCTGGCTAGATGGTGGGAACATCAGCAGCAGAAGTGCAAGAGGAGAAATCATAGGAGTGTGTAGAAAACTGAAAGTAGCATAAACCTATTCCAGTGTAAATCACACAGATTACACGGCTCATGCTTAGAGAAGAGGCACGAGGTAAGGATGGAAAGGAAGCTGTTTTTCATATATGGACTGGTCTTCTAGAACACTTACTATCTATAGAACCCACTGACAGCATTTGGGTGAGGAAATAACAAGATGGACCGTGGGCTTATGGATGAGTTCTGTGTCTTCCACGTCTAAGGCACAGTGATTTGGAAACCAGGGGCATCAGCAGGAAGGGAAAAAGAGCTGAAAACAAAAACAAACCATTCACTTGGAATAGTGTGGTCAATGTTAAATTAAAACAGTGGCCCTGATAATACCAAGAAAAAACAAAGCAATTAATAGAGTAAATGCTCATATCACTTAGCTATGCTGGAAGCAAAAAGCCCTGAAGACAGCATAACTTGGTGACGAGAAGTTTGGAAATTCTCTTCTAAAGCTTTCCTGTGAGGAGTAACATCTTTAGGAATTTGCCTATGGAAAGCATGTTTGTTTGACTGGAGAAATGGCACAAGATACTTACAGGGTGGTGAATAGTTTGAAAATAAATTCAAATTAACAAGTGACAAAATAGAAAAGGAAGATGCAGAGATGGGGGTGGGGACAGGGAATTCAAAGCCCTGGGCATGTCAGTATGGGAGACAGGTTCCTTTCAGTGACTGGGCTGCTCTTCGTGCCCTTGGCTCTCTATGAAGGGGAGCTGACTCAGGTGGCTCTTACTTCAGTGGTCAAGTGAAGTGTCTGGAAATATTTCCCAAGTAACACACCTGACCGGATTTCTACATTTAGGGATTCTTAAAGGTATAATTTGTTTTCCAAAAAGGAAACTGTTGCTCCTGATGCTAGGAACTTAGAAATTAGATGTTATGTAAATGATTGTAATTTCAAACACCCCTTTTCCTGGATTCCAAGAAGACAGCTCTCTGTGTACTTCTGAAGCATGTCTTTGCCATTTGCTGAAAGGTCAGTATCTGTAGAAAGGAATACATATTGGAGGGGGAATATTGCCTCAAACATTTGTTTGGTGGACCTTTCCCCCTCTTTGCATCTTTTCTATACATAATGAAAAATAAACAGACTTATCTTCCATGTGGTTCTCCACTATTAGCTAAACATGGCACAGCATGAAGACACTGGAAAGATTTTCTCCAAATACATTTTCTCCAGTGAGACGATTTATTTGGCAGCACCCTAGATTCTGCTGTGGACTCATTTATTCTAGCAGTGGGATTGATTTGAGATCCCAGCAGAGGCCGTGAGCATGGGGGTATTTATTGTACCTCATGCAATGTTTCATTATCAACAATGTTTAAGCAAAAGCCTGGGTGAATCCATAAGCATTTGTCTTTGGCTTTGGGTGCATTTTTGTATTTATAAGTCAATATTTGTGACTAAATGAAATAATATATTGACAGCAGATTTTCTGTAAAGTTCAGGGGAGTGAATATGAGCATGAATATTGAATATGGTAAAGATGTGTCTGGCACTGAGTGACCACATCATTCTGCAAGGAGAAGCCTTCCTTACTTTATCTATCTTCAGGGAGATGCATGGTGGCAGAGCTTGAGGGATGCCAGAATCCTCTGTGCTAGTCTTCTGGGTCTGTCTGCCTTCCTGCCTGTTCTATAGAGAAAAACTGACTTATTTCTTTGGTGTATGCAAACTGAAACCTGGGTTTCACCTGGCTCATCAGTGCAGTGCTGAAGGGTACCTTAGCTGCAGCTAATGCTATTGGTACTTTGCCCACCTGTGTTCTCTTCACCTTTCTTGAGGTCAGTTGTGGACAGTTTGCAAACTGATGACTGCTTGCACCTGAGGTGTTTTCTCTCTATGGGAGATGGGATAGCCATGCTCAAGACAGACCAAGTGTCAGAAAGTTGGACCACATTGGTTGGTAAATAAGGGTTGGATTTTGTAGATAAATACCCTGACTTCCTTGTCATTCAGAGCTGATTATAGGGTGCATTCCACATACTCTGTCTCAAGAGGCTGTCTAGTGAGACCACATCCCAGTATTACTGGAAAACTAACCTGGCCATTAACTCGGTTTCCTCCCTTTCCTGTCTCACTGCCCTCCTTCCTCACCTTGCTTCCTGGGGACCCCATCCCAAATAAACTACATGCACCCAAGATCCTCATCTCAGGTTCTGCTTTTAGGGGGGACCCCAGGCAATGACAGGCACAGATTCTGGAATCGAACTGCCTTGTGGCAAATGTTCGCTTTATTACTAATGGTTTTTAACCTAAGAAAATGATAAAACATCTTGTCACTTTCAACTCCTCATCTGGAGAAAAGGTATAATGATAATAGTTGTACGATGTTTTGTGAAGCTTAATTGAGATAATATGTATCAAGTACTTAGCATAATGTCTGCCACATTTTAACTGCAATAAACATTAATCTTTGTTATTGTTAGTATGAATATTGGTCTACTTCAAATCATCTCTAAGTAGAGGGCATCGATAGCCATGGACAACCATAGGCTTTCAAAATTCTGACAGTTTTCTCACACCTGTGTAAACTCTTGGAGCTTAAAGCTCTTTAAGTTTCTGCTGACCTAAAAGTTATAGACCTGTGTCAGTGGAGGACACACGTAGACTTTGAGAGAGGGCTAAGCTAGTGGTGTGAAAAGCCAGAGTTCCCATGCTTTACTGAGTTGTATGATGTGGGCACTGAGTGAGAGCTTCATGAGATATAAGTGAAGTGGATTAGCATTGAAATTCATGTTTCTGGCACATTAAGATGATAAACGAATGGTTTTCTAGAGCTCTGCCAAAATTTGAAAACTTCAATTGTCAGTGCCCGCTGTTGAAGAGTAACATGGTACGTTAAGAAGGAGTATTCTAACAAGCATTTGTTGAATGCCTTTTGTATGCCAGGCCGTTTTGTTTGATACTCAGTAATTAAGGCAGTATGACTTGGTCCCTGGCTTCAAGTCTAGTTGAGGAGACAGGCATGTAAACAGGTAAATTACAGCACAAAGTGCTATGGTGATAGCGAGATGGGCCACAAGTTCTTTAAGGGTAAGCTGGGGAAGAAGGAAGGGAAGTGTTATGTGCTTTAGTCTGCCCTGGAGGTAGCTTTGCAAATGAGAACCCTGAAACTCACAAAAGCACATAGAAGTTAACTAAGGTGTGCAGGTGGTTAGTGAGGAGCCAACATTTGAACTGGTTTTATTTCTTCGGCTCTCTTTTCATCATGTCGTGGTGAGGGGTGGAATGTCACCATGAGCCGCCCTCTAGGTATAGCCCACGCTGACCACAGGTCTCCGTGTATGGTCTTAGACTTTCTGGGTGTGTGGCACTTAGTATTTTCTTTGGTTCATTGCACAGGAAATGAAATGAAACTGAGGTAATTCAGACATCTATAATTTGAGTGGAAAGAGAAAAAAGAAGAGGCATGTGGGTGATATGCTATTTAAAATGATAACAAGAGGAACGTTTTGTTTTCCTAAGCACGATCAGGAGCATAAGTTGGAGGAACTGTGATCTGGAATAATGTACACAGAGTTATGTCTTTTGCTTTCTCATTGAATCACAACTTGAAATTGTCTTTCCCCCCCTTTATTTGATCCCCACTGGAAGGCAGAATTAGTCAACCCTTGTGATTTATCAAATAACTTGAATACAGACATAATGAGAGGTAAGGGGCATCTGGGTGGTTCAGTTGGTTAAGCGTCCGACTTCAGCTCATGATCTCACAGTCTGCGATTTTGAGCCCCATGTCAGACTCTGTGCTCACAGCTCAGAGCCTGGAGCCTGCTTCAAATTCTGTGTCTCCCTCTCTCTTTGCCTCTCCCCCCACTCACACTTTCTATCTCAAAATAAAGACATAAAAATAAGAAAAAAAACAAGAGAGAATGAGAGTTTTTAAATTTTTTAAAATGTATATTTTTGAGAGAGAGAGAGAGAGAGAGAGAGATGCAGTGTGGGTGGGGGAGGGGCAGAGAGAGGGAGACACAGAATACCAAGCAGGCTCCAGGCTCTGAGCTATCAGCACAGAGCCCGATATGGGGCTCGAACCCAAGAGATGTGAGATCATGATCTGAGCCAAATTCGGACACTAACCGATTGATGCTAGCCGAAGTCAGCACCCCAAGAATGAGAGTTTTTAATAATGAGAGAGAGAGAAAGAATGAGTAGGGAGAGGGGCAGAGAGAAAGAGAATTTCATGCAGTCGCCACGCTTAGTGTGAAGCCTGACACGGGGCTCAATCCCATGACCCTGGGATCATGACCTGAGTCAAAATTGAGAGCCATATGCACAACCGACTGAGCCACCAAGATGCCCCAAGGTTTTTATTATAAAAAGTCAAGAGCTTGGGGTTGTACAGCAGGATTTGGCAGTAGGGGGTAGGATTGTAAGGAATCAGTAGCATCTGCTTGTTTAAAATATTAATTAGCATCCAGCTGAAATAAGTAATGGACTCTGCTCTTAGAGGATCATGTAAGAAATAAGAATATTAAAAAAATGATATCGATTTACATCGATAATCATCGGACCGTGTGACATTAGTTAAGAAAATGGAAGGGGTTAATGGGGTAGACAAGAAGCCAGAACTTATTCGACACTTACTGAGGGCTTCTGTGCTGTAGATGTTAATGCTCCCATTTCACAAATGAGGACACTGAGAATCAGATATTTAGGGTTAAGGACCTTACCTAGAGGGGCAGAAGTGGCATTACACTTCATGTTCAGAGCTCAACTAAGAAAACTGTTCTCTCCACTGTAGACCAGCTTGTCTGGTGAAAATATCCCACAGGAACTGGTTGAGTGATAGTTCCATGGAGGAGAGGAATGTAGTGTGGCAATTAGGTGATGCAAGATTATCTCCAGAACACTGAAGTTCACAAATTCTTAGAGACAGAAGAACTTTGGGATCCAGGCAGCCAAGGAAGCCATTGGGCTAGAAGGAAGAGTGTAAGCTTGGGAATGAGGGAAAAGTGGGGGAAGTCAGGCTCTGGCACTGGTTGGTGGAGGAGTTTGCAATCAGTATATGGCTCACATGGAATTGTGACGCTTTGAAACTATTTTTTTGAGTCAGGTGCTAGAGAACAAAAATGAGTAAAAGCAAGCCGTCAACCTAAAGAAGTTGGCAGTTGAGTGCCTTAAATTTTAGCTGTAAGCCTTGTTGAAAAGTGGTCTGATTTTTATGTTTGATCTGTAAGAGTCTCAAAGGGTGAGGAAGGATGATGGCATTACTGAAGTAGTAGATGTGGAATCAGAGTCTGATTACAAGGGATAAAAGATTTTGAGATTACTGCATAATAAACTCTTGCAAAATCAAATGCTCTGGTAATACAGATGTAAGGCAGCTGGGAGTTGGACAGGGGTCTTAAATTAGGAGAATGGAGGGAACATGCTTATAAAGTGTGGCTGGGAAGTGGGGTTTGGACTTAGAAGTTTAGGCATGACCGAGATAGGCAGGCGTTAACATAGGCTATTAATTCTTAACCTTGAGCTGTATCTTTTCAGTAATTAGGAGAATGGAAGAATTTTTCTTTACATATTCCTCCCAGCCTTATATTTTCTTATTGTTATATGAGGTAGAAACCAAGATCAGGAGGAGTTCAGTGTATCAGTTAGAAATCCTGGGTTCTTACATGCACCAGTCAAAATCCTTAGAGTTAATGAATTGTAAACTATGAGATACCATTTCAATATCTGTGACTCCAGATCAAAGTGTGAGGCAGGAAAGATGGCCTGCAAGCAGTGCCAGGGTTTCCAAAATGTGATGTAAAATATTTACAATTAGAATGGTTGACTTTTCCCTTGTGATTCAATGATGCTCGATGCATCTCCCTTTTACAGCAGGTTTACCTTTGTTCTAAAGTGGTGGGATTCCTTTTCTGTCTCTACCAGCTGCGTCTTCCTTTTTGATTTCTTGGCACTTAAAACAAGATGTGGCTTAAGGTCGGTTTGAATGAAGGAATGCCCAAAAGAATAAATAGTGGACCTTTCCTTTATAGTTATAGTTTATAAAGCAGATATAAATATAATCCTTGCTAATGAAGCACTTTGGCAATTCCCTATACATTTGCTATAATACAGTATGCCAAAATACTCAACAAACTTCCTTGTTAAACTCTGGCTAATGGACCTTTAGTCAGATGATAAACATTTTTTTGAGCATCTGCTTTATGGCAGACAGTAGCTAAATATTAGGGGTTATCTTCAACTGTTTTAAAACACTGTTGATATGGAAGCATATTTGTTGAAACATACTGAAGCCTGGGGTATAAGGCAAGGTGGTCGTTCCGTGGTCTCTAAGAGTCACTTAGTTGAGGTTATTTCAGTTGGGTCTTGTAAATCAAGTGTTATCTAAGAAGAGAACACAGGAGGGCACCAGAGAACAAGAAACAAACCAACAAAACACGGAAGCGCTAGTTCTGGAATAAAGACCTTGCTAAGTTTATCATTACCCTGCAGTCTGTTTCTAGTTCAGGTAGATGCCTAGGCATGACCAGGAAGGGGGCATGTATGAGGAGAACCCAGAGAGTGGCCTTGCACACATGATGCTCTAAAGCATTTTAAAATCTCCCACTGGCCCTTCCGGAGTGCTGTTTCTATAGATGAAGCCTATTGGCTGATTCATAAACCAAAGGATCTCCAACTTTTCTTCAGATGTTTTTACTCTGGGCCCCTCAGCACATAGCAGATCTTTCTGATGGTGGAGATCCAAGGGTGCTGCTTAAGAAGACAGAGCCAATAGGTTTAAATATTGACCTACTTCCATGCACTTCTATACCTAAGCAGACAGCTCCCATGAACATGAGAAAGGTGAGGCAGTCACTGTGCTTTTTGAGACAAAAGTGATTTATCCATTTCTGGTACTGAGCTGTGGTTAGAATTTGAAATTTCGCTAACCACGGTTTCCATGACGTTATTAGACATAACCTGTGAGGTCTCTGGGAGGTTGTGGCACTTCATAGGTGACAACAGTCAATGAAAACCCAGGTTTTTTGATTCATAGGTCTGTGGGTATATATGTGTGAATATATATGGCCCTAATCTGCTCCATGTGGCTTTGTAATACTTGGACCACATTGCTGGTTGCCTACTAGTCACTCCCACATGTATATCTCACAAACCTCTCAAACTCATGATGTTCAAAATAGAGCTTATCAGTCTTTCTTACAACCCGAGGTCTTTTTTGTTTTGTTTTGTTTTGTTTCATCTAAAATGAGTGGCAAGACTAAGTCAAAGAGGCTGGAAATCTGTAATGAATCTTCAGTTTTGCCCCTCTCCACTCCCTAACTGACATCCAGCTGGTCACCTAACTTCTCTTCATGCCCTTATTTGGTTCTTTCTGCTTTAGAGCATTTGAAATGCAGGACTGTTTGCCTCTTTCCTAAATTCTGTAGTGTGTCTGTTGTGCTCTTAACCTAATCCACCCCAAACTCTTCCACTTCTTTCTAAGCACAGGGGCTCTAGAACTAGACCAGTGGTCAGTAAACTACAACCTGCCTGGCAAATATTCCCCACCATCTCTTTTCATAAATAAACTCTTGTTGTAACACAGGAACGAACGATGCTCACAGTAAAAGATGCCAGGGAAAAGAAGAGTGTATGTTACATGTTTCCATTTATATAAACCTAGAAAATTCAAGCTAATATATAGTGGCAGTGAAGATCATTATTGCCTAGGAAGGGCATGAGGAAAGAATGACAAAGTGGTATGAGGGAGCTTTTGGGGGTAATGGATATAGTGCTTATCTTTATGATGTTGATGATCTCATGGACCCATTTATATGTCAAAACTTACCAAATCATTCACCTTAAAAAATTTATTGTATGTCAGTTATGCCTCAATTTAAAAGAAAATCTTGTGGTAACATTCAGCATCAGGGGTTTCATATTCTCATTCTCAGGTAGCCTGAAAAGTTACTTGTGTCTTGATAGGTCACTGGAATGGTTTCCCAGAGTCCTAGACTCCCATTGTTGCCGGGTCTAAGAATTGGGCCACATCATTTAACTTTTCTATGCTTTTGAAACCTCATTGAAGACAAAGACAGATTGGATTTAATTATCTTCAAGTCACCTTCTAAATTTCTGGAGCTCTCATCTCTATTTGATTGACTGATTGATTGATTGATTTGTTTGTTTTTGAGCGAGGATAGAATGTGAGCAGGGGAGAGACAGAGAGACCGAGAGAGAGGGGGAGACACAGAATCTGAAGCAGGCTCCAGGGTCTGAACTGTCAGCACAGAGCCTGATGTGGTGCTTGAATCCATGAACCATGAGATCATGATATGAGCCAAAGTTGAAGACTTAACAGACTTAGCTACCCAGGAGCCCCATCTTATCTTTATTTTAAAGATTCATCCCACAGATGGTTTGGAAGTACCTGAACTCACTTAGGTAGTATGTTAATGGTACTTGTCTACCTCACCTCGCTGTAGGTGATGCCTTGGCTATAAGACATGCTTCTTTCCTAAGTATTTCATAAAATGTTTCTTTATAATGATAGAGAAATAGGACTGCTTAGTTTCCTTGTTTTGGTAAATTACCCTTAGGGATTGCACATCCAAATTTGGCCTCCCAAATTCATCTTCTCCTTTTCAAAAGTTAACAATATAGGATGTTTTTAGTTAGGTTGAAAAACAATAATGTACAAAAAAAATTAGAGGTGGTTGTTTTATGAGAATATGACAGACTTTAGAATAAAAGGTATCAATGGACATTCTCCATCTCTTAGGGCCTTGTAAATGACACTGGCTTCACACAGGGGCCTTAAAGTTGAGTTCACTGTTACAGGAATCTGTAAGTTTCTTAAGACATCCCAAAGCCCATGGTCGAACAGTGAGAGGAGAATTTGCTGGAGCGTCTCCAAAGCCCAAGTGCTTAAAGGCCAAATGACCCAATGCTAGCCTTGCTTACCTCTAGGGAAGTTTCCTTAGCAACATAGGAGCAGTGTTAGAATGCTTAAAGGGATATGTTTTTAACATTGGTGTAAATTGGACACTGAACAAATAACAATACTATAGTTACATTTAGTTAGGCAATTATTGTTGACATCAAGGGAGGATGTTGGAATAGCCATTTTATGAGTTGTTAATATTTATTTATCAGTCTCATGGAAATAAATGTAAAATGGGAACCAGTACTGACCACATTTCCCGTGTTACATTGTATATCTCTCACCATAGCCCTTTGAGAAAAATGATTGTTCTTATTAGTTTATAATTAGGAGAGACTGAGGCTAAGAGATATTTAGGTGTTGGTCCAAGGTCACACGGCTAGTATGTACTGGAACAGGATTTGAAGGGAAGTCTGGCTAACCTGAAATCCAGCGGTCCTTCTTATGCCCCACTGACTTACTATTTCTTGTGAGGCATTTGCATTATCACTCAGCTGTTTCCTTCACCTGGCGTTTTAGTGTGCTGGTTTTAGTTTCTTTGGGGCATCCTGCTGACCCGCGTGAGAGATTATGGAGCTGTACTGTAATTGCGGTAGGCTGTTATCTCCACAAGCCCCCATGACACCACTGGTACACCAGGAAGGATGGATAATCCTAGATGCGGGGCGGGGGGGGGGATCTCAGCCTTTATGGGACATCAGGATTTTATTTAGGTTTTCCTGTATGTGATTTTTGCACGGGCTTTATGGAGTTTTAGGGGTTGAGTTTATTTTGGTTTAACAGCAAAGAATTCAGTTCTTCAGAGCTTTTATTTTTTTTTTTTTCTTTCCCTGTGTGTTCCTGGAGCTTCTAGTTCCCATTTGACCCTTTATGAAATATGAGCTGCATTTCTTTGTCTGGGAAAGACATCCAAGACTTGGTCTCTTTGTCTCCAACCTTACTCCCTAGACTTCTTGGCTTTATATTTGAAGGGCCGGAATGATTTTTCTAAAACAGTAATCTGATCATATCACTCCCTGTGGCATGTGGGAAATCACTTTGACATTCCAAGTACACTGAGACAGGCTGCTATAGAGGTCAGGGAACAAAAAGGGACACAGACCAAATTGAGATACATAATTATATGGGTTATTAAATTAATTCACGCAACAAGAAGCAAGGGGAAAGAGATCAGGCAGATGACTGCACTTACGATCGTGTACAAGTAGGATGGAAAAACCTCTCTCCTTGAATCCTTGTTACACGATGTGCATGTATTTGTTCTCTCTCTGCCATCTCAGTCTTCCCTGTTGATGGGGTGGCTACAAGGACAAGAGTTGAGAGGTCCTAAGCAGCTGGGAGGTCTCTGGGGCCATCATACACTTGACCTACTGAAGAAACACAAGGGCAATAGATCTGGCCACAGCTATAAGTCACCAGTTAGTTTGATGGCCAGATGTATGTTTTATCTATGTGTCTCAAGCAGAGAAAAGATGGGGTGAGAATGGATCCATAATGAGTGTCAATAATGAGGTGACCAAGTTAGGGTTGACAGCTATCAATCAGATATGGTCTGAGATTCATAAATATTTAAGGCTTATTGCTTCTCTCTGGGCAAGTACTTCTCTGTTCCATCCTTTTTGTCTTTATTTAAAAAACATATGCTCTGATTGTTTTCTCTGTGTTTAACAGGACTCAGAGGTCACCTGTTTGCTCTCTATACTTAACATTTCCTGTGAATTTTACTCATCTTGTTTGTTTTTATTATTACTGTAGCAAAATTGAACAATCTATATAATATAGCAAACACACATAGCAGCCTGTTTAAGATATTCGAAGAGCTCTTTTTGGTATAGAAGATAAAATACAAAGTCTTATTTTATTTGTATGTTATTGTAACAAAAGAACTCAAAATTTGCTCCTGGCTACTTCTTTGGGCTCATCTCCTACCTCTTATAAAAAAGCTCTAAACCTGCCTTCCAAGAGACTGGAACTGCTCACCATTCCCTGAATTTGCCAGACTCTCAACTCTTCCATCTCTGGTCTACCTGGAGGAGTATTTCCTGATCATACTTTAGGGTACATAAGCCTCTCTTTCTCTAAGAAGTCTTGCTTGAATGCCGCTATCTTTCTGGACCCCAAACCCAGACCAAAAGGCACACACACACACACACACACACACACACACACACACACACAAATACACAAATACCTTCTCTCTCTCACTGTGTCCCTAAGGCATAGTAAGAAGGGTTCACCCAAGTGTTAAGCACTTAGAGCACTGTATTTCATTTTCTACATGACTGTCTCCTCCAGTAGTCTCTAACTTAGATCCAGGGATCTTGATGTATTTCTCCTTTTATCCCTAGCCACTGGCTGAAGCATAGCATGTTACAAATGAACAGTATTTGATGGGTTATTGAGGTAATTAATATTTAATATCAAACAAATGTTATTGTGCAACCATTGGATGGATATTTGTTCTTAGCGTAAGAAGAATTTTTATACTTGTAATTTTAAAATGTAGTCCTTCTGGGACTTTCTTTCCCCTGGTTTTTTCCTTTGAACTTTTTTAAAGCACCATTTATTTCTATTACTTAATTAAAAAATCACTTAAATATGTTTTTGTAAATAAACAATAACAACAAGTAGTGCTAATCCGTTGGCACCTACCATGTGCCAAACTGTATATTAGAACTTGTCTTTCCATTGATCCCAAGGGAGCTGAATCAAATCACAATACTGGATTATGAATCAGTAGAAGCATTCTAGCTTCAAATAGTATAATTAGATGTAATAAGCACATAACCACATTTTCTTCTTATTTCCATGTTAGAGCATGCTAGAGTCATTTGAATTCAGTCTCCATAAGCTGGACTTGCTATATACATTAATATAAATGCATATTGAGTAACTATGACATCTAGGCCTTCGACTGGAACCTGAAAAAGATAGGTACAGTCTCTGGCCACATGGAGTTTCCACCCACATCATCTCAAAGTCAGTGGGAAATAGGTTATTGAGATGAGAGTGACCCACCGGGAATCCGATGGGGGAACTTGAGTTCCTACATATGCAGTCAGGTCCCAGTCAATGTAAACTCACGGTATCATCAAACACCCCGATATACAAGTGTACCCTCTCTTACAGCATGATCTAAGACCCACAGAGATTTGCCTTTTCTCAACCTTTTCCGTGACACTCCTTAGGATTTCCTCGCTGCCTTACACACTCACTCCCATTCCTACCCGGCCTGAATATCAATTCAAAGAAGCATCTCTGGTTTCTCTACCTCATTGCTGTTCCCAGATCTCCACTCCTGCTCCTACGGAAGCATCAGTGGTCTGGTTTTATTCACAAATAACATTCCTCATCCATCCAGAAGGTAGTTTAATATAAGAATGAGCACTTGGTCATCATATAGTCCTGGCTTTGGATCTATTGCTTTTGGCCAAGATAGTTTAACATCTCTGTTTCTTACTTTTATTATCTATAAAATGGGATTACAGTGCTAATGTCACAGGATTGTGAGAATTGAATATTAAGCCCCGACATGAAACATATCAGTTATTTCATGCCCCATCATCCCTAAATTCTCCTCCATCCCTTTACCCTGGCACCCTATGTTAGCTCTGGGACTGTCTAGTTACCCTTTTAAATGGACAAGGACCCTAAATGTGCTTTGCATTCTAAAAGATCCACACCATTAGAGAAACAGGGTACGAAAGGGAAGCATCATTTAGAGTCTTACACTATCTGGAAGAACTGGCTTCTGGGTCCGAGAAAAGAAAGAATTGTGAGCTTGTTTTCTAGCCACGGGGCACTGATGTTGAGTCTGAGATACAAGGTCATCTGTGTAGATAGTACAGTGAGGAGCCAGTGCAATGTACACAGCTCTGGAGGCAGTGTGTGTTTTTGTCCTCTTGACATGGGTCATAAAACTCCATCCTTCAAGCACGGAACCACCACATAAGCTCTCCCAGGTTCTTCTTAATCCTCCTCCTCAGAACACATTTCCTCTTCCCTGCCCAGCTAGCTTCTCACCAGCCTCCAACAGTGTTGTTGCTGATTCTCCCAGTCTTTGCTGTGACCTTCAGCAGCCTCGTTTCTGACTCTTCCTGTTTTCACACTGAGCCTCTGTCACCATCCATGGGGGCCATGAGGAGTGACTCAGAGCTTCCCATATACCAGACATGAAAGGGTTGGCAAAAGGAAATAATACATTTACTGTATTCTACATTTGAAATAATTTTTTTCCAAGTAGAGTTGGTACCCAAAAATCTGCTAAATATATCAGAATGGGAAATAATTCCTAGTAATGTACAAAATCAGACAAAAATGAATATCTTGAGAAGATGTCTTTAAAACCATTTCTTTGCTGAACAATTATTGATAAGGGTATATTATTTAAAAATCATAAATAGCTCTAAATTATCTATAAGTGATACTTTATTACCCACTGGTATTGATCTCAAATGCTTATGTACTGAGTAATAAAAATATTTGGCTCATGAAAAAATGGAAGTGTATGGATAAAATATTGCTTTGGAGTCAAATAGATATGGGTTTGAATCTTGTTTTTGTCACTTTCACCTTAAATGCCCTCATTTGTATTGCTTAAACCCTCTGAGTCTCATTGTATTTTCTCTGTAAAATAGGATGAGGAACCCAAACTTCAGACAGTATTAGATAACTATGCTTATGGGAGTTAAGTGGGAAATAGGAAGTGGTCCATAATAGGTGGCCTTTTTCTCTCCATTTCTTCCTCAACCCATAACAAAGAGAGAGGGAGGGAGAAAGAAGAAGGAGGGGGAAGGAGGGAGGGTGGGAGGTGTGGGAGGGAGGGAAGAAACATTTTTGAAAACCATCACTTTACTTGAGGTATCATGTTCTAAGTTGGCTTTGTGATGTGACAGAGTTATTTTAAAGGTATCTTCCATGATAGGAAACTGTTCAGATTTCTTTTTGCTGTGGGCTTCTACTTCAGGCCTTGAATGTGTACTGTGGTAGGGAGAAAGATATTTAAACCATCACTAGATTGGTAACATTCCCTTAGCATGCACTGTTACCTTAGTACTCACTAGGCACTAGTTGCTATTAGATGTTTTTTAAAAATTTTTTATTTATTTAAAATTTTTAAAACATTTATTTATTTTTGAGAGACAGAGAGACAGAGCATGAGCAGGGGAGGGAGATACAGAATCCGAAGCAGGCTTCAGGTTCCGAGCTGTCAGTCCGGAGCCCAATGCGGACTCGAACTCATGAACCGCAAGATCATGACCTGTTCCAAAGTCCGACGCTTAACTGACTGAGCCACCCACGCATCCCAATTAGATGTTTTACATGTATTGCCTTGACTAATCCTCACAAAGCCTTGTAAAGTAGTTACTATTCTTTTTTATTTAATTCTTTAAAAATTTTTATTTTTAGAGAGCGAGGGAGTGTGTGTGTGGGCAGATGAGAGGGGCAGAGGGAGAGAGAGAGAGAATCTTAAGCAAGTTCTGTGCTTAGCATGGGGCCTGATGTGGGGGCTCAACGCTGGAATCATGACCTGAGCCAAAATCAAGAGTCAGATGCTTAGCCAGCTGAGCCACCTGGGCTCCCCAGTAGTTACTCTTCTTGTACTACTATGCATGTGGGGGGAAAAGAGTTACAGTGAGTTTAAGAAATTGGTAGGAAGGGCTTCTATGTAGTCCTATGTGACTTAGGTTCAGAGAGTGCACACAGGTAAGCTGATGAAATAAGCAGATGTGATCCTGGTGCAGTCAGAGTACTACCTGCATTATGAGAGGTGAGGTTATAAAGGTGTATGCTGCTCCCAAATCCCCAAAGTCCTCATGTGCCTTCATTGTACTTAGACACTTAGTGGCCTTGGAGGATTTTAAGTAGGAACGGACATGAAGAAATTTCTGTGGTAGAACAGTAATTTTGACCACAGTGTGAAAGGCTGATCGATTGGGAGGGCGAGAATACACCTTTGGCAATACCCAGAGTGAGAATGGGGGAAGGCCAGAACCAGTGCAGTAGGGGTGGGTGGGGTCTCATGGAGTGAGCAGCTTCAGGCCTCCCTGGGTACCAGGAACTGCCTACCTGGGCTCTGGTTTAGGTGCAGAAGGCAAAAGAAAAGAGAGGGTCTGGGAGGACTGCCAGCTTCATGGCTTGAGGAGCCAGATGGGGATGACCTTAAGAGCAATGCTGGAGACGAGAGGATTGGGAAGATAAGAGAAACATAGGACATAACCTGGAAAAACTAAAAATACAGAACAGAGTTGAGGAAAGAAGGAAAGGTTGGCAAAAGACACATAAAGAATCTGGAATTCTGGAATCTGAATTATTTGCATTATCCACACATGCTTCTTATCAAGTTTTTCTTAATGATTATTTTTGAGAGAGAGAGCAAGAGAGAGAGAGCATAAGTGGGGGATGGACAGAGGCCAGGAGACACAGAATCTGAAGCAGGCTCTAGTCTCTGAGCTGTCAGCACACAGCCCAGCGCGGGGCTTGAACTCACGGACTATGAAACCATGATCTGAGCTGAAGTTGGATATGTAACTGACTGAGCCACCCAGGTGCCCCATCTTCTTATCAAGTTTAAAATATGAGAACCATGGACCCAGATTACTCCTTAGCTGCTCTGAAAAGTCTGAAAGTTAAAATGACAGGTTTGTTGCATGCAGATAAGTGGCATCGCCCTGGATGAAATGCATTGCCTGTCATCCTATATAGTGCACAAACAGAGGAGTTCATTTTATTAAAGTGGAAAAGCCCAATAATGTTCAGAATACATGCTTCAAACACTTTTATTTGTTCTGTGTTCTGGCAGCATTTTAAAGATAAAGATCTTGAGTTTTATTTTTCTAGGAGTGAGATTTGCCTCTGAGCGATTTGACACATATTGAGATTTTTCTTAATCTGTTTTGTTCCCCTGTCATTTTCTCTATATGTTTATCTCTTCTCCCATTTTATTTTGCCTTTTTTTCCCCTTCTTTGCCTGGTCTTCTTTCCACCTTGTAATTAAAGCCATGTTCATTGCCTTGAGCTAATTAATTGGTTTAATAGATTTATGTATTTTTATGTGTATAAGGCATGTGTAGAATATTTCACTATGAGGATTTATTTTTGTATCTCTTAACCATCCTTGGTTCATTCCTTGGTCCATCCCTTGGCCAATAGAGGTTGTGTAAGTTAAAACCAAAGTGGAACCAGACTGCCCAGATTCAAATCCCAGCAATTACTACATATGTGGCCTTGAAAAATAGGCTGAACTTTTTTCTGTCTCAGTTTTCTTAAGGGTAAAGTATGGATATTAATTGGACCTAGGTATCAGTCAGCTCAGTTCAGTTATGCTACATTAACAAATGCGTCCCTGCAATGTTAGTGACTTTAAAGAGCAGAACTTTATTTCCCACTCACAGTAATGGTCATCAGGGTTCTGCTCGCATGTCCTTGGCAATGGAGGAAGTCACACACAGTGACTGTCATGATGGGAGAGTAAATATAATTCTCCAGAAAGGATAGACCTATTTAGAAAAGGACTGATAGGAAGGGACAGCCTATTTTGTCAACAAGTAATATAATCATGACAACAACCTTATGGGATTGATATATTAAATTAATTAATGTAGGAAAAGCACTCAGAATGGTGTCCAGTGACTGCTGTCTGGTAAGTAAAATATACATACTTGCTGTTATTAGCAGAGTTGAATGCAAGTATGAGAAGAATAAGAAATATGTTCATTTACCCTTCAACTTTGAGATTCACTTTGCATGCCAAGGACAGTGCTATTTGAAGTTGTGAAGGAAAAAGAAATGAAGGTGTTGGTCCCTGACTTATCAGACCTGTGTAGTCCTACATGAAAATATGAAACAGAAATATAGTTAATGACTCAGACTTTCTGACAGACCAGGTACCCCACTGGTAGGGGACCCAGTGCATACTTGTGAGCCCCTTTCTCTCACACAATTTGTTTTAACTTGTGTAATACTTTCAGAAGACTGTGAGCTCCGTGATTATAGTGAATGTGTCTTTTTTATCATTGTACCCTCAGAAACTTCAACAATGCCTTTATAGTAGGGACTGGATATTTCAATTAAACTCATCTTCCTTTATACAGCCTGAAGTGGGGTGGTGATTTCACCCTGTTCAGTAGGAACAATTTCCTTCTGCTTGATGCCCCCAGCTTCATCAGGAATCAGGGTGCATGGATAAAGCAGTCAGCAGTCTGAAGTTCACTTCCATGCTGTATCCAAACCATCGCACAAAGTTGTAAAGGCAGCATATGGAGATTAGCCACATTTGCCAAGGTAGCCACTTTGCATGCTTGCACAAGGCCACACTTGCTGCATGAGGAATCGGTTGTATTTAAGTCTTACTTAAAGGGAGACAAACACATTTGAATTAAAATACCCTTGATCTATTTTTATTAATGCTCTGGTTTTAATTTTTTCCTCTATGTGCTTGTCTTGCAAGTTCTATTTTAGTGGGTATCATAAAGAGAAGATATTTCTAGTGAGATGGAGAGCTATAATTTCTCATATTTTAAAACCTATATACATATTATTTTAAGCGGAGAAAAGGATCATCATCTTAGTGAACCGGGACCAGAATAGAGTGATTGTTCTGCTCATCTAGCCTCCTAGATCCCGTGGTTGCACAAAGCAGATGTTAAGAGGATAAGAGGGTGCACTCAGGTGACAGGACCATCCCGTGTTGCAGCTGCCTCTGTTCACAGCGGGAGATCAGCTAATGCCATCAATCTCATAAGCCGATAGAACTTGTAATCATCATCCTAGGGAGATAGGCTGGAAATATCACTCCTTTTACATTCTTACCTCAGAGTTAGTACTTTCTGTTGTGGGAAGGAGGGGCTACACACAGAGAGGTTGACACGGAAATGCCATTTCACAGAACTCTTTGTCTCAGGATACTTTTAAACCCTAGTGACTGTATCTTTGTATCTAAAATAGAGTCCTCCATCTGAGGTATGGTAATTATTTAGAAACATAGAGCCTGAAGGGACTCTGTGTATGGAGACCATATCTCTTAGCTTCTGTCTTGAATAAACAAGAGATAATTGAGAGTAATGGTGTTCTTACCTTCTCAAAAGCCCTCCTTGGTCCTCACGGGTTCATAGGTCCTCATTGTGGAGAGCCTGGTGATTGCCTTCAGAGATCCATGCATCTCCTCACAACCTCAAGAGTTTGGTCATTATTTGGTAATTTGAAACCACGGCCCCTGCCTTTAATGGTGACAGCAGACCACTGTCTTCTGTTCTCTTTGGACTTCATAGACTGTAGGCAGCTAGAGGTTAATGGGAGAGCTCTGTCTCTGGAGTTCTATCTGTGAAGCCCAGATTCTTGATATTAATTTCATGATTTCATACCTTGTGACCTTGGGGAAGTCACCTAACCTTTTTGGATCTCATCATAAGCATTGATATTTCCTACTTCACAGGATCATTGTAATGTTTGAGTTACTAGGAAGGAAATGATCAAGCACTGTGTGTCATCTTAGCCTGAGTTCTTTGAAAGTAGAGCCTGAGACAAGGACTTGGGTCAGGTGGTTTGTTTGGGAGGGATCCCCAAAAGTGGGAGTAAAGGAGTAGAGAGGATGAACAGTGAAAAAAGAAACACCAGTGTGGGTATCCATAGTCAGGTTTTCTGCTGTGGGTCAAGTGGATGTGGGGGAGATGGAGGTGTTGTAATGAATGCCTCCAAGAGTTACCACTCAAATGACTGGAGATTTGGGGAAACTAATTAATCCATTAGCTTTTTCTCTCCCATTGCTTGACAGCCTCCATCTCCATTTCTCCACTACTTAGTGTCTCTTGCATGCAGGCAGTGAAGGCACCTCTGACTTTAGAGAAGGCCCAAGAGTTGGCCCTGCTTGAAGTCAGGCTCTGTGTGAGCTTACTGCTGTCTCTTGCTATCATGGCTGAAATCTGAGCTTGGCCCAGGGGACGTGATACCGGGTACCAAAAGTGCCTGCCTCAGGGGCCACAGACATGATCTAATTATCCTCTACTTTGATCTCTAATAAAAACTTTTAACTTCTTTTGGCTTTATTAGTAGGTTAGGGCTTGACCCTAGTCTTGCGAATACATTTTTAAAAAAATGAAATCGGGTCCTACTTTTCATTCACCCCCAAGATTAGATTTTATGTTTCTGTTTCACTGTTCTGCCACCTCTTCCATGACCTTTATCTGGCCTCATCTTGTTCATCCTCAGATCTCTAGACTGGGCCAGCCCAGGGGCTTGCCCGTGATGACGCTGTGAGAACAAATGCAGCTACAGCAGAGAGATTTTACAGGCAGGCTGGGGACTGTGTCCCGTGGCTGCATGACCTTGGCAGGCTGTAGCCCTCTGTGCCACCTCTGTACTTGCAAATCTGGGGGAAACCATATCAGCTGCATATCGGGAAACTAAATGAGATTGTATCTGCAGAGCACCTAGCACCTTTCTATCAATGTTGCTTTCATTCTCATGTCAGTTTCTCAGAAAAGTGTATTTTTTTTCTGGCTGGGAAAAATATATTTAAAATGAAAAGTAGTGTCTTTATTTATATCTGCTGCCTGGTGACTTTTAGCTCCAAGATGGATTAGGAATTAGCGCCTAATTCACTCAGCTGCCAAAATCAGTGTGCAGAGTTTTACTCCCCATCTTTTTCTTCCAGCACCTTCAATAAGTTTACTCTGTCATGTATTTCTTCATCCAATTTTATTAATTCACTTATATGTATTTATTATTGTACTGAATACTTTCCCGAATTGGTCCAGTTTATTCTATTGCTAAAATAGAGTCTGTAGCCCTCTCCTCCTCCTCTTCTGTTTCTTCTCTCTTCCTCATCCTACTTACTAGTTTCATGTGGAATATTTTCAATTTTATTTAATCTTCCACTAGTTTTTCCCCCTAATATGTTGAGTATCTTCTTGGTGTAAGGTGTGCCTCGGCTTAGGTGTTGGGGATTTTAAAGGTAGCCTGTTGTCCCTCAAAGGGTACAGAAGTGGAGACAATGGATATATTTATATTTT
Organism: Suricata suricatta; assembly: GCF_006229205.1. NCBI lineage: Eukaryota > Metazoa > Chordata > Mammalia > Carnivora > Herpestidae > Suricata > Suricata suricatta. The sequence continues at coordinate 22,536,039 of NC_043708.1, read as the reverse complement.
TTATATTTATATTTACTTATATTTATATTTGTAATACCAGAGACAGAATGACAATTTACATGGTACAAGGGTAGCCAAGTTACTGGAGAGGTGCACAGTTCTAGCTGGAAAGGGGTGAGTGGAGGTAGATAAGTTGTGAAAGCCTATGATAGAGGAGCAATGGAAGATGTATTATGCCTTCCTTAATTCTTATTGACAGCAAAACATTAATTATTAGGATTAATTGACTACACTTTTCAATTCATAATTGGACATTTTTTATTCTGCTTTTTATTACAAAGGGTCAACTCACAGAAAAAAGGCTTAATTTGACATTTATTAGGAGGATGTTAGGGGGATAGGCTGTAGTGCATATCTTGGTTCAGATTTCATTAGCACTGTGCCCATGATTTTCAAAATATGTGTCTTTAGTGCTAAAAAATAAAATCACATAGAAAAGGCCCTAAGGTACAATAATGTTTTAAATGATCAAAAGAAGCCTAATTTTTATTAATTATATCATGACAATGGTGGGGGGAATTACTAGTATGGTTTAGAAAGGTGTTTTTTTTTTTTTTAAACAAGAATAGAATCAGGACCTACAAAAGTATCGTTCTGCCTATCCCTGAGCAAATTGCCCTCATCTCTTGAAAAGTGGCTTCGTGGAGAGAGATTATCACAAGAAATCCTGATACTGTCCTCACCTCACCACTCCTAAGCAGTGCTGTAAATTTATGACTTAAGGTAGAGATTTGGCAGTAAATTGGGGGCAGGATTCTTTCTCGTCTTTTGTGAAGTCATTTGTTCCTTTGGAGAGGTATCAGCCCTGGATTCATTCCATTTCAAAATTGAGATGCCATTCTCCCAGCTGAGATGAGTGGGTTCATTTTGCACTGTGATCACAATTTAGAGATCCTATTGAATGCACTGCCAGGGTTTGCTTTGTAATGTTAGGCACACTTCTCCTTGCAGTTTTTAGGCATGGGCCAGAGCACATAACTGAAGCTATGCAAGAAAAAAAGAAGGGGAGAGAGGGAAGGGAGGGAGGGATGGAGGGAGGGAAAGAAAGACAGCAGTAACCCCGTAACTCTGGGTCATCAGTAGGCATTGGTGACCCAAGGTGCTGATTAACACCATACTAAGAAAACCATGCAAGCAGTGAATTTTGAACCACACTTTGAACTTTGAGCAGTAGGAAATTGCCAAGAGATGGTGCCGAGTATGACTGATGCTTCTTAGGAAAGGGGCAAGTAACAGAAGCAAGCTGCCTTGACTGGTAAGATCAGTCATGTCTTACATTTTCTGGAATCTTTGCCTTCTCGGCTGAGGGTGCGTCTACCACCTTGGTTCTCAGAATGAACCTAGGAGTCACCATGGGTTCCTCTCTTTTCCTCTCCTCCTCCCAGTTCACCTTCAAAAGCGATCTCAAATCCTGTTGACTCCACATCCAAAATGCACCCCAAACTTCACAATCTCCATTTCTACCACTGCCTCCTTAGTAAAAGTTACCTACCTTCATTCCCTGCCTTTAACAGCCTCCCTGAGATCTCCTTGTTTCTGTTAGTGGCCTTTTTGGGTCCAGTGCACCCATAGCAACTGGAATGAGTTTTAAAGTTTAAGTTAAATCATAGGATCCCCTTACCCAAAACCTCACAGGGACCCCCAGATGCATTTAGGACAACATTCAGGTTCTGTACCATGTCCTTGGGTCCTCTTATGATCCGGACCCTGCTTGCTTCTTCAGCTTCTTTCCCACCACACTCTCTCCTTTGGGCACTGGCTCCAGCCACAATGGGGTTTGTTGTTGCTCCTCTAATATGCCAAGTTTATTCTGGGCTTCTGCTCTTGCTGTCCCCATTGCCTCGGATATTTGTGTCAGATGCTTGGTTCCTTCTCAGATGCACCTCAGGAGAGAAGCCTGCTCTGACCACCTCAATTAATAGCTCTCCATCCAGCCAGGGACTCAGGGCAAGAGTACAGAGGCCACCTCAGAGAGGCCTTTCTGAGACTTGCTATAAAGTAGCCCACCCTCTGAGCAGCCCACCTTCATCATATCCTACTGTTTTATTTTCATCATAGAACTCAACTGCATCTGATAATTACCTTATGTTCTTTAGTTTTAGCCTCCCCCATTCCAAACCAGGCTGTAAGATCTGTAAGGGCAGGGACCTTATTGGTCTTATTTTCTCTGAATCCTCCACACGGAATGGTGCCTAATCCCACGTGGATGCTCAGTTACCATTAGTTAAATGATCAATTGGTGGTCTCCGTGATATACTGCCAGAGGTTAGCAACAGTACTCTATTGGCAGAGTAGGAAATGAGCCAAGGTAAGGGGGGGTTGTCAGCCCATAGTTGAATATGTTGTATGTGGCAGACTCAATAGTCCATTTCCTTACTCAAGTTCAGTACTTATTGGTGGTGTTTTCAGTGGGTTTTAACTAGAAGCGGGGTCTCCAGGAGGGTAGATGTGCTTAGGGTGTGTCACTTGTTTTTCTCACATACCTCATGGTAGGCTTCTTACCAGAAGACTTTCCAGAAAGCTCCCCATATTCATATCCATTGTTAGATGCCCTTTCTGAGACTCCAGAACTCCAGTGAGAATGGAGGAATCTGTTTGAGGTTTTTCACCCAATTGCCTCTAGAAGTAAGTGATTTAAAATTTCTTTCAAAGATAATGAATGCTTTTGGGAAAAAATGAGTATATAAAAATATAACACCTCTTATTCTCTGTTGGGTTGTTAACCTGAAGAAAACAACCAGAACCTGGAATTCCTTTGGATGAAAAATAAGATGCTTCTTTCCTATTTCTCTGCCACTCCCCCCTCCGTGCCTTTGCCTTTACTTTACTTGCCTGACCTTCTCTCTCTCTCTCTCTCTCTCTCTCTCTCTCTCTCTCTCTCTCTCTCTCTCTCTCCTCTTTCTCTCTCTCTCTGGGGGGAGGAAGACTGATAAAATATATGGTGCTGTAGGCTTAGTAAATTGTTTGCCATAGCTCAGCTGGCCCAACCTAGGGTGCTGGTGGAAATGAAGGTAAGTTTTTCTATTTTTAAATGTATTTGGTGTTCTTTAAACCTAACACAGTCATTTTGAGTATTTATCCTACCATTGAAATGTATAATCATGTACCTTTTGCTATACCTTTCTGAGGGACTGAATTTCATATTTTGTTATGTATTGTAGCAGTTTTGACTCACATGAGACATAGTTCTAAGAGAAATCAAGTTGTTTCTTTCTCTTTCTTGCATGAATAGAAAGATATTCAGGTAATGCAAAGTGATTATGGTACAGATATTACCCTCTTCATTCCTGCCCCTCTACCCCAAGCAAAGTAAGTGTCCAGTCTTACCAACCCACTTTTGGAGATAGTCCTTTGTGACAGATGGAAGGAATTTCTACTCCCTGTTTATGAGCAAAACCACCTGGTCTGGGCAGGTCTTAGAAATTTATTAACTAATGTTTATCGGGGTGTCTTGTAGTTGTACTGGTTATGTTGCTCCTGGGGGGAATAACAAATTCATGTACTATGAACAGTCTACTAAAAAGCAACAAAAAGAAATAAAGAGAAAACAACTAAATAGGTTAAAAAAATTAAAATCCAAAGTCCACCTTGTGAAGGTGTGTGCCTGCAGTAATACCCAACTACAGATTTCCCCACATACTCCCATTTCCTGTTCCCCCCGAGGGAATAGTCTGCTAATATCTGAGTGTCATCTTCCTCCAAGCAATCTGCAATGATTTCTCTCAAAGAATGCTTTTCTCCTCATTTTTCACTTCGACGTCAGTATTAGTTCTGGCTTCTTAAAGAAATAGGTCTTCCACAGGGTTGCTGTGGGCCGGGTCAAGAAAATACTCTATTTGTGTTTTTCATCCGTGATGCCTCATCCTTTATCCCCATTTGTCAGAGAATTACACCATCTTTGGCGAGGCATGTCTTAATTTAAAGAGATGGTACTAAATAAGTTTGCAGTGAGACTAGGTCAAGAGTGAGAATTTGGGTGGTGTCGCCCAAGGACTCACTAAGGTTTTTCTCTCCGTGATAATAAGCAGTTGAACTCTTCTGTAGACCTCTGCATCTCAGAAATCTTCAACTATAATTTTGCTTCTTTACTCCAGTCATGGAGGTCATTACTTGAGAAATTAAACTCCAGGGCTTCAGATAAATTATTAGTTTTCTGTATTTAGAGCAAACAATGATGAACTACGCAGCCTAAAGGGAATCAAATTTTTTTCCTTTGTGATCAACATGTACTACTTAAACTATAAAAGAAGGAAACATGCATCTGATACTTACATCCAATACGTACCTAATCAGAGATCACATTTCTCCTGGCTACAACAAAAAGAAAAAGGACAATGCAGGAACATTAATGGCTTTGAGTATTTTTTTTAATTTTTTAAAAATTAAATTCCCATCAGTTCCTTTTAAAATTCCAACTTAAAAAAGAAAGTTTCTCCTCATCTGGACCATCGTTTTTGTAACGGGAAGCACTTTTTACACTCATTGTTTTACTGAAGCTACTTCACTGGCTTCGTGCTTGAATCTTCCAGGGAAGCCTTCCCTAGACTACATCCTTCTTCTCTGAAAACCTAACAGTTTGTAGGTTTCAATTTTCAGCTCATGTCGACATCTTCTATCACTTATCAATCCCGTTTTATGCTTAGGCTACAGATTAGATTTGCTCTTCCCCTCTGTTTGCCTACATTTCTAGCTGAGTTTAAACATCACTTTCTCTCTGGTAGGGATGCATTGACCTTTTTGCTTGATTAAAGATAAATGCCATTGACTCTCCACTTTTGGAAGATGAGATATTTTTTCAGAAGCTTGCTAACATTTCTATATTTATTGCTTGAAAATGAATATTGAATAATACTCATTTCCCTGTGAGTTTAATGAGATGGGTATCAATTTTTTTTTCTGCTGTCAGAGAAACGAGAATTATTGGGGTAGGAGACAGCAGTTGAAGCCAAGCAGTAGAGCATAAGGGATTTTAGGTCTTTTTTTTTTTTTTTTTACATGTTTGGTCATAGACCATCACATCCTGAAGTTTTAGAGTCAAACGGACAGTTAAATAGTTTTGTTTGAATTTGACCAGAATGGACATTTCAAAGACAAAAGAAAATTCAAAGTCCCTGCAAAAATGTCAGCATCATTTTAAATACACTGGGATAATTGCAAAGCTTGTTTTACTTTTCTGTGGCTAATATGACACTAATGTGGGAATTTTGCTAAACTGTGACTGTGTTTGCATTAGTGTTTCTCCCTCTTATTTTGTTCCCCATCATAAAAATTAAGTGATGTGCAAAACTTGCTTAAAGAATGGATGCCACCTATAGATGTTTAAATAGTCTGCTTTTATAACAGTTCTGCCTCCATAGCCAGTATTTTCTTCATCTTTCTTTACTTTCTTCTTTCTTCTTGAAGCATTTGCATATAGAATAAAGACGATAAAGACACACAAGAAAAAAAAAACAAAGGCAGAGTTCTTTCTTCAGAGAACATCTGTTCTTGCTTCAAAGCACCCACATGACGTAGCCCATTTTCTCTCAATGCCTGCACCGTTTGCTTTGGTAAAGGTGACTGTTATATCAATCTTAGGTCTGAATTTAATGAAATAATAAACAGTGCTATCTAATGAAGTGACATATAGGAAAAATTCTATTATAATACATATACTTTAGATAATATTAAGACAGACATACAATGGAAAGCTAAGATTGACTATAAAATGGTTTATTATAGAATTTTTCCCCCTAAGAGTCATTGATCTCCTGGCATCATATACAATTTTGGGTGCATTTGGTCCACTTTACATTGATTCTTAGAATTCTTGTGAATTTGCATTATACTTGGGATAGAGGTACTATCTGAAAAAAAGAAATAAATACTTACTATTTGTTGTATACTCTGTAATCAAAAGAGACCTTTTTACTTTACAAACCTTTATTTTTCAAGAAGAAAATCCCCCTAAACTTCAATTGCTATCATTTCTCATATAACCAGCATTCAATAGCAACACTAATAACTCAAAATTAAAGGGTACAGTTTAAAGTTACCTAGTTTAAAATATATTTACCCAGGTGATATGACTTTTAAAATCTTCTTCCCTAAAGAGTATATAACACCTCAGTCTTGGAGGAAAAGAGAAACGGGTGGTGTGGCCAGTGAAAGCTATAAAATAAAGCTTTCAAAATCACTTAGATAAAAATGTATTGACCTTAGTCGATGGTTTCTAAAGAAATAAATACCTATGCAAACACTAGTTGTTCAACAAGTGCTCATTAAAGCACCTACTGTGTACCTAGCCTTGTGCTCCTATATGTTGGATCCAAGTGTATTCTGACATATTTCAGAGGCACAATATCCATAAAGACATATTGGCCAGTTATGCATTTCATCTTTTTTCCCCAAGTTTTTTCCAAAGATAAGGCTTTCTACATAGTGATTGACTAATCCAGGAAGTCTTAAGCGGTCTCTTTCTGCATGGGCTCAGCTACCCACAAAGAGAGAGCACACTTGGTCTAAGTTCTCTGGTTCTATGCAATCTTCTTTGTCTTTTAAATTTATATCTCAGTTCAATGGTGAGCAAAACATGACATTCCTCCACCATTACTAACCAAATTCTTTTCATGCCTCAGTGTTCATCTCAACCACTTTTGTCCATAAATATTATAATTCCTTGTTGAACCTGATTCTCCTTAGGGTGCACTTGAACATCCTCTTGAACATCTTGATAATGGAGCTTTAGGGAAACCTTGGTTTATTCCTTTATATGGTGGCACTTTCTACTGAATATTCTTTTGACCTAGAATTTTCGATTTTGGAATTTTACATTATTTCCTTTCTCAGATTTTTAGATCTCTTTGGAGGATGATGAACAATGAGATAAATCTGGGACACTTCACATTCCCTTCAGGAGCATTATTTATCATAGGGATTAGACCTCAACAGTATTATTGTGATGATTACTGTAGTGATCTCTGTGGTTGCTGAATTCTGGTAGGACTGTGGGTTAATGGCCAAATCATGTTAAAAATGTATATTACTGAACTCTTTTCTCATCCAATTGATGGATACTCTCCAAAAGCCAGACTGGTGTATTATGCCTAAGTGACCAAATAATTCTAAAAAAATGTATGATGAATTTCCCATGTCTTCAAGAAATTCATCTGAAATCTAAGACTTTGGGAAACAAAATGATAGCTGACTACATTTCTTCTAAATGTTCACTTAACATTGGCATTTTAGAACTTTATTTCTGTAGACAAAGGAGGGTACTTATATCTCTCCCTGTTTTGTCAATGTCCATATGAATTGAAACTTTTGCATTTGGGGACAATAGTGGAGCATCTTGTTGGATCAGTGAAACTAGGATGGGCTACAGGTGGGCATAGGATTCCTTCAATGCTATGGGTCATATGCACCAGTGTGGCTTTGACAGTTCTGATGCCATAATTACTACTTTCAGAACTTATTCTAACTTTGACACTTACCATCGTCCTTAGGCAAAGGACCTGAGACCCTGTATGCGGGGCAGAAGCTCAATGACAATGAATGGCACACCGTTCGGGTGGTGCGGAGAGGAAAAAGCCTTAAATTAACTGTGGACGATGATGTGGCTGAGGGTGAGTACAGCTATATGTGATGAAGTTGTCTCTCTGCTTTCATTGTCCTCTTGGTCATTCAGTAAGCAAAGGTGATTTTTTAAATTTTTATTTTGCTTAACAGAAGTCATGTGACATGTTCTTTATTGACAAATTCAGGTAAGGCTAAGATGCCTTCCTCTTTATTTTCATAATCCCTTCTCATTGATCTGTATTATAGAACTTACCCATTACTGTCACTGTATGCTGATGAGTCTCTCTCCTTAGGCATAGAGTATGAGTCTGGAGAGTAGACGTACAGTTCTATAGATCCTTTATTATTCATTTATTCAAAAATCACTTATCATTCATCCTCCCAGGTGCCAGTTTCTTCTCTCAATAAATGACTTACTCTCTGTTAGAGGGAGATGAATAAACCAGAAATTCAAACATTATAGGTAAAAGTATGTACTTAGATCACTACAGGACACTTAGAAGGGAGCTTTGCTTGTTTATTTAATCATTATTAATCATTATCTACCCTGTTCTGAGCACTGCTTTAGAAAGCAATGAAAATATGGAGGTGAACAAATAGGCAAGTCCTTGGCTCAGTTGGAATTTACCTTCTAGGAGGACAACATATAAATAAATGAATCCATACATAAGTAAAGGAACATGCAAAGCTTCACACAAGCAAAAAGTATTTCTTGAGAGCCTGTTACATATCAGTAGTGTGCTAAGGATATAGAAAATTAGAAGGGAGCACAAGAGATTATCTGTTTCCTCAAATGATGAACCAGTCAGTAGAGTAGATAGGATCCAGGTGTTTGAAAATAAGACAGAGTATGTAATGGGATTCCAACATGCGTGGGTAAGATTGTCATTGTCGGTCAGAAGAGAAAAATTATCATTTTGGGCTGGAGAAAGCAGGAGTGGGTTATGAAGGTAGACAGTTAGCCAAAATTTGATGGGTAATTTAATGACTTCTGGAGTGGAAGAGAGAGGGCATCCTCCATGCTGAATCCAAATAAATCTATACTCTCTGACATTCCAGAGCAGTGCACATATGTTATGCAGAATTCTTGTCCATATGGGAAAAGAAAACTTGAGGGCAGCATGGGGTATCAGAGAACTCAGTAGGTGTCAGGAGACCTGGGCCCTGGCATTAATTCTCTGCCAGATGTTGGAAAAGTCATTTACTATTCCTGGTTCTTGTCAAATGAAGCCAGTGGCGTAAATTATTTCTAGATTCTTCTGTGAATAAGATAGTCAAGTTAGAGTATCCCTGGGGTTTAATACAGTTATTTTAACCAAAATACTTTTTGCTTTTGGGACAGATATGATAAATCTCTTTTTCCTCATTTCCTCATTTTTGAACTTGAAATTCTATTACTGCTAAAGTCCTCTCCAGTTTAAAAGTCCTATGATTTGGTCTATAATTTAATTCTGTATTCATGAGCTTCAGTACTTCCGGAGTCTAGAATTATAGTGAGCCATGTGTGTAGATAAAGGTGTGTGTGTGTGTGTGTGTGTGTGTGTGTGTGTGTAGGTAAGCAAAGTTTATGGATAGAGGAAGAGAAGGCACATATTCAGTGCCCAGTAGGCATCAGATACTGAGATAGCTAACACATATCAGCTCCTTAAATCTTCTGTAATTCCCCATTACCTTGCAAGATAAGAGTTCTTATTGTCATTTTATGTAAGAGGACGTGAAGCCTAGAAGGGGCTGTGTAATTTAAGCTCCAAATTCATGTCTGTGTTATATCACCAAATCAAGCTGCTTGCTGGACCTCACAAGCCATTATAAGAAAATGATTTGTGTTATGCTATGGGAAAAATACTATGGAATGTATTAGGGGCGATGTAAGCAATACATTTTAGTGTAGATTATAAGACTCACTCCTCTCACCTCAAAAATGAAGCCAAACAGAACCATAATAAGTATCCAGAACCCTCCAGTTGTATGTACATAAACACCTTAGTAGTGGGGGGAGGGTAAGGTTACTGTTCCATATGCTTGAAGGGTAACTTAGCTTTATGCAATGAATGTAAGCAAAGAGATGTAAAAATGGATAAATGGTTTAGAATCCACAGCCGTCCTGAATCAGTTATTCAAGAAGTCTTCCTGAACTGTTAGTTCAGACAAGAATCTGCAAAGCAGCGGTGACAGTCCCGTATCCCTTGGTAACTCCTCTGGGCTGAGCCCAGTAGCCCAGTGAGGCTATTCCCAGCGTGTTTTGAATGGTAGCCACTAGATGGCGACCTCACCCCAATCTCTCTGGACAGTGAATCCCTTTTATTTTCACAGGAAATTACATGCCCTGAAAGCTTTAGTCATAAAGAACTGCAGAACTGAGGATACAGTAATGTGTATTGCCTCCTTTGGTCATTATTCTTTTATAGAAACTTTAGAATAAAGGTAATTATAAATTGTGTTTTCTCTTACCACTAATAATTAAAAAGTGGGACTAAACCATGGAAGACCCAAGTCACCCAGTAATTTGATATTTGAAATTAATGAAGCTCTTTCATTTTCAACCTTATCCCCTTCTTTCCTACCAGTGGAAAAGAGCAGCCATAAGGATAAAGAAATCTGGGAGAAGAAAAGAGCTATTTTGCTTATGAGCTACAACCTTGGATTGCTTCTTACAGTGATAATGGGTTTGGGAATTTTAATTTTAGCTCACAGAAGTCATAAAATCAGGCAATGAAACTAAGATACCACACAGTCCTCAGGTTATTAAGTAGTGTCTTATTGGCTTCTTTAGTAATCCCTTTCATGCTGTTTAAGGTCCCCTAGGGTGTCAAGTCTTCAGCTAGTTTGTAGAAATGATGCAAGGAATAGGTCAGACTCATAAGAAATCAAAAGCAAGGAAAGAAATATTCCTTAGCCTGGTGGTTTTCGTTTATTGAAACGTAGTGTATTCCTGGAAAAGTATTAGGTTCAGTTGACAGTTAATAAAGACTGATTGATTGATTGATTGATTGAGCTGGATTTCTATTATCAAGAATAAATGAAAAGAATACGTCACCAGGTTTATGCTCCTCAGAGTTGGGATCTGATGCTGCATGAATCACCCATTCCACCCAGAGCCTTTTGCTACGACAGAAATTCATCCCTCTTTTGACTCTTCTGGTTCATGTTGACTTCTTTCCCTGTCCCTCACCCTAAGCAGCACATCTAGCACCCAGCTGCAAAAAGTCATTTTCCAAGGACAGTTTGTTCCTTACATTAATTAAAAAAAAAGGATGGATTTTGGAAATATTAGGTTAAACAAATTAAGTGGACTTCCTTATTCCAAGATTTAGTAGAATCCTTTAATATGCTAATACACGTCGCTAATCATCAGTGATTACATGTGAAGTATTTACCAAGTTTGTTTGGCTTCAGAACTTTTTCTTGTTTTTCTTGTTATTATTATTGTTAAAGTATATACTTTTGAAAATTTTTGTTATCATGGAGGAAAGGGTATGTGAGTAATGGAGCTGAAGGATTGTGGGCAAAATGTGCATTCTTTACTGAGACTTTGTAAGCCTTCATTTTCTTAACTTCTCTCCCCTTGTCTGGGAGCCAAGTGAGGTCAAGTTGCCTCCTCTCAGTCTTTTCCATTATTTCTTTGCTAAGCTTTTAGTGTTGGCTAGGAACTTCATGTAGAAATGGCAATGATCCAATCTCTGACTCCAGAGCAAATGTCTCAAATACAACATCATTTCTCAGATGTGAGGGATGCTCGCTGTGCTCAGTCCTCTCTGCTAAACACTACAGGACATACAGAGGAGGTGAGAAGTGGTTTCTACATAAAAAGAGATTGTGTTCTAGTAACAGGGAACAAATAATCAAAACAATCAAATTTGTTAACACATTTAGAGAAAGGTAAAAATGAATTCTGCATAATTTTTAATAGCTAACAGTTTAAGCACTAGGCACCATTCTGAGTACTTTCTGTGAAGTGACATCTAGACCTGAAAACTTCATACCTACTTCACGGATGGGGAAACTGAGGCACATAAAAGTTATGTAACCCAGGCAGTGTGGCCTCAAAGCCTACATACTCATCCCAGTATATGCCGCATGGGAAGTTACAGCTTGAGCCTGGACAAATTTTCTATAGGTTTATGTTCTCTGTAGACTGTAACTCTGAGGGTTAGTGTGTAAACTACTGTTGACCATCAGTGAAATATAGAAGTGAATGTGTGAATAGGAGCCAAGGCAATGTAGTTCTTCTCGGGAAGGTGTTGGATATGTGTAAATTAGATGGAATGACATAATGATGGTTGGTCACTGGGAAGGAGCTTGAACCCATTCTAGAAACTTCAGTGTGGAAATTTCATCAGTTAAATTTGACCCACCATAACATAAGGAACAAGTCAAACTTTTTCTTCACTGTGTAGTGTTACAAGATAAAATGTGCGTTTTGGAAGTAAACATACTGGGTTCAGTGAGGGTCCACCACTTACCACCTGTATGAACTATGATCAGATTGCTTACCCAAGCTAAGTGCTCCCTTGTCTAAAGCAAGATAATACCTATTTATTGTGATCATGACATTTGTTGGTATTTCTGAAGTGCCTAGCACAGTGCCTGGCACATAAATAATATTCAGTAGTCTTATGGGGTTTTTTTTTGTTATCTTCCTCCAAAATTATTCTTGTTTCCTATGAAATTTGAAAGCAGCTGCTGTGAAGTATGTATATATTAGCCCCTTGAACAGAAAGAAGTTTTAATCTACAGACAGCATTCAGAGAAGATGAATGAAAAAGGTTCCCAATTACTAATATTGATTAGATGGTACACAGATTTAAAAACATGTGTAGGGGCATCTGGGTGCCTCAGTTGGTTGAACATCTGACTGTCAATCTCAGCTCAGGTCATGATCTCATAGTTTGTGAGATCTGAGCCCGTGTCGGACCCTGTGCTGGCAGCACAGAGCCTCCTTGGGGTTCTCTCTCTCCCTCTCTCTCTGCCCCTATCCTGCTTGCTCTCTCTCTCACTCTCTCTCTCTCTCTCTCTCAAAATAATAAAGAAGAATTAAAAGAAACAAAAAAAATTTATATGCTTATTTGCTTAGCTTGGCACAAGCTCAAACATCTCCTTAATGCTTTCTCCAGAAGTAATAGCACATTTATTTTTGGGAACCTCCATCTATAGCCAATTGAGTTTCTTTAGCACATGGTGGAGCATTTCCTTTTACTTTGCTCCCGGTTGCACCCCCACCCCCTACAACGTCTAGTTGAGGCTCTGTGACTCATCCATTTAAGGTTTTCTTAAATCAGTCTGTGTCCGTGGGCTATGCTATCAAATTCCATCATTAGTTTCCTTTTTCTTCCTTACCCTTCTTCAGCCTCTCTTCTGTCAACAGTGTACATAATTTTCTTGCTTTATGAAATACGTTTTTTAGTGAGCAGAATTTCCTAACCCCTTAGTTCTGGAGCCCAGTTTAATCTATAATTTCTGTAAAGCTCCCTGTTGACTTCAAAAATATCTCCTTGAGTTACTTTTGGGATCCCAGTCTTCACCAAGGATCATCCCACTATCACTTCTTATTTCTCATTGCTGATCTCCTTCCCCTTCCTCTCCCGTCCCCCTTCCCATCCTCCTATTCCTCCCATTCACATCCTCCTCCTCTCCTCCTCCTCCTCCCTTCCTCCTACTCCTTCTTCTCTCCTCCTCCTTCTCCTCCTCCTTCTTCTCTTTCTATTTCTTCTTCTACTCCTTCTTTTCCTCCTCTTATTCCTCCTTTTCCTTCACATAAGAATTAGCATCGTTCACAATATTGTTTAGTTCCTGTGTTCCCATGGAGATTGGCTGTGAACGATCCCTCCCCATCATTCTCCAGCTCCATCCTCCAGCCCTGTATTAACAGTTATAGCTAATTGCCTGTGGGTATTTGTTTCAGTCACTCCATTGTTCTAGAGCCTGTGAATTTAGGTTATGCTAGTTTTCATTTTCATGATCAGTCCAACTCTCAATACTAAGTAATTTTATACACCAGTTCTTCTACTTTCCCATTTGTTACCAGATTAATGTTATATTTTTATTTTTGTCTTATTATAATTTTGTATTTAAGTAACCAACATCATTATTCTATTTTTGCTTATATTAAGAGAATGATTTGTCACTAGTTGTCAAAACACCACATAGAGACTCATAAAATGTAAGTCTGATTTTTGTGCTTATAAACAATTCTTTGCATCAGGTCTGAGTGTGCTCCTCCTAAAGAGATGACATTAATACTGAGTATCTGAAGGTGAGATCTGGTTGAATCTCCCAGGTAATGAAGTTGAAGGGACGCAAGAAAATATAATCCCCGCCTCTCTTTTTTTTTTCTCCCTGCTATCTGAGTTATACACGAATAGCAAAAAACAAACAAACAAACAAACAAAAAACGAAAACAAAACAAAACAAAACAAAACAAAAAACCCAGAAAAACAAATGCAAGGCTGGTTAAAGCCAAGTATCATTTATTTAGTGGTAACAGTGGTACTGAAGAATGTGGTTAACATCAACCGAATTTCAGAATTAGAATTGCCCACTTGAATGCTAACTAATTCAGGACTTGGGTAGGCATCCCCACTGAAGCAAGACTTGCTCCCCTAAAGTACATGCTGTGGGTAAGTGGGGTATGCTGGGTATTTCTTGAAGATCACTTGTTCTCATAGGAACAAATAGGAAGTGCCAGGGGGAAGCTATGGGAATACAGTTTCTTGGTAGATTTTCTTTAATCTTCCAGGTTATGTCACTTCTTTTCCTCTGGAAAGCTGTAACAGAGTGAGTTAAAGAGATGCCAAGAGTGTCCTTCTAGTGAAATTTCTTCAGTGTGGGAGGTAACAATAGAATATGGCAGGAGGAGGGATTTTCCCTGCCCATCCTTCACCACTGGGGCATTAGGACACTGTTAAATTTTAACGATTTATCTATATAAATGTCGAGAGAACCATCATCTACTCTAGCCATACTCATGGTGTTTTTCTTGCCTTTGTTATTAAAATTTCCATTCTCTTTTGTATTTATTTCAAGCCGCCTTCATTACCCCTGCCCCAGTACTTGTAGAGAATTCATGTTATGAAAGGTCTACCTGTTCATTTGTATCAGCTGGAGATCCTTGGATTGCAAATGTCAGGCACCCAACTCAAATAAATGCTTGAAGGACAAAAGGGGATCCATTGCCATATAGTTTTTAAAAGTCTGGCTTTGACTACTGAATCCAGACCTTTAAATGGTATCATCCTAGAGGAACTTTCTCTCCATTTTGTACTTGTTTTCTGGGTTGGCTGTCTACTCAGGCAGGCCCAGTCTCTCTTGTTATCACGTGGCCTCCAGCAGACCTGGGTTTTCCTTTTACCCCCTCAACAAGCCTTGTTTACCAAGAATGCCTCTTTCATAGGTGTTCCAACGAAAGCCCTGGAGCTGAATATTACTAGAGTCAATTACTGAATAATTACTGAATACTCCAGCATATGTTGCTGCTAATCCCTTGGTTCTAAGAATGGCCCCTAGACCAGCTATATAAACATCACCTTGGAACTTGTTAGAAATGTATATTCTCAAGCTACACTCCAGATTTTTTAATTATAAACTCTGAGGGCAGGGCCTAGGGAACTAGGTGTTAAGAAGCCCTCCATGTGGGCCAGAGGTGTGGCAAAGTTTGAAGACCACCTTGTTAGTCCATATAAACAATGCTCTATGGCTAGGGGCACAAAACATGTGGAGTGGTTCAGCCTGGGTAGCCTGATTACTTCAAGAGCTGGTTTAGGGCCAGCCTCATTCAGTCCAGATGGTTTTAGGATAAAATAAAGAGGGTAACTGTTTTATCAGAAATAGCAACAGTTGCTGGTCAGACAAAAATTTAACACATGTTCTACTATAGAATCTTTCCATAAGTACTAGGTGGTAAATTATTATATCAAGAAATATTTGGTAATGAATGCCTAACACTTTTTTTGTTGTATCTTTATAAGGTTTAGGACAGTAGAGACTTTTCTTATAGTATTCATTGATACCCAATTGTTTTTTTTTTGAATGGAGAAGATGGATTGTTTTATCCTTGAACTGGAATTGTCCAAAAATGCATTTTTTCCTTTATATGATGGAACATTCTGAGTTGCTGCATGAGACCATGGGATGAAGAGCACATAGCTCAGAAGGGGTCAAGAGTCAGCTCCCCGACTGAGGCCACATTGGCTCCATACTACATTGAGTATTTTGTTTTCTGGAACTGAATATTTTGTACGGACACCTAATAGATACAGTAAGAATGCTGTGACAAAATATGGTGACTTGTTGGTATCTCCTTTGTGATGTTCATAGGTACAATGGTGGGGGACCATACCCGCTTGGAATTCCACAACATTGAAACTGGGATCATGACTGAGAAACGCTACATCTCCGTTGTCCCCTCGAGTTTCATTGGGCACTTGCAGAGTCTCATGTTCAATGGCCTGCTCTACATCGACTTGTGCAAAAATGGCGACATTGATTACTGTGAGCTGAAGGCTCGCTTTGGACTGAGGAACATCATTGCTGACCCTGTCACCTTTAAGACCAAGAGCAGCTACCTGAGCCTGGCCACCCTCCAGGCGTACACCTCCATGCACCTCTTCTTCCAGTTCAAGACCACCTCAGCTGATGGCTTCATTCTCTTCAACAGTGGTGACGGCAATGACTTCATTGCAGTTGAGCTGGTCAAGGGGTAAGTAGAAGACATCACATAGTTTACACCAGGCATTTGGCTCAAACCCTACATGAAACATGGACATGAAAATAGTACCCATTCTGCTCCCTACTCTCTATTCCCAATACATGCTCTCATCCTCATTGATTAAAAATACCTATGTAATGGTTAGGGCTGGAAGAAAGAAAAATTTATTAGTTTATTTAAAGATCTTCCCCTAACTCAATACTATCAGACGTTTTTACTATAAAATCTAGTCCTTTAAGCCTTAGGAAAGAAGCTTGTTTTTGCAAAACAAGGATGTATGGGGTGCATTGCATTTGTCTTTGGGCAGTGCTCTCTGCAACCACGTCTATAGGAAGAAATGAAATGGATATTTTTAGCACTACCATTAGCTCATATATGCAACATTTTAAAAGCTGTTTTTTCTGCGATGTATTTTACTACCATGTGTTGGAAAGTAGTCAAAACAAAAACAAAAACTAGAACAAAACTCAGAAAACGATCCATGATCCATTGAATTTAAATGCCACCCCCTAGTATTTTGGAATGTACTGCCTGTACTATTTTTAGATAGTGTTAGAGAAATGACCTATGTAAGTGTGGAATTAAGGTCAAATAGGATAGGCTATGATTATTCTTCCAATCCTAACTCAAGCTTTAATTATTCCTGTGGAATGCCAGGGTAGCATGGGGGATGTGAAGCCCTCTGTCAGTTACGTATACATGTTGCCATTAATCCACTTTAGGGAGTCTCAACTCACTGGGGAGTTGTTGTTTCTCACAGGTACATACACTATGTGTTCGACCTCGGGAATGGCCCCAACGTGATCAAGGGTAACAGTGACCGCCCCCTGAATGACAACCAGTGGCACAATGTCGTCATCACCCGAGACAACAGTAACACCCACAGCTTGAAAGTGGACACCAAAGTGGTCACTCAGGTTATCAATGGCGCCAAAAATCTGGATTTGAAAGGTAAATCTTATAAAGAAGGTTTTCCTATTTAGAGTATTTCTTACAATAGAAAGGGTATGTGCAGGAGGAAACTAGGTTAAGAGTGCTATGTGTTTTTGATACATAATGCATATCCTATTTTAACAACATTAAATTCTATCCAAATGCAATTTTTACTTAAACCACTCCTCAAGGGATGATTCGTTTTCTCTGTAAACCTGGGGTATGTGGGGGCTGAGTGTGAAGTGACAAACATCAAAATGTAGGGGGTCATAATACAGAGGAAAGTATACATATATATATATGTGTGTATATATATATATATGTTTTGGAATCTAAGCTGAATCACTTACTGCCTGGGTGACTTTGATAAAATCTCTTAGCCTCGATCAGCCTATATATATATATATATATATTTTTTTTTTTTTTTTTTTTTTGCAAAATGAGGATAATTGTTACTACCTTTATGGACTTCTATGAGTTTTTATGGGATAGTGTCTATAAAATCCTCAACATATTTCTGGTAACAGGCACATAAAAAGCACTGAATAAATGGTGGTTTTGTTGAAAATCTTGTTAATCTTTACTTCATCATAAAGTGGGAACAATACCTACCTCATAGACTGAATATGGTGATTAAAATTTTGAGATGGCATGCAGAAAATGAATGGCATAAGCAATGTTAGTTTCCTCTATCTGCAACGTAGAAACTGTGATAATTAGTTGTTTATGCCGGTTCCCCCCTCCCAGCTGTATCATTGTGATCCGGAAAGTTTAATGGTCTAAGGTGCATTGCCTTTAGTTGACATGGTTTCTATACCCTTTACTCATTTGCTCTTGCTACTTACTTTCTTTTGCAGGTGACCTCTATATGGCGGGTCTGGCCCAAGGTATGTACAGCAACCTTCCAAAGCTGGTGGCTTCCCGGGATGGCTTTCAGGGCTGTCTGGCATCAGTGGATTTGAATGGGCGTCTGCCAGACCTCATCAACGATGCCCTCCATCGGAGTGGACAGATCGAGCGTGGCTGTGAAGGTACGGCCTCTTTTCTTTTGAAGCAACAGCCTTGTCGCAAGCACTACGCCTCTTTGCTGCCTCTACCAGTGCCTTCTTACTTGGTTTACCAGTCTTCTCTCATGCCCATTGGCCATCTGACAATACATCATCATTGGTGTCCTCCTGTCACTGGCTCAGTATGTCAAGACATGGGCCACAGGCTCTAGGAATGTATGTTGGCAGATGTCTTCTCCGTGTCACATACTTGCCAGAAGAGGAGTTTCCCTGGCATTGACATCAGACTCCTCCTGACTTGTACCTTTGCTTACTTCATGGCGCTGAAAGGGCATTAGGGGTTTTTATTTATGTGTTATACATGGGGAGACTTTTATATGGGTGCCACCATTATGAAATGTTTCTAACAGCTATTGCATCATTTAATGCAAGCTCAACAGGAGGTTGGAAAATGATGTCAGAATGCCATGATAAGGGAAGAGAACTAACAGTTATTGAATACTTACTAGATGGCAGGCATTGTTAGGCAGTTCCTTAGTGTGATGTCATGGGACAGCATGGGTGTCGAAGTTAGAAAAGACTTGGATTTAGGTCCAGGTAGTAATTCTTGTTCACTGTGTGACATTTGGCAAATTACTTAACTTCTCTGATCTCTATCCTCCTCACCTTCAAATTGGGGCAATAAAACTTGCTTTGGAAAATAAGATCTATAAATCAGAGCTATTTATAAAATGCCTGGTACATACATAGTAGGTACTCAATAAACAGATTATTAATTGCAAAGATTAACGCATCTAATAACATTGCATGCCCATCAGTGCAGCACAACAAAACCATGCTCAGCCTGTTTCTGCAGATGATCTACTGTCTTTTTAAGATATTAACTGAATTTTACAGGTCTGGAGTTCAACAGTTCTTTCTAAGAAAATAGTCTAGTTTAACCAGCAGAGGGCAGCAGTGAACACTTTTCAGCCTCCCCTCAGAGCCCTTGGGTAGGCGGGAAAGGGGACCCTTAGCTAACTTAAAAGGCAAAGATGTCTGTCTGACTAGTCAGCACGATCTATGTATTCTTTCGTCTGGTTGAGCCTCATGGTCCTGTGTGCAATATTGTGGTGTGTTGTGTTTTTGTTTTTCTGTCTCGTTGACTTACTGTGTCAAACCCGCTCACTCATCTCCTAAGTATTCACCCTCATTTATTGCTCCTGTTCTTTAACCAGCTTTCCTTCTATGTTTTCCTGCCACCTTTATAAAAGCCTCCCATCAGCTTCACAAGCTGACTTGCAGTATGGAAGTCATTCCCCTTTGCCCAAGAGTCAGCCTCCCACATGATCTAGTAATAAGACGGATGGTCCCCCTAACCTGCTCCAGTTTTCCTTTGTCCAGGACATTTCTTATATCCAGTGGACCACATATGGCCTGTGCACCCGAGAAGACAGGAGGTTGGGAATCACCATGCTCTTAAAATAGCCACTTTGCCTTCTCCTGAGAATGCACTCTGTCATTCAAGTCAAATTTTTGTCTCCTTGGCTTGCTCTTACTTCTTTCAGGCATTAAGGGCAATGCTGGGATAAATGTAACATTTGGGAATTAAATCAAATGCCTTAGTTTCAAAGATTGTGGGATCACAGAAATTATAGTCTCCTGCAATAATTAATTATACCTAGTTAAAACATAAAAGTACACATGAAAAAGCATAAGGTACTCTTCAGATGTTAGATATCATCATGCTATCCGTTCTTCAGATTTATAAGTGAATAGGAATCCTCCATTTAACTCTATAGCAGCATTGCTTGTGGGTCACATATGTAATTTTAAATTTCCTAGTATACAAGCTACTTGTAAAAGAAATATAAAGTAACAGGTTAATAAAGCTAATTTTAATTTTGTTATTTAACATAACCCAGCATATCCCAAGTATTATCTTTTTGGCATGTAATGGTATAAAAAATTAATAATGCATTTTACATTTCTTTTTCACATTAAACATCCAAGTATTTTGCACTTGGAACACACCTCAATTCAGACTAGATACCTTTCAAGTCCTTAGTAGCTACGTGTGTCTGTGGCTACTGTATCAGAAGCATAGTTCTATAGAGTATAAAAAATTGGGGTATAAGAAAACAAAATCATTGTAGTGGATTAAAAGGAAGTCTAAGCTAACTTTTATAAGAGTGGCTTAAAAGGTACAGTATAAAGAGGGGAATGGAGTCCACTTAAGAGAATCTTAACAGAAGCAGTGAGAGCATTAGCGAAAGGAAATTGCCCATCCAATGGGAGAAGATGTTCCCATCCCTGCCTACATCTCTGTGTGCAGTTTGGCATGACTCATCACATGCATTATGGTGGGGCCCGACCTTCCTCTGAGTATGGCTGATTGTCCAACACTGGGGATCGTGACTTGATGGTTCCACCACCTGAGTCTGTGGCAAGTCCCCTGAGACCAATAACCCTGCACTCTATTGCCATGGAGATAATTGCAGTGATTACCTGTGGAGCATTATGACCGCCCCACTGGGTGGGATGAAGTGGGGGGCTGAGTGCTCAGGGAAGAATGTCCTTGTTTCTTGTACACAGATGACTTGGATAATTAGCCTAAGTGGCCAGGAAAAATGACCAAAAAGTGGGTTAAGACATAAATTACTGCCATTGGAAGTTTGTACCATGTGAATAAGCCCTTATAAGAGACCTTGGGAGCCTTTTAGGGCACTGTGGGAATGACGCTGAAGGAGGTGGAGAGGGGGCCTGGGGAGCACCTTAGGGAGACTGCAAACAGGTGCCATTCTCATTACGAATCTCTGTACATACTGTGGACCCCTTGAGAAGGCCTTTCAGCATGGTGCAGCATGGCAATCATAGGAAATAGAATACATTTCCCGATGATCAAGTCTATATATAGAATAATAAATAGGTAGGGGATGAGGATCTGTTACACCAAAAAGCTGCATCTCTTCAAGACAGCAAATGGGTTTTATCCTCATTCTGTGGGGTATATAGGCCAGGATATATCATATGTTTTTGTCAAAGTCATTGATAATGATTTTCCAAGTAAATGTATTACTTTCCTTTTTATAAGTGCAAAGAATCCAAAATGATTTTAAAAAGCATACTAATTTTCTACTCTGCCTCTCAAATGTTTATAGTAAGAAAGAAAAAAAAATCTTGAACTATGTTTTGATTTTATGTCTCTAATATATGCAGAATATATACTTCAGAAATTAGGCTCAATTTCCGGAGAGCCTAGCCAGCATCTGGCTGTGACTTGAAGCCTCTTAATTTGGGCTAGGAATTTTGAAATAATGTCTGGTTCTAGTCTCAGCTGGTAAATACCTCTTTCTATCTTGAGGCCAGCTTTGCAGCGAGACCAAGGCATGCATTGGCTGGAAATGCAATTCCACAGTTGCAGATGGTAAACATCTGAGAGAAACACACGTGCTTCATTTCGAGACTGGCATGAATAAATAAAAAGGACATTGGTTTGATGCCTTTTTGCTCACAGACATTTGGGTTTGGCTGTATTCCCACAAATCAGACAAATGGAGCTCTTTGGAATTCCCAGGTCACCTTCATGCACACACCCAGTTCTAGTGCCACATTCCCTGGTGGCATTTTCAGCAGGTTACAAGGAGTGTGCCCAAGCGATTCTTCCATACTTCACTCCTAGATGTTCAGAATTATTTTTGTGGGCTTGGTCTGGTTGTGCACACGTGTCTTTCTGTCTGGCCACAAACTACCCTTGTTTTTTGATATTTATCCTGACTCCTGAAGAATCATTTTTCTGGACCATATGCCTTGGGGTTGGCTGTGTGGATGTGGGAAGGCTCTTCTTACCACTGCTTGTGCTTTGTCAAGTCCAGTGTTCTCCTGCCCCTGCTCTGCTGACGTGGCTCTGACGAGGCCTGCTCTGCCCTGGTCCGTGCGTCACCCGTCTGTGCTGTCTCTGGAGAACGTGTAGAGCATTTTATTTGTCTGTTTGAGTGATGTTGGTTATGCCAATTGTATTTTCATTTCTGTAATGTTGCTCTGGTGTACTCTACCTCTTACTAACCTCTGGTTATTGTTTTCGCCTTTTCTGTTCTTTTGCTAACAAAGTTGCGTTGACCAAAGCTGACCTGCAAGGTAGAGAAGGTTCTTGTTCCCATTACCACTTTGGACTGAGAGATGCCCTGTGTAACCCTTGGTATCTTTTTTTTAAGGGCCTTTAAGCTGTCACACCTCTTGGACAGCATCAGCTTGTGGGGAGGGGGCTGAACCCTGTGTTCTTCATAAACAGTGGCAGAAAACCCAGATCAATGAATGCAAAACAACAAAAGCAAGATTTTTTAGGGATGGGAATGTGATTCCATTTTCGGGAGACTAAAGAGGTTTGACAGCATCCTGTATTGTGACAAGTCACAAACGCCTCAATCCACTTCTGGAAATGGTTAACATCTCTCCAAGTAGTTGCTATGGATGGATTGGCTCTTCTTAATTAATTCACTAGAGGAAGGCAACACTTGGAAAGAGAAAAAGGAAAAAAAAAAAGGACCTCTCGAGCTCTTAATTTATAATTTTTTGGGTCAGGGAGGTCATTTCTTAGGACTTTTGAGTGCTTGGGCCTTATGAAAGAGAATGCCATTGTCTCCTAACTCATTTTAAAGAAATATTTTTAGGCATTTGGGAGATATCAATGTCATTAAAATGTTCTAGAGATTTATGTTTCCTATCAGGGATTTTGGTTGAGCACTTTAATTTCCTGTTTTGTGATCTAAAGGAAAAAGTACTCTTGGGGAAGAAGAGGATGTGGCGGTTTTATCCTGAATACCCTTTAAAAAGCCTGCATGTTAGATGCCAGTGAATATCTCCCACACACACTGCTTCTTCTACCATTCAGGGAGGCTCCATCCAAAGTCTGTAATGGGCCGCTGGTCAAGTTGTGTCGGGCTGCTTGACTCAGAATGGCAAATCAGGAAGGCGTTTTAGACATCTTTTGCCTGATAGTTAAATAGGGGATTGAGCCTCGTATGGCTTCTGTGAGTTTGCAGACAGCATAAATTGTTAAAAGTGGTTAACAGGGTAGCTTTAAAAATACTGCTCTTCACCTAAACGATCATTTACTTTGCTGTGACTTGCTGTATGTTATGTGGGTAACCAGCACAAGTGTCCATCTCTTGGGTGGACATCAACTAAATGAGGTCTCCCTCTAGCCATTTCTCTATAACTCTATTTTTTTATCACTTATTCACAGATTCATATATATGCTGATATATAATAAAAGTATTAAAAAGAACATACACTGGATTAGTATTTTGTAGTCCAAGATAGCTTTACAATAGCTTTCCATTTCCTTCTTTTTCTTTTTCTTTTTCTTTTGGCTTTCAATTTCAAAGAATGTAAGAGGTCTTTCAGTGATACTGAAGGCTGTTGTTTTCAGAAATTCTGTTCAATTATCAAAATAGGTCTCCTGCATGTCACTCTGTAAATGGGGGAAGGGGATAGGATTCAATCTACAATGAGACAATCCAAGGCTGTCAAAGCTTGTTATGATCAGATTTATTAGATACAAGTAGAGAACTGCGTCTCCTCTAAGACTTTATTCTCATGGTAAGAACTATGTGGATTTTGAATCCCTAGAACCTAGCACAGACCTTATAGTGGCTCCCTATGTGGCAAAATGATCTTAAAGTTGCCATCCAAAGGAAAAATGGTTTGTAGGAATCTTACAAAGAACAGGTTGATTTCTATGCCTATTATAAATTATTAACCAAAGTATAGTACAGGTTTTGGGACATAATAGTTTGGAATATCTTAACTTGCCCATTTATAGAATCAGCCAAACCATAAGTATGTTTATGTTATTATTGTATTGACCCAAACACTCTTCCATTCTTGATGACTGGACAGTCACTTTGTTTGTGGTAGGACCCACTATATTTTATAATTATTTTGGATCATTGTACTTTTTCCCCATATTGTGGCAAAAGACCTTTGAGATGTAAATCCCTTAACTTTTTATTCTCCCGACATTGGGGTTTCGATCATTACTCATGCTAGCTTTTTTAGCTGCAACCTGTGGGCACAGATAGTACTCATTACCATGAAGGGTGAAGGGCAGTAAAAATATATGACAAAGAAATGAGACAGGTTGAAATGTAAATGGTGTTCAGAAAGAAGTATAATAGTGCGGTCTAGGAAGTGGCATGATGAATCTAGACAAGTTAACAGCCTGAGTCCTCTTATCATTGTGTTTGGGGTGGTATAGTTTTTTTTTAATTAACTAATTAATTAATTAATTCATTAATTAAATCTTCAGTGATTGTATTGTTCAGTTGAGTAGGAACCCAGCTACTCCTATGTATCAGGCACTCAGCTAGGCACTGAGATTATAGGTGTGATACGGTTTGACTTCAGATGCATTGGGATGAGATCATCCAGGAAGGACAATGCAGAGTGAACCCTGCTCTTCTAGAATGGAGAAGGAGCATGCTGTGTGAACACAGAGGAGGGCTGCTGGACTGTCAGGGAGCGGGGCGGGTGGTCATGGTAGGTGTTCAGGGGATATATCTCAGGCAGAGTTTGAGAATCAAGTTGGAAGAAAAACATATTTGAGGTACATGACAGGGAGAAACACATTCAAGAGTTCGGCCAATTTGAAGTCCAACATGAAGCTCCGTTTGGCTGAAATAATTTGCATATGGAGATGTGATCAAAGGTGAAACTAGAACAGTAGGATACAGGAAGGTGATGACTACCTTTTTGTGTGAGGAGTTGGGCATTACCCTGACGGGGACAGAGACTTGGTCAGCTTTTCATTTTATCAAGATCACTCTGACACCAGGTGGAGAATGGGTAAAAAGGACAGGAACTGGAAACAGAGCAGACTTAGGAGGGAAGTAGCATATTTCAAGGTTGAGAGAAGAGGCTTGAACCTGACACCTGTTACTTTGGTGGCTATGGAGGTAAACATGTTTCCCTCCCAGAGGAGACCTCTGCGGAATAAGGAAGAAAATGAGCTTTTTCTCCTGGTTGTTTCCCTTCTGCCCTGACCATATTACTGTGTTTCATAGCATGTACATTTACACACGATGACAAGAGGTGTCCAGGAAGAACTTCATTGGTAGCCATGGTCAGGCCAGACTTTGCCTCTCTCCAAATTAGGAGTCTCAGGAAGTACCCTTAGATTTAAGGTCCCTTGACTAGAGTGACAATGTCTATGGACCTTTCAGAAGCAATTTTCTAATTCCTTTTTAAGAGGGGTATTCCTAGAGATTTCCCTTAAGAGCTTTCAAATAAGAAAGGGGTCATATAACTATGAAAGAAACATTAAGTTTGACCTGTTGAGAGTGAAACAGGTGAGTTATAAACTATAAGAAATAAAAGAATAGCTTTTTATTGGGGTAGGTGATTAATAGGAATATGTTTTCCCCACTTTCCACTATAATTCCCCTGAAAAGGTTCTATTTCTGGAGTTGAATGGCTTCTTTTCTAGAAATGTGATTTGTTCTCCTGCCCGGATGGTGGGCAGGTGAGTGGGATATGGAAGATTGATTATATCTGGTTCTGAGTTCTTTGTATCTTGAGTAAGTGAGTGAATATATGGTACTTAAATGCCTTAAAAATGTGAAGATTGTTTTAAGTAATTTTAGATGAGAGTTGGCATCAAACACTTCTAATAGATAAAGGGATTTTTTTAACTGTGAGGTGTATAGTTTCCCAATTAATTTTCCCCAATGCTAAGGGTTTTATCATATTTTCCATTGTGTTTTATATAATAAAATGTAGCCCTGGACCTGACAGAAATCAGTCCTTCAGGAATTATTTGCATTATTGGAAATAATGAGATACAGGAATTAAATATGTCTTTTGTACCTCAGCACTGCATGACTGAGGCTTCTCATAAGAGAGCTGGGCAGTTAGGACTTACTATCTTAACATATCTTGGTTCTAGACTCCTGCCCATATAAAATGGATAGAACTTGATTTTCCTTTCCAGAAGAATTGATAATAGCCTTCATTGAGGGTTTACCTAGTGTAGGCATATGCTAAAGACTTGGTATATTGTGTCTCCATTGTGACCATGACCTTGTGACTTAAAGATGACTTTATAAGCTTTGCATCTATTATCTCATTTAATCCTACCATCACATGAGGTTAGTGATGATTTCTATCTCCATTCTCCAGTTGGGTAACCTTAGATTCAGAGAGTTTAAGTAGTTAGCCCAAGGTCACATTGTTAGTAAGTGATAAAGCTGAGTTTTACAGCCTGTGACCTCTTTCTTACTGTGCCAAAAGGTGTGAGTCCAGACTTGTCTATTTCTGAAGCAGAGGCACCACACAAGTGACCAGAGGGTGACTGAGGATGTCCCCTAGCTGACTTTATGGTAGATGGTGTCTGTGTCACCACTATTTCACTAAGTTCTAGATGATATTTGCACAGTGTTCTTTAAAACACAGTATTTTTAAATCAGCTGTCTTTTCCGTGAGTTTGCCCTTTGAAACCTCTTTTCTTTCTTTTTAAAAATGCCCTCTTCTACCCCAACACACCACTATACCAATGCCAAGAAAAGAAAGAAAATCAGAAAATGAGACCTCAGTTTACATTTTCCGAGGCAGCACTGACTTTTTGACAAGCTGTTCTTGATTTAAAAAAAATAGAAATGATCTAGTCATTTGACCTTTATGGCCCAGGCACCCTCTGAAAATAGGGTGGATTGAGCAAGAAGATTTTATGATGCTAGACATTCTCTCACCTTGGCAAATACTCCCAACAGAAGCAGTCATCCACTGCTATCCCTCCATTGTCATGGAAGTGTCACATGAATAAATTTCTTTACTGACAAAGTATCCATATTTTGCAGTTCAGTGACCATCAAGGGCAGTGTTGTAGCAGAGCTGGTACCAGTGCAGGAATTTTCAGGAATTTTTCATGCTGGTTGACAACACGTAACATGTATTAGCTTGAAATTAGGCATTGTAGGATTATTTTACATTACGGAAATCAGGTTAGAGAAATGTTACAGATCAGTGTTTTGTTGTGGTGGTGGTAGTGGTTGTTAAATACTTACCTGCATGGAACTGGTCAAAGGCCATGGATATAAAGACCCCATGAGGGTATCTTGGTGTCAACCAATTTCCGTGCCCATATTGACTTAGTTTATACCCAGTATATGATGAGAAGACAAGTGATTGGGGCAGTTTTGATAATAACCTCTGTTCTCCTCAGTGTCCCCAAAATGTTGGATTTTTATTATTAATTTATTTCACTCATTATCCTAACCAGGTTACATTTTTGAACCCTCATTTGAGAAGAGGAAACCGTAATTACCTTCGCATGCCTGCTAGGTGCGGTCTTGATGCCTTTCTGAGCATTAGGAAGGCATAGATCCTCCTTCAAGACAAAAAAGTGAGATCTTGGAAACACAGCTGCACTTAGGTCTTTCTGACAACAAAATTTTATAATAATTTTTAAGACCTATTCTCTGGTTTCTACCATCTGGTAAGGCATCTACTATATGGTATGGCATCTGTCATAAATTCATCTAGACCATTCAGTTCTCAGGTAGCTCTCAATGAAGGACACTTGATACATTTAAGGATCATTGCTTTCTTATTTTAAAATTAAACAGAAGTGAATTGGGTTTTTACCAATTAAAGGGGATGAATCTTATTATGTTGTCTGTAAATGACTGTCTTCAGAAAAGCTAAGAGCACCCAACATTGTAAATGTAGAACCAATCTGAAGGCACAGAGGGACCTTTGCTCCAGGGACCAAGATGTACGTGCAGCTAACTAAGCAGGCCATCCCAAGTGTCACAAACACCGTCCCTGAAGCCTCCGCATTGAAATCCTTTTATTCTAGCAGTTGAGACTATAGATTGCTTAGAAAGCTGGTAATGGCCTTGAGCATATATGCACATACCCATGCATATGCACAAATATATCTGTCTATGTGTACTCATCTTGCTTTTTCTATTCTTTCTTTTTATTCTTTCCCACTCAATTACTGCTCACTCCTTCTTCCTCTGTGAAACAGTATAAATTTGAAAATGTAAAAGTAGAGAAGTTATCAAGAGTAGAGAATAAGGTTTCAGGTGACATATGGGATCTCTCTGAACAATCATGACAACTCTCATAAAGCTCCTCCCACAGTAGCTGTACTTTGTAAGGGACAGACAGACCCTTTGGCTGGCACAGAGGTCTACCGTGATGATACTTCCACATTCAGATTTCACTCAGAGGTTCTGAATCCTTTGATAAACCCTTCATGTTTTGTGATTAAAGATAATGAATATTATTAAACCAGCCTTGCCTCATACCTACCACTGGGCCATCAGCCTTTCCCCGATAGGGTAAATGGATGTAGAGAATTAGGACAGGTGCATCACCTCCAGACTCCCCTCATCACCAATCCTACCACTCTAATATGGCCGAGACAGCTGGTGCTGGTTTATGTTAAATTGGAAAGCTTGAGGCATAGGTTTGGTTAAGTCCACTTGGGCGAGAATAGAGGGAAAATACACTCTGGTAGAAGTGTTCTGTGCTTCAGGCAGCACTTCTACTTCAAGGACCTGCAAGTCATAAAAGACAAGTCTGTCAACTTTTGGTTTTCTAGACCATGAAGAGGAGTTGACTGAATCAGTTTGCATGTAGCGATTTTAGCAGTAACAGGCATGAAATGACTGTCTGGGACAGTTCCTAAAGAGAAAAAAACAATCCCAAGTTCAGGCAGAGTGATGGGAAATTCATGGCACCATGAGGTATCCTCTGAAAACAAAACAAAATGACAAAACAAAATGAAAAAGATACAATGTGATGCTTTTCTGTGAACTAAAAACAGAGCTGGGAGTTAGAAGCTGAAGTACTAGCAGCATTTAGAACTTGCTTGGTCTTTCCATCCATGTTTCTGTTGTTTTGTCACTTCCTACTATAAAAAAAAATAGTTGCCACCTTTTCTCCAAAGAATATGTGGCAATTTTAGTGAGGATTGGTTACATATCAAATGCAAAAGTAGTACACACCATCTCTATACAAGGGTTTCCTAAAGGTTTTGTACAGTTTTAAGCTACTAATAATACTTTTGAAAACATTCTAAATATATAATTCTGAAAGTTTATGTTATCTTAGAATATTTGCAGTTTTAGGCTGATTTGGAAGAATGCTTCGAACAAAATTATTATTGAGTTCCTGTGTGTTATATTTGTAAGTATGCATTTGACACAGATTTTTGTTCTGCTATTATGCATAGTTGTATAAAACTAGATCTTTCTGTTAATTTTTAATTGAATTTTAAATTGAAATGGAATTTTGGCATTTTAAATATAAAAAACATACATTTTTACATTAAAATGTCATCTTTGGTTATAGATTAGAGATACCTTATTTAAGTTTCTCTTGTGGATCCAAAGGTAACACTCACACATGCATGTGTGCACACACACACACACACACACACACACCCTCTGGCTCACATATATCCATAGAGGTTAGGTGGCTTCAGCTGTGGAATTGGCAAACATGGCTTTGAGACCTCACCCTGCTACTTGTTATGTTGGGAACTTGCAACAACAACAACAACAACAACAACAAAAAGCACCTAACTGTTCTATATCTTAATTTACTTTTCTGAAATCCTTGCCTTCCTTTATTTTTGTAATTTTTTAAGTTTATTTACTTATTTTGAAAGAGAGAGAGGGATCAAACAGGGGAGGGGCTGAGAGAGAGAGACAGAGGAGAGAGAGAGAGAATGAGAGAACTCCAACCAGGCTTTGCACCATTAGTGCAGAGCTCCCATGGGGCTCAAACTCACAAACCATGTGATCGCACTGACCTGAGCCGAAACCAAGAGTCATGTACTTAACCAAATAAGCCACCAGGTGCCCCCCCCAAATTCCTTTATTTTTGAAGTTCTGGATATCTTCCATGAGAAAACCATTTATGTTTTCTAATTCTTTAATACTTCTAATTATAATTGCTTCATTCTGTGTTTATGATGATTAATTGAATTAATATCTGAAATGCACTTAGTACAATGTCTGGCACATGATAAGTGCTATGTAAATCTTTTCTTTTTTATTGTTATAGTCTCTCTCTGATTTGTACAAGATCATTTTATATTTGTGATGTGCATTTAGAAGCATTGTTGAAGATTTTCTTTTTCTTTTCTTTTCAGAGCATTTTGGTATGTTTCTTTACTCTCTCTGTCTCCAATTTTAGAGACTCTGCTATCTATGAGAAATAGATATAGACTTAAAATATAATCTGTTCAGGGAAGAATGTACTGTATGGAGTTTGAAATAAGAATAGGAGCTTATATTTTCATCTAGAAAGTGTTTTAAGACTCTAGTCCAAACTCTTATTCAACAATTCATAGTGACCCTGGACACTGGGGACATAAGAGTCCTTCTCTTAATATCTGGTGAGATGGGATGAGTTTAATAGTTAAATCCAGGGAGGAAATGTGGTCATTTAAATACCACCATCACCTCCACTGCTTCCTTTCAAAAGTGATTCCAAGTAGAAAATTGCTTATATGAGATGATACTGGTAAATTTTATGGATTAATTGTTAGTTAAGAAAACTACTTGGCTTTGAGTCATAAAAGAATGACTTCTTTATTGTTTTGTTTTGGGTTCTTTTGCTCTTTTTTTATTTAACAATATTTTCTGAGCTTTTGCTTTATACCAAAAATCTGCAGGAAGGACATTCCAAGCTGTAGGTAGAGCAAGAGCAGAGGATCTTGAAGGTAGGTATGATCCTGAAGTGTTAGAGCGGAGGTCCTAGGGTATGAGCAGGCCTCAGAAATACCCAGAGGGCTTTTGACAGCTCAGATTCCTGAGCCCTGCTCCCATCCAGTAAGTCTGGGTGGAGCCTGAAAAGGTGCACACCTCACCAGCTCCTAGGTGATACAGGTTGGGGCGCCCACACTGTGATCACCACTGTGGTAGAGAGGAACTGGAAGGGGAAAGGGATGGCAGGAACACTAAAAGCTGGGGACCAATAGTAGAAAATGAGGCTGGAGAACGGGTCAGGGGCCCTAGGATCTCAGCCTTAATAGGAAGTTCAAGTTCAGTCTCTCAGATCAGTAAGTCATTGCAGGTTCTTCTGATCCTCCCTCACTGAAATGGCTCTTGCTTCTGAGGTGATTACAGTATACTCAGTCTAGGAGGATTTTCTGATTCTGCATGGCACTCACCCCTTAGTGTCTGTGAAACAAATCCCATGGTATTTGAACATAGCCTATCATTCCCTCTGTTTTGGGTTCCTGACCAACTTCAACCAATAGGACAGATTGCAGGGCACAGACATTCAGGTTTTGACTGTACAAGACATAGGCAAATCAAAGTGCTGCAATTCAGATCAGCCCAACATTTACTGAAAACGCTTTCTCTGTATCTGGCACAGTACACTTAATGCAGCAAGGATATAATCAAAGTGCATTATCATTTCTAACAGCAGGCAGCGTTCAATCTTTTGGGGACAAACACTAAAAAAAAAGAAAGAAAGAAACAATTAGAGGATTATATAAGCAGAGGACAGCACAATGTGTAATAAAGTGTTAAATTGAATATTATCAGATGTCAATGTTAATGATGCAGATAATAAGTGCTGTGGCCACTAAGAAGCGAGAGAATTGTTGAAGTGACTGGGAATATTTTATATGGAGGAGGCATTCAAACTGGTCCTTGGAAAATGGTGAAAATTTATCTAGTTAGAAGGAAAGACAAAAGCATGGAAAAGCCTTTGTCTTCAGATTCAGTCAACATGCAAGGAATTATTGTGTTTTCCCAAAGTTTTTGCTGTTGTTACTGCCTTTCAAGGGAAGGCCTGCCATGTGTTTCTGATTCTTAAGTACAATTGAATCACTAATCCATTGTCTGGTAAGAGCTGTTTGGCCAGGGAGCCCCCGTGGACTTCTCAGAAACTTTTATCCTTTGAAAGAAGCTGTCCTGATTTGCCATTGTTAATGAAACTTGTACTACACAATGCTCAAGTTTAAGACCCACTGAGAACATGACCATGAACCTCCTTTCATCTCCGCATGGGGGAACCACATGGCATATAGGAGCTGCGGAGACCCAGCAGCAGTGCGGCTCCCCTAGTGTTAGTAATTGTCTTGAACTTTCTCATGTCATATCCTAATAGCTTTGTATTAGGAGGGAAGGTCTGTACTGCTTCACCCTCATGAATAAATAGAAAATGTCCTGCCACCCAGAAGACAAACCCTTTGTGGTCACGCATCTCTTTTGAACATGCATCCTTAGGACTCTGCATGCATACATTTCAACATTCTGTGCCTCTGTGAGGCTTTGCTTGGAAATTGTGAAATATGCACTTATTGCAGTGGATATATTCTTACTCCATCAACTGCTTTTTTTGCATCATATCCTGAGTAATACATTTGATGAGTCAAAGGGCTCACCTTCTTTGCTGAGATCTCTAGGAGTTTTCCTCTTAGCTCAGATAATTCCAAAGGTACAGGTTTATGTATATAATCCCAAGGTTAGGGCAGAAGATAGATATGAAAAGGAGAGGGTGGTTAAAGAGAGGTCCCAGGCCAACCTAAAGAGAAATTTTGATGGTAATCTGTATGGTAAAGATCACGAAACTTTTTCAATTGCTCACTCATATCCAGAAAATATTTTGAGAATGGAGTACTTATATATTGCTTGCTTCTGGAAGATACACAAAAATAGACATAATAAAAAATTTAAATAAAGGTAATTTCTAACATTCTCTTCCTATCCCCCAAATAGTTCTCTTTTGCATCATTTGGCATACGAACACTGCTTTTGAATACACTTTTCTATAAACCTATAGCAGCGGCATGATGCAGTATACTGGTTCTCAAATTTCAGGCTGCTTCACAATTTCCTGAAAGTCTGTGAAAACACAAATGTAGACCTCTTTCCTAAGTTTCTAATTCAGTAGCTCTGGGCCCCAATACTATGTATTGCTAACAACTTCCCAGGTGATGGTCTGAGAAGTAACCCCTTAAAAACAATTAATGTAGTTAAGAGCTTGAGTCTCAAGTTTACCTAAGTTGAACATCAGGGTCCTTTCATGACCTAATATGCAACTGTGGGTAGATTATTTTATTGTATGAGCTTAGTCTTTTTTCTTTAAATCTGTGAAATGGATGATCATAATTACTTACCTCTTCATGTCACTGGAAAGCGTAATAAGATCCTGTAGACAAAGTTTTAGTACCCAGTACTCATCACCTACAAAACACCAATACACGTTGGCTGCGCTATGCTCCTCTTCCTCATATCATCAAACTTATTTTAATGTCGTAAAGTATAAACATTAGGGACTTTTATGCCTTAATTCATAAGAATCATGGGAATAAATTTTTCTGCTTTATGATTGTACATTTAGAAAGACCAGGCTCCAAATGAAGTATCTTTCTAGTTGGAGGGTAGAGATGAAGGAAGCTCTTTTGCAAAGTCTGCCTCAGAGAGAACAATGTGTTCAGCCCCCTCCCTTCTGTGTGTAACTGTTGATAGTTTGTGGCTAAGTGTATATTTATGTAGTTTTTTGTACATGCTGACTCTTGTTGCATGATACCCAGTTGAAATTTTTGGCGGTTGTGTTTTTGAATGTTTGGGGCATGAGAGTAGCAAATTCAAGTGAGTCCTTTGAATTTGGTTAATTATTAACTCTTCTCCCTCTCCTTTTTTCTTCTCTTCCCTGCTTCTTATGAATTGCTAGGACCAAGTACCACCTGCCAGGAAGATTCATGTGCCAACCAGGGGGTCTGCATGCAGCAGTGGGAAGGCTTCACCTGTGACTGTTCCATGACCTCGTATTCTGGAAACCAGTGCAATGATCGTGAGTGCAACTTTTTTATACTTGGGAGGTTGTTTCAGAGTTTAGAGGCTTACAGAAACTTTAAGGGACAATATGTAAAAGGACGGCTCTTCTGAAAGATTTGTAAGCAATTCTTCCTACAGAAACTTGGAAAATAAAGGGCGGGTGCTCTAAATGGAAAAGCAAAGGGACATTTCTTGCCCAACATTCCTGGATGTTTTCCCATTTGCCCACTCCCCATGTTTTTTCTTTAGATTGGATTGTGTGTGGCTGAGCAGCAAAAAAGAGTTCAGGCAATATCTTTGCTCTAGGGAGTTTAATTTTCCGTTAATTAAGTCATCTGCATAACAGTTTTGAGACTCTTATTTTCATTGGTTAGAATTTAGAGGATATTTAAGGAATGTAGCTATTTTCTTCAAAATTCTGAGTTTAGAGAACTTCTTAGATTTTACAAATGATGAAAATGTTCAGAGCTTATTATTTTTTCTAACTAGAGATGTTTAAAGCATTCTCAGGGGTTTTGCAAATGTAAGAAATTTCCTCTAGCTGAATGTATTAATATTTATTTGGTTTATATGGATGTAGTCATTCTGTTTAAGATTTCTGTTGTGTGAGTATATTTATACATATGTATCTATATGTGGTTCATATTGGAAGAGGGGTGGTTGTTCTCTTG
This sequence comes from Suricata suricatta, assembly GCF_006229205.1. Classification (NCBI taxonomy): domain Eukaryota; kingdom Metazoa; phylum Chordata; class Mammalia; order Carnivora; family Herpestidae; genus Suricata; species Suricata suricatta. The sequence continues at coordinate 22,501,376 of NC_043708.1, read as the reverse complement.
TGCACCAGCAATGCCTCATGCTCAAGAGATGGTTTAATTCTAGAAGACTGATGTCATGAAGATGATTCTAGAATTGATGGCAGAGATACTTCAATACTGTGGGAATCTGTAATCTGTGTCTCCACTTCCTCTTTGTGTTATTTTCCTAACATGTCTATTTTTAAAGATGAGCAAACATCTGAATTTTCGGAATACCTTATTGCAAAGAGATTTGTTGAAAGCCCTGATGTAGTGGGTCCTGGTAATCTCCCAATTTTCTAAATGTGGCCCTCATGGTAGGAGTTTATTTTATAATCTGAACTTTTAGTCTGTGGCCTCTTGGTTTTATAAAAATGATGCATGGTGTTATCTGAGCAAATGCTAAAGTTATATTATGGTTGCCTAAGTGGGAGCAGGCACCGATTACAATGCCATATCTATCATGTTTATTTGGTTTTCCTTGAATCCTTATTTCTCAACTTTTATTTTTTCATGTGTGGTTGCCTCTTGTTCTGTTTCCTATTTTTCTTGTAGCTTTTATCTTCATGTGTTCTGTCAGTCTCCTAAAATATACCTGGAGAAATAAGTGGGGACTCTATCAATACAGAGAGACAAATATTTGATTCTTATTCCTCTAAATGTAAGCATATGCATCTCTATCTGTAAAGCATAAGACACAGGATCTGTAGAAAGTTTGACATCAAATTGTTCTCTTCCAAGTACTTGATATTATTGAAAGCCCTGTTTCTACATTTATGATTTGGGAATACTGTTTAATTCAGAAATAGGCAGTTCTGGACCCATCCAGAATATCTGGGGAATTGTGTTGTATGCTCTTTATTTTGCCTCCAATTTGCTTGCGTGGGACCCCTTGGGAAAGCTTTTTATCCTAAATGGTGGTATAATGCTTTCTTATCCTCCCAAGTTTATTCCATATCATAAATACAAACCACTCCTGGTAGGAAGTGGTCAGCACAAGACTACACACAAAAAAGACAGAAAGGTAAGTTACTCTAACTTCAGTGAACATGCACAGTCTTCAAAGGTACGTATCTATTTTTCTCTCACTGACAGACTTCTTTTTGCCACCCCATCCCAGGCATCGTTTTCTGCTAAAAATCAATGAGGAATCTTTCTAGCTTTCTATGATTTTTTTCTGACTTTATAAAAAGCACATCATGTCTCAGTCCAGAATGAAGACTGGTTGCATTATCTGACTGGAACAATTTGTTGATATATAATGAGATACTAGAATGGATTGGGAAATGTCAGCTTTCTTTTGTGGCAGTTCTGTCTCATCCTTCAAAAATGTTTCTGAGATATCTGGGCCTAGGGTAATGTATTCTGGATTTCATTCTGTAAACAATTCAGTTGAATTTTTTTGTTGTAGAAGACCTCTGAGCCCAAGTAATTAAGAGAAGTTGCTTGCCTAGTCTGCTCTTGGAGAGTGGACCAGGGCTTCTGTGATTAGATGACTATATGGTCATGAGAGCAAGTACATCGAGTGCAGAATGTAAGGGATATATAGAATTCAGATATACTGTATATAATTATAAAGTACAGAAATAAACTTTCAATGAAACCAACCACATACATCATAGTGTTGGGTTGTACAATGGATGTCTCCATATCCAATGATCTACATATAAAGTTTTGGGGGAAACTTCCTTTTTGGAACTAGCATCAGAGCCAATTTGTTCCACCTAAAAAAACCAGCTTTACCCACTTTACATCAGAGACCCTTACTTGCTGTATCAACCTTGACCTTGAGAGTTATACTATGGTGCTTTGTCTCACGAACATCTTCAAAATTAAGTTACCTGTTTGATAGTCTCTGGGCCTGTGTTAGCAAATTCTTGGTAGCTTAGCTTGTCATCAGCCGACCTGAACAAAGCTCATGCTTACATTGGTAAAGGCCATGGGGGAAATTGCAGAGAAAGAGGAAAAGATAAAACGAGTGAATGGAAGAGGAGGAATGATGAAGAAGAAGGAATGTAGAGAAAAGCATGCTTGATTTTCATGTGGAAGCACACAGAAGCCATTAGTGATTGCTTTGGTAACATGTACTTGAGGGTGGTCTTCATTTAACCTCACTGACGGAGATACAGCATGATATGGTTATTGGAATGTCATTAAGGAAATCTGGCCTTTCCCCACCTTTTAGGAGGAGTGTATTCTACAGAATGTTGCACATATCTAAAATACTTTGTATTTCCTGCAATGGCATCAACGGACACTGTTGTTGGTTGAGGATTCTGTATAATGGCAAAAGATATTTTTGGGGGTGGGGAGAAGGCTTGGATCTTTTATTTTCTATGAGACATGTCTCAGGATAGCAGATTGATTATAGTTAATGAAAATGAAAACATCTCAATTTCTTACTGCACATCCAAGAATAGAAACTCATTTAATAGGAAAATGCTAGGTTTTGATACATTTCAAAATAAAGGGTTCAGTTCGATTCATCATGTATAGAAATAATTACTTATATCTGAGCCTTATTTACAAGTTTCTAAAGAAATGTCTGCATTTTAGGGCTTTCCACATTTTCTAGCATTGGTTCCTTCATTTATGGCCTTTAATTTCTCTTGCCTGTTTGCCAAATTGGGTATTTGCTTGACAACTTTGAGGTGCTCTGACATGGATATCATCTCTGTGAGTAGAGTTTACATTTAGAAACTGTATCTCACTTAGTATGAGTAGACCAAGCATGGGTGGCTATAACTTTATTCCATCATTTTCTATGAGCGCATGGTGGGTTAATGGAGGCAGTGGGATGAATTTCAGTTTAGTCTTATAAAGATGGTGTGCAAAGCTGATACAGTGATTGTGGAGGTGTGCCTGGTTACCTTGTGGAAGAGTGACTCTCTTGTATTAGATGGAAAAAAAATCATCTGACTGGGAACCCAGGCATAATTGATTATCTAATTGTCTTGTACCGTTTTAAGATAAGATCTTTTACCATTTTATGTAATAGCAACATCTACAGGGAGATTCCTTTAGGTGACTTTTAGGGCTGTTTTGAAACCATAATGGGCAAAATCATCCCAGAAGTAATTTTGGGTTCTTGTAGGACCCAGTAAGATCTACAGAAGGACAAGAAATAATATTCTCCAAATATAATCTTGGTTCTGAAAAATTCAAAACAGAGAGGGCCTACATCTCAGGGGGTGCATACCACCTGAATGCCCACTTAAGAACACAACGCTGGGGCTACATTTTAAGAACAACAAAAGACATGGAACCTTACAAAGGTTCTCATAGGGATATTCTTTTTGGATATTGGGTTCTGACTGGTATTTAAAGTCAGGACCAAGAGCCTGGGAGATTTCAGTATTTTGCAGCCATCATGCCATCGGGCAAATCCAGAATCCCTCTCCTGCAGTATGGGAAGTGCAACCTGTTGTGGAGTTCCTCTCCAAACACCACCACAGAGTGTTGCACGAAGTCCAGCTCACTGGCACATACCCACACATGTACAAAAGTGTCGGTATTCTGAGGACTTTTTGAAAATGGCGGTTTTAAATACCTCACATAAGTTCTTACCACCTTACTTACCTTCAAGCACGTTCATGCCAACTGGTTTGAGTTCTACACGATTTTGGAGGCTCGTTATTGCTTAGGTGTCCTGGAAGGGTGAATGTGGAACAGTATGTGGCATGTGAGTGCTTAAAACACAGCAAGTCGCTGGATTTAGAAATCAGGTGTCTATAATAGCTTTGTAGGGTAAAGACATGTGGGTCCTCAGCCCACCCCCAGCAGCCAGCTACCTGGGCTACATTGCTAGTCTTACATTGTGGGCTACTTGTTAGAGAAATTGCTAAGTTCACACTGGCGTGTTATAATAGATGTTCTTTGCTTGCAACAAATCAATAGCAAGCAGCTGTGGATCGTGCAGACATTGGAGTGTGAAGCGCCTTTTCAGACAGTTTTCTGCTGGAGTGGCTGTTAAGCTGCACTGTTGGCTATTGATTGGCCTTTTGCTTTTTATTTATTGTGTGGGTTTATTTATTTTTTTAAATGTAGGTTAGTGTATTGATTAAATCTGTTAAAAACACATTTCCCATTCAGGCTTTAGAAAAAAATGAGTGATATGTGCATTACTTAGTGTACAAACAAGCCAACAGACACGGGTATGTTAATTCAGTCTCCTGGGTCCATATAGATATACTGGCATTAGTTATGGGTCTGTGTTGTTACTTGTACCATGATAATTTTCAAAGATACCAGACTACAATGTGTCCGTGTTTTCAGTTATGTGTTTAATGCCTACCTCTATTTGCAGGCTCTGCCCATCTAGCAAATAGACCATATATGAGAAGTTCATTATTAAGATTGTCATTTGCTGCTTAGGATACTTGATCATTTATTCATTCATTCGCTCACCAGACATGTCTTACTTGCAGCTATGATCCTGAATAAGGTGCACTGCTCTTCTCAAAGACATTACGGTCTAATGGGGGAAGTTGCACATGGAAGTGCTTTGATAGAAATATAAGCCATATGTAGTGAGGTTTCAAAAAGTGGAGAGGCATCTCTGTCCCTGGGTTTCAGACTCCAAGAAGAGCTGTTATTAAGAAAATTTTCATTGACAAATGAGTTTTGAAAAATTTGTAAGTCCTTCCTAAGCATATATGCTAAGAAAGAAAGTCAGAATGGAAAAAGCAACATTCCAGCAAGCAGACAGAAAGAGAGAAGGGGTGGGGGAAAGATAGGCTATAGCCAGTGCTAACATTCTGGCTGTTTCCTTCCATTCTTTTTTCTAAGCATTTGGATGGTTAAGATCACATTCTATATAAAGCTTGTGCTCTGCCTTATTGTATTTAGCGTTGCATTGCCATGCATTTTTCAAAGTATAAAAATTATTAGATTTTTCTCATCTCCTTTAGTAGGGAGTACATTATGGTGCTCATTTCTTTGGGACAGGACCCCCCCACCCCCATGTTGAGTCCTGGATGAGGACTAATATGGCCCAAATATTTTTTCATGGAACCACTATTGGACATTTATCTTGGAAATGTGATTATACTGAACCCAAAATTTTTTAAAAGTTGACTTGTAATGTATATAACTTACTAAATTATAAGAGATAAAATAGCCATTAAGTTAATTAGCTTTACAATCAAACTCCTTTAAATGGCAATGCTCACTCTTAACACTGACGTTGAGTTTGTCATTTAACCTGTTGGAGCTTTGGTACAGCACAGGGAGTATGACAGACACTTAATAAATAGGAGTAGTGATAGTTTTTATTGTAACTAATTATATTTGACATTTGTCAAGTCCTTCTGTGTTCCTGACACTCTACTACGACCTTTATAAAGGTGTCATCCCTTTAACCATCCCAAAGACCTTAAGAAACGCTATTGTCTTGATTTTAACAATGGGAATACTGAGGTCACACAGGAAGTAGGTGAGTGAGGACTTGAATCCAGGTTTATTCGACATAAATGCTCACATTTTTATTAGATTTGCTACCACTTAATTGTATGAGAAATTATAATGGCTTAACATCTCTAATTACTAGAATGGTTAAAATACCAGGTGGTCAAGTCTTTACAGAAAACCCAATGACAATGTGGGGTGGGAAAAGAGAAGTTCTGTGTTCTTGGTTGTTACTTTGATTATATTATGGAATTCTGAACACTTTGGATGTCTCTGCCTTAATGCTAAGATAAGGCTTTTTAGTTATATCTTTAGATCTTATAGAATTAGGATATCTCCCCATATACCTAAATATTTATATTTTTATTCTCTGTTGATCTAGATCTTCTGATTTCCATTGTTTTTATCTTTCTTTATTGTCATCTCCATAAATGTCATATGGCATAGTGAATGAGATATCTGATGGGGAATTGTGACTCTGGGAGCACTGGGGTGGCTCAGTCAGTGAAGCATCCGACTCTTGATCATAGCCCAGGTCATGATCTCAGGGTCGTTAGTTCAAGTTTGTGTTGGACTCTGCACTGGTCCTGGGCTCTGCACTGGGCATGGAGCCTACTTGAAAAAAATTAAGTGATCCTGTCACTTAATAGCTATATTACTTTGGAATTCATTCATTCATTCATTTGTTTGTGTCCCCCAAATGTGGATATTTATAGGTCCTATCTCACAGAAATGTTGTTAAGATGAAATGAATTCATAATTGTGAAGGTTAGGAGATGGGATATAATTGCCTATAGAGAACTATTGGCTATTTTTCAATATAACTTTCAGAAGTTAAAAGCTTGACTCATACAAATATGATTTTCATGAAGTTAAAACCATAACTCTCCTACAAATACAGAATGAGTATGTGCCAAATTTATCTAACTCCTTCATGAGAAAAACAAGAGGGTAAAAACGTAAACACAATGGCCAAAGAATATTTGAAGAACTGTCTATTGATAGGCATTAAAAGAATATCAAATAGATTAAATATAAAACTGGTGAGTGTCTCATAGGGCAAAAGCCCATAACCTTTGATGTTATCTTCTTTACCTACCATTATATTTCTACTGAATAGAAATCAACAGGTTAATTATCTCACAGAGTCTGGGGCCCAACTGATCATAAATATCAATATCAAACAGAGGTATATTTTCACATAGAAGTGTGTATTTCTAGGTGGTCTTGTTAAACAAGTTCTTTCTATGACATTGAAGGGATGTGTGGCTCTCTCTTGGCCTTTTTTTCTAAATTTTGGGTGATTTTTAATAACAGTAGTATGATCTATTCAATTTCAAATCCTTCTTCTTACCCTTGAATACCTCTCACATATACAATTGCCTTTTATGTTTTAACCATTTAACTGTGTAGCAAACAATGTGCTGGGTTTGTTGTGTCATCCTGTCATCTTAACAACCCTAGAAAGTAGATACTCTTCTGATCCCAGTTTTACATGAAGGAGCTGAGACATGAAGAAGTCAGGTGATCTGCTCAAGGCCACAAAACCATTAGGTAGGGGGACAAGGATTCAGTTTTATTTGTCTGACTGCAAAACCAGAGTTCTGGTCCGCTGAGGTCTTCTGAATGCCTCAAGGAAAGCTTCTTAAAGAGAATTCATCTGAACACATAGGGATTTAGATTTACCTTAGCCATGGAGGTTGGCTACTTCTGTTGTATCCATTACACTGTAATTTTTAGTATTTACTTTGTTATTTGGTAGGGGGGACATAATCTTATACTTTTTTACTTCATTTTATATAAGGGCTTCGTTAGGATTGATCTGTTGATGTAGTAAGATCAAAAGTTCCATCCAAGTGCCATTTTGTGAGTTTGGTAGGTCTGGGCAGGCAGGGGCTGAGTCCAGAGGAGTCACTAAGGCTGGAGGAGCAGCCTGGTACCATAGGAAGCAAAATCCAGAAGGTAAGACAAATAAAGAGAAGGATTCATGCGCCAGCAGGACCTAAGATAATGCCCTTAAGTTATTTCTTTGCATCTGTGTTTGATTCCTGGATCCACAGATATTCAGTGTAGCTAAAAGGATATCAGGAGATGGCAGTTAATCCCCAGGGTCTTTTAAGAACTAGGATAATGGTGCTGGGATTCTTGGAAGCAGTTTCATAGATGTGGGTTTTAGCTTGTTGTCCTTAGGAATCACTCTTGTTTATGATTTCCTCTGATATCAAGAAGGGACACTTTTGTAACACATAATCTGTTGTATTACTGATTTTAATACAAAAACTACTTAGTGAGAGACAGGACTACTGGCAGCTTTTGTTTTGTATAACTGTCCATGAAAACGAGCTGAGACTCACAGGTGAAACATTAATTTCTGCAAATCACAGCTGATACTTGGACCTATGGTTCAAAAAGAAATAGTGTCCACGACTCAGGGTCCTATCAATCAATTACCAGGCACTATTATGAGCTGTTGGAATCTGTAGCCTCACTAATTTCATTTCAGCTATCTTCAGGATGGTGTATTTGTAGACCAACTTTATTGCTTATGTTTAATTACAACCCATTTCTTTCTGGTGTGCCTGGCTAGTTACTTATTGATGGTGATGGCAATAATCCACTGAGAGCCTATTGGTTCACAGAAGATAATTTTATATTACCTTGTTAGTCACATACAGGTACAATTTTAATGTATTTTTCAATATAGACTTATAATTTCCTACATTTATTTCGATATATATTTATTTTTATTTACATGCAAGGCAACAAAATATGTAAGCTGCTTTATTTTCTCTTGTAAAATAGAGCTAATAAATATAATTTGGTTTCCTTTCCTTATTTTTTTCTCTAAACTCTTTTTTTTATAGGGGGGAGTGCATTTTTTGATTGAGGTAAAATTTACATTCAGCAAAATGCACGGATCTTATGTGCATGGTGACAAACATTTGTAACCATGTAACCAGTGCCCTAGTTGAGATAAAGGACAGTTCCATCTTCCTATAGAGTTAATTTCCTTGTGCCCCTCTTATCTTTCCTGTTCTCAAAGGGGGCTGTTGTTTGAATTTGTATCAGCATTCATGAGCTTTGTCTCTTCTTGAATGTGTATAAATGGGCTCATATACTATGCAATCTTTTGTTTCTCTTTTCTCTACCTACAATGAAATATCTTTCTTTTTTTCTTTCCCTTTTTCTTTCTCTCTTTTTCTTCCTCTCTCTCTCTCTTTCTTTCTTTCTTTCTTTCTTTCTTTCTTTCTTTCTTTCTTTCTTTCTTTCTTTCTTTCTTTCTTTCTTTCTTTCTTTCTTTCTTTCATCTCTCATAAAGATAGAGAGTGTAAGCTGGGGATGGGCAAAGAGAGGGAGAGAGAAAATCCCAAGCAGGCTCCTAGTATCAGTGTGGAGCCCAATGCAGGACTCAAACTCATGAACCTTAAGATCATGACTTGGGCTGAAATCTAGAGTAGGGCTCTCAACCGACTAAGCCACCCAGGCACCCCCCGCCCGCCCCGCATAGAACATGTTTAAGATTCACCCATGTCATTGTGCATTGTAGCTGCCTTGCCTTCTTCTGACCCTTAACTCTTCCCATCTGAAGGAATCTGCCTGTCTCTGCCTGGGGACCCCTCCCTGCCACTCCGCTGCCATTCTCTCAAGGCTGTAAGCTGGGGAAATCTTAGCCCTCACTTTTTCTTCTTCCTCTCAGGAATCCCTGTCCTTCTTTGTGTGATGCATTGCAAACCATTGTCTCACATCTGCTGTCTTCTTCTCCATTGTTTCAAGCCAATTGTAGATCCAATCTCGGTTACTCTAAGTGGACATCACCTGTTTCTTTTTACCTGTCTTCACCTTTGCACTTTGAGATTGGGTGTGGGGCAGAAGAAGGCTGACCATTTAACACACCATGTGCCATGCTTTAGCTCACAACCTCTGGGGGTGATGTGAGGCTTTTCATGAGTCCTGGGACCTTTTTTTCTTCTAGTTTTTTTTGGGTTTTTCTTTGGTGGGGGACAGGGAGAAGATCCTTCAACTCTAGCTATAGGTTTTCTGAAGTCAAAGAGCCTTCTGCAGCCAAAGAAGCTGCACAAAGCTAGTTACATACCTGCAAATGTGTCTCAGTCAAGACTTTCCTCATCTGACTTTCTTTTATGAGGTTCCCATTGCTTTTTCCCTCCAGTTCCTCTGATAACACTTGATTAAGCTCAGTGGGTGTAGGGATTGATTTGGCTCTTGCAGCTAGTTGTTCTTATTTTCTTTACGTAGAATTATAGTTTGTTTTCTCACCTACCTTTATCCTGTGGATCTTTGCTGCCTGATCCATGTCTCTTTGCCAAATGAAATTAAGAGGTGTTTTCAAACAAAAAAAACTGAAGACTAAGGGAAAGAGGAGGTGTTTTTGTGCCAGGGAGTGCTCTGGCCATTGACTGTTCTTATTTTGATTTTTAGGTGCTGGTGTGCACTTATTATTTTGATGCATGTCTGCAAAAACTGAGGGGGCTTTACCTTGTTGATGTTTTTTAGTTTTAACTATTTTTTGTGATAATTAGGGTTATACAAGATCACTGTTGGAAATCTGTAAAATGCATGAAAGTGCAAGATAGAAAAACATGCATAATTTTACCAATTATTTATATGATCTTGTTTCAGAATATTCATGGTGTCAAGCACAGAATAGATGTTCAAATTATATTTGTTGGGTGAATGACTGAGCCTTGTATATTTGCAAAGTCTGAGTTGTGCAATGGTCCTGGTGTTCTTTTCATGAAACGAATAGCATTTCTACCAGGACTAGGTGTTTTCTTGCCAGAAGCGATGCTTTTAGGCATGCAGGGATTATAATGAGCCTCCCAATATAAAATTTTCTTGTTCCGAAAAAAATATGGAATGTCAAGATGTTTTCAGTTCTTTTCTCTCTTGTCCTATTCCTTCTGCAGAAAGCCTTGCCGTTTCTGAACAGTCATACATAGATGTATCATCCTATAAATAAAATGATTCTGTAGTGGATTTTAGTTGGATGGCAAAGACCCTTATAGTGTATATGGGGAAGGGGCCTCTTGGGTCCTAGTTGTATTTTTTTTTTTTTGTGGTATCTACTTCCAAAGAGATACTGTAGTTTATTTCACATGATGAGATTTCTTATAATGGTCTACTCTGGAGTTCTAGTGTGAAATAATAGAATCTTCTACTTGGATATCATCTGTCAATTTCTGCTGAGTTTCATGTTGGCCAAAACTAGTAACATATGACTGAAGCATTTAGAGGTACTGTGTACTGAAAAATGTAAAACAAAAATTTCTTGATTTTTGTACACTGTGGGTTGCAAATATTTTAAATCTCTTTTCAAGAGAATTCAGCCAAACCTAAGTAATCTCTTTGTGAAAACACTCAGGAGCATTAATAGGAAACGGTAGCATCTGATTTTGGGTGTTATTTTACTGGATACGTTTTGTAATTTACCCCCAACTAAATAAAAAATTACAGTTTTACCCAGATATGCTTATATGAGTTAAACTAGATATACATTCATGTAAATAAAAAGAATATGTGCATGTATACATATTGTAAATAAATACAAATTTCCTTTAGGATTTTCCCCAGTTGTTCTTAAAGAATTTTTCTATCCAAATGTCTTTGTTTCTGCGACTTAACAGTGGCATTTGTGAACTTTTGGTTCCATCTCATCAGCTGACAAGTTGTGTATCTGTAATTGTAAAAGTAATATGCCTCCCTGGGCCACAGATGAAGTATCTGTATCCCTTTGAAGATATCTGGCAGAAAGCCCCTTTATTCCATCTGCATACCCAATATTTGGGGTACAGTTTTATCTCTGAAAATAGATATAGGCCGGGATCTGGGATTTATTTATCCTTAAGAATAAACTTTCTCCTCTTGCTACCTGAAATTCCCATATGGCTTCCTCATGCTGGCACTCAAGTGTATCACCTAGTTAGAACTCACACCAGTGCCCTGGCACTGGGGGGGCCTTTGGAAAACGCCTGAAGCTCAGCACACATATCATTACACATGCCTGTTGTCCCTGACTTGTGAAAAATTCCGAGAACAGGCAAAAATGGAAAAGAGTGCATTAAAACAAGTGAGTTTAGCCAAACAAACTCTCATTGTTGGTAGAGGCTTTATTCCAATCCCCACAACACACCGCATGGATTTCCAACATGTAACTTATTTAATTTGCATTTGGATTAATTTAGCATATTTTCCTATTACATAAAGTTTAATGAACAATAAACACAGCTATAACCAAATCTCACAGCTATTTCCCAGTGTGGGGTAGCATTTTGCATTTAGTTATATTTGGTTTCCTAGGAAATATTTGATTGTGGCTGTTTCTCCTGAAGCTGCATCTCTTGTCACATGGAATGTTTTGGTGGCAGATCCTTCAGAAGGAGCAACTCGGAAAGGAGCCTCGCTTGCAATTCTACTTTAGCCATGGAAGCGAAAGTCCTCTGGGCAATGTAGGGTGTGTTTTAAAAACGCTGCTCCCTGCTGGTTCCCTTGGCAGACTTTGAGCCCCCTGTTGTTGGCCTCCCTGATTTTATTTCTGAAATCTACCCTGTGTGCCAGTTGCAGATGAATTTTCCCAGAGTACTTTTTTTGTCTTCTCACTCTTCCACTCACGAACCTTCAGTGGCCCCTCTTGTAGCCTGTGCCCTGTTTTTGGTTTTCAAGGTGTTCAATAACCTGCTTTTTAAAATTTGTCTTTTCAACCACGTTTCCTTTAATATTCATGGCTGTGTGCCATCTAATAAAGGCCAGGTTCTCATCCTCGGACGTCACTGTCTCAGCATATTCTGTGGTTATTACCCCTCCACGCCCTTACTGATCCAGTTTCTCCCCTTGAAAGGTTTCCCCCTTCTTGACCTGGCTTTAGGGTACAGTTCAAGGCTTACCTACTCCCCTGAGCTTTTTCTGACCACTTTAGTCCACACAGATCTCTCTTCTAAAAATCTAAAAAACATGTCTCAGTTTTGTTAACAGGATTAGAAGTAGTCGACGTAAAACAGAATATTGGCTCAGGAGAGCATTTTTTTGGTAAGGTTCCAGGTAACAGCTTCAGTTTAAAATATAACCCTCCCAGTGCCTGGACGGTTCAGTCAGTTAAGGGCTCAGGTCATGATCTCATGGTTTGTAAGTTTGAGACCCTTTTTGGGCTCTGTGCTGACAGCTCAGAGCCTGGTGCCTGCTTGGGATTCTGTGTCTCCCTCTCTCTACTCCTCCCCACTGCTCATGCTCAGACTCTCAAAAAAAAAAAAAAAATAGAGTAACCTTCTCATTAAAGAAAAATGTCATCTCAAAATAAAACAAGTAGACTTCTGACTAGATTAATGATCACTTTTGTTGTGTATTTACCCTGTGTCATTGAGAACCGATTTGCCTATATTGTGGTGATTATGGAAACTATAGAAACTATAGACTTGAGCTGTGTTGGGTAGATGTGAATGGTAAGGTTTCTGGGGATTGGTTTTCAAGTGGCATTGATATTTTTTGTATGTTCTAACTTTAAATGTAAACGTATTTCTGATTATGGATCAATATGACTCAGCCAAAACCTGTTAAGTCTCAGAGGACTCTACCACCTTTCCTGTTTATATCCTAATTTTTTTAAGGTAGTACTTGCACAGACTCCCAATAGCATATCAGGGGATTCTGGTACTTTCCATAATCTATTGTTTTATTTTTGGTTCTGTCCTAGAGTAGAAGAGAATCACTATCCAGGAATCTTTGTTTCTTGTCACTTATAAGACCAAGGGAACAAAACTGCAATCTTTGCAGGCTCCATTATCACCAGAAATCATTTTTTAAATACATAATATTTTTTTTAAATATTTATTTTGAGAGAGAGAGCGAGTGAGCGAGCGAGCGAGTGAAAGCAAGCACGTGAGCTCAGGGGCAGGCCAGAGAGAATCCCAAGCAGGCTCTATGCTGCCAGCACAGAGCCCAATGCAGGGCTTGAACCCATGAATCATGAGATCATGCGTGAACTGAGCCAAAATCAAGAGTTGGATGCTTAACCAATTGAGCCTCCTAGATGCCCTTTAATGCATAATCTTAACTTTGTAGATAGTAACTCATTTTCAAATTTGCTCATTTACAGCAGTAACACATAACCTAATTTAGCTTTCATAATAGACTATTTAGTAGATGATTTTAGTCACATCTCCTCAGTATGTTTCAGAATTCCTTGCATCTGAAGCTCTAAGGACAGACCAGGCCAAGTTTGGTATTTCATACAACTTTAACTTTGGACATGAGGTCAAATAGTAGAAGTCCCATGGCCAACCTCCTTTCCTTCTTCACTCTTGACAGAAAACAAAAACTTAACAAGTGAAACCAGGGAACTATGGAATCCCTGATTCATTATCTGAGCAGCTTAATGTGGTAATTATTGCCCTCCATGGGAAGATGGCTACCTATTGATCTTCAGTGGAGTTTAGCTGAGTATGACACTGTGCTTCAACAACATCACATCCCCAACACCCAGGAGTCCTCCAGAATGGGCTCAGCTGCTGAATAGTAGGTGGTTAGACCAAATTCTCCATCATGATGATTTTTATAGTCTGTTTCAATCAGCAGAATGCTGTTAGCTTTTTGGAATCTATGAAGCTGATAGTATTTGAGGAAAGGATATATGATGAGGAAAGAAAGCTTAATGTATGGAAGAGGGATTGGTGGAGAGGGAATCCACAAGAGAAATTTCGGCCATCTTAAGAATAGGCACTTTGGAGAATAATTATGGAGGTAATTTGCACTTCCGTACTGTATCTATTCCTGAGAACAGAGATTTCAGAGTTTGAGATGATTGAAATTTAAGTTTATTTTAAAGTATTCCCACATGGGAATGCTTTTACTCTTTATATTCAGTTTATTAATTAGAAGGAAGTGTGATTTATTTACCTCTGAGCCTTTGTATTGTAGAAATGTGTTTATATAAATTGTGTTTATTTTTTATGACAAATATTTGATGCCAAGTAAATAGTAGAGCACAAATGATTAAGTAATTGCCATCATATGGGCACAGTGTTGTTTGGCGTGTATTTTCCTAATGAGAACAAACTTCCTTATTGCTTCAACATCTATGCCTTAACTAAAATCTGGATATGCCACAGTAATGTAACATCTGCTGAAGTCTGTTTCCGTGAAGGATACTTTCTTCCCAACTGTTTTGTACCTGGAGTCAGAGCACAATTCACACTCCTTGTTTTGTGACATCTTTCCTTTTGAAGTGCATGTGTCCTATGCTGTATTCTCCTGTCCCCCCCATCAACACCTACTGGCCTTTGGAATGTGAAGAACATTCTAAACTGAATTCCTTGCTCATAGCTTTTTAGCTTACTCTATTCTTTGCATTATCCTGGTGACTTCAATTTTCCTGTTACGATTTTTGTAATAACCCGATTTCTTCAAAAGCCTGGCCATCCAGCAAAGAGAATTTCCTGTTGCTGTTAACTGCTTCCTAAGGTTTTGCCTCTCTCCTTCCTTATGTCTCCTGATTCAGCCTTCTACGGTCCTTAGTCTTGAAGGTTTCACTTGCCCCCATGATCCGTCTCGTCCTCTCCAAGGACGCACACACTTTTTTTCCAGCATGCCCCTTCTTTACCCCATCAGAAACCTATTCTCTCTGTGTGTCCTTGGAGAGCCAAATGCTCGACCCTCTTGTGCTGTGTCCAAAAGAGTGCCCTTAATATTTGCTCTAAGTTACTCCTAGTCTCTTGCAAAGAAATAATTATATTCTTATGGATGACTTTTATTTATTTTTTCTCTCTTTTTATAAACTTCACTAAAAGCTAAACCCATTTCTAGGTAGTCTACATAATTTGTATTTTTCTACAGAGCCCAGTATAGTCATTTCCCTTTAATTAGAATATACTCTCAAGTGTGCTAAAGCTCAATGTTACATAGAAAGAGCGAGATGATTGAGAGCAGGGAGATAGGAAAAACCAGGGATTATTCTGGGAATAGAAAGTCTGACTGGAGTAGAGGCAGTGAGAAGGGTGTTCAGAGGTGGCCCAGATGAGGTCCTGATCCTGGGGATCTGGAAGCAGAAGGTTTTAGAGGAAGGGGATCAGTGGAAGTTTTTGAGCAAGTATGTGATATGAGCAAAGCTGTGTCTGAGAAAGAGCCCACTGGCAGAGTGTAAGCGGTGATTTGGAAGAAGATAGTAAACTCCACGTAGGTAGACACCACATTCATCTGATTACTGCTAAATAAGGAGACACTCGTGTGGCACCTGATACACAGTCGAGATTCAGTGAGTATATTTTTGGAAGCCCAGTGAAAGCATGGAAAACACTTGGAGGCTCTTGAAATAGCCAGGGTAAATGATGAACAGGCATGGAACTGGGGTGTTGGCCATGAGAAGATTAGGGAGTAGCCTCAACTTGACTATAGGCTACATGGAGACAGGCACAACCAGTTATAGTATTTATAGAATTCGTGAAGTAGCAAACATATAAGAAATCTTTTCCGTTTGTAATTTATAAGCTTTCCCTTCCTTTTAGCTTTAACTTTGCTTTTGGTTTTTACACTTAGAGATTTTTTTAAGCCCATACTTGAAAAAACTTCTTCTCATACTAAGAAGCCTTTCTCTATTACTCTAGCAGTGCTTAGTATTTCAGACCTACATTAATTTAAAAAAGCGTTAGATCATATTTATTGTATGATTTCCAATAGAATGAACTGTTATGGCCCCTCTGATTAAATTATAATTTTAATGCCCTTGGTTGTGTATGGCTAGGGACAAGTTCATTCCAAGTTCGCTGTTTTCCCTGATGTAGGCAAAGCTGCGGTCAGCTAAGTTTTGCTGCTGTGCCCGGACTCCATCCAGGCTTCTAGCTGACAGAAATAGCAGAAGGCTGTGGATCTTCCTCAGAATCCTCCCCAAGCTCCCTGTTGCTCAGCGGAAATGCATGGAGTGTTCAAAACTGTTATTTCCTGCCTCAGTTTGAAATGTGTGTAATTTTTCCTTTTTGACAGGGATATATTCTGAACATTTAAAGTGTGTAGATAATTCACTGCAACAGAAGAATCTTTTGATACATATTTTGACAGAATTCTGGTCAAAAATGTTTGCAAAGCAAAGGAATAAGGTATATCGAATATTTTAGGTCCTCCCCCCTTTTTTGTACAATATGGTGTGAAAATTAACAAGGTGTGTGTTTTTCTTTTTAAATATTCATTTGTTTGTGTGTGTATATATATATTTATGTTTATTTATTTTGAGAGAAAGAGAGCAAGAGCAAGAGAGCGAGCTCTAGAGAGAGACACCAAGTGAACAGGAGAAGGGCAGAGAAAGAGGGAAACAGAGAATTCCAACTAGGCTCTGCACTGTTTGCATAGAGCCCACTGCGGGACTCAAACTCATGAACTGTGAGATCATGACCTGAGCTGAAATCAAGGTCAAATGCTTAACCAACTGAGACACCCAGGTGCCCCTCAAAACATGTTTAATGCACACACACATACTGTATTCTAATAATCTTTTTCAGGCCATGTGCATTGAAACAATGAACTCCATTTTTTCTCTACATAGTTGCTTCATTTATTGTTCCCAGTTGATTGTCTTTTCTGCCCACTGTTAGTATTGAAAACAATCTTCAAAGTGTGGCAAAACTCAGCCACACTTTGTGGGTTAAATGCAGCCATCTTATGTGTCTGGGATTGTGTCTCAAAAAGAAGTGTTGGAACGTTTTTTAGAGGACAACAGAAAACAAACCAAATGCGTTGATGATAGGATATGTGGGAAGAACTGATAAATCATGGTCCTATACCACCCCCGAGAAGATGGGTGCAAGGTCGGCTACTGTTTGCCTCTGTCTTAATCCTATGATTTTCTGGTTCTCTGGCTTAGAAAAGTTTAGGCTCTGTCAAGTAGCTAAAGCAGGGCAACTCAAGGTTACTCACATCCTCTGTGGTTTGATTTTATTTGGGAGATAAATCTTACCACTGGTTTGTAAATTGTTTAGACATCCACAGAAGAAAGCGTTACTCAGTATTTGGGGGGGATGGTGTCAAGACAGAAACTGTGTCTGCTTGACAAATTAGAAAATCCTTCCTAAGAATCAATGCCATTAAACTTTGTCAGCTAAAACAAATATAGAATGAAAGACAGCAGCATGTGATTTTTTTAAAGCCCAATTTAATGTTAAAATTCTGCAAAATTTCAGATATACAGAACATACAGAAAGTGGTCAACATCGTTGTACCCGTTATCTTTATTAACAAGTGTTAGCTTTTTGTCACAATTGCTGAAGACTGTAATTTATTTTGTTTATTTTTAAAAACTTTCTTATTTTTAACTGTTGAACACCATGGAAATAACATTTATAATATGTTAATATGTGTGAAGTATAAAAATAACAAAACAAACACTCATACACCTGTTACCAAATTAGGAATTACAGTTTCCTTTGCCTAAAAGAAAAAAATATATGTGTGTGTATATGTGTGTGTGTGTGTCTATACATATATATATATATATGTGTGTGTATGTGTGTGTGTGTGTGTGTGTAATTACTATGAGCTTACCAGTTTAAGCCTCTTTGCCCTCCCCCTAAAAATTATGTACAAAAGGAAACTCCTGGGGTTTACATTCTGGCAACTGCCTTAAATCTCAGAATTTTTCTATTGCTCTTCAAATTAGGTGATATGAATAATGATATTTAGAAAGAGATTTGAGGTGCTTGACATTAGACTGTCCTACCCTGTTCAGTCTCCTGTGTTCTCTCATTATTGCTTCAGCTTATTCTTGGGAAAACACTCTTCTCTATACATGTTAAAATACTCATCAAGTATGAATATTTTAAGTGCTTCTCAAGTATTGGTTCATACTCTTCATAAGGCCCAGGGGAAAACCATCACTATGTGGAATGGCACCATTCTTGGTGATAGTGATTTTGAGAGCCATGTGGACAGGAAAATAGATCTGAGAAAAAAGAAACTGTAATCTCACTTCCAGATCTGGATTGAAAATGTAGCCCACAGAATATCCAGAAATAAGAGATTCCCTTTCGTGGTTGCTTTTACTAAAGTCCAGGGACCAAGCTAAATCCATTTACCTCTGGTGCTGGTGGTACAGAGTCGACCTGATGGGAAACCTCAGGGACTCCTTGCTTCCACGCACAACTAAATCCAGCTGTCAAGTTTGGACTGGAGAGAGCCCTCCTTTTCCTCAAGAGGCCTATAGAGAGGTGCTTCGTGGGGGCAGTTGCTCATTTTCCAGAGTACAGAGCAAGGACCATCCATCATGGTCAAATGGGAGTACTTCATATCATCCATCTTTAGTGAGGATAGTAATAAAAATACTCCCCCCCCCCTTTTTTTTAGTTCTGCGATTGAGGTTTAGGTTATAAGCTGAAAGGATAGTTTGGGGTTATTAAAACACATACATACACGCTTAAGAATTATTCAGACTCTGTTGCTCATTTTCCCCTCCGTGAATAATTCCTGCAGACAGGTGACCAGTTCAACCATCTGTCTTTTTGTTCTTTGCCTGTGGTTGGTCCATTCCCTTCTGCCTTGAAGTTAAATGAAGGCTTCTTTGGCAAAAGAGTGAAAAAGCCAGCAAAGAGGATGAGATAGCCAGGCATTCCTGTGTGGTCAGTTTTTCCCTTGAGGAATATGGAGAATGACTCTTTCTTTTTCCAGTTCAAATATATAGGTTCCTTGGAGGCTCTGATGCATCTATATCATTGAAACAAATATTTTTTTTAGTATTGGTCATTTTGGAAAACCGAAAGAAGGCCTTTGGAATCTATACTATCAGCTCCTTCTATACCTGTTTAGCCAGATCCGTTTAAATGTTTTGTTTTTAGCCTGGCTGCTGGTTCAAAGTATTACTAAATCTAGTTAGGGAAAATGAAATTTGGGAAGCATATTGGCTGTGATTTGTGTGTGGTGACGATCGACCTTTCTTTCTGTCTTGGTTCAAAGGTAGGTTTTGTGTCATAAAACCGATCAACCAGCGAACTACTGTTTGGATAATGTCTGTACATCACACATGATGTCTGCAAAATTTTATCCAGGACCATTAAAAATATAAATTATCCCTAGACTGAAAACAAAAGCCTACAGGCTATTTGTCAAAATATATTAGATGACTACTTTGAAGAATAACATCATCCAAGAAGGGAGAGTGTACCTACTTCAATGAAATTCCATTTCATGGATGTTATTTTGCATCATTGAAACAATTAGATAGAAATTAGAATAAGTTAATGAAATAAAAAAACTTTTAAGAAATTCTTGTGACATGCTTTCTAATTTTAGGTACAAGGCTGGATTTATATTCTCATTTCATTTTTATAACAATCTTTCAAGTAGATGTTATTGCCCTGGCAAGTAGATATTATTATTATTATTGCTTCCATTTGGTGAAGGAGACTGATCTAAGAATTGAGATGTGGACCCCAAGACATGAAACTAGGAAGTAGCTAGGATTCAAATTCAGGTTTGTCTGTTGGGAGTTCATGCTCTGTTAGCCTCTCTGCCATATTGTCTTTCCATATGCTGTGGTACAAAATAGAATTTTGACCTTCCCACCTTCCCAGATCAGTTGAAGTCCAGAGACAGTAGATGGCCAAGATCTCTGGTCCTAGCGATGCCGATTGCTATAAGAGGATACTTGGCAAGCAGCATTGCACACAGATGGTGTACAACCCACACATCTCTATTTACGTAGAGGCCCTGAGTGTTTGTGTTAACAGGTTTGAGAGATAATAAAAGAAGTTGTTGTTTGTTCTTTCTTTGTAAGTCTGCAATTAATTTTTAGCATAAATTTAAAAGGGGAATTTGTAAATTCAGTAGACACTGAGAGACTGGCGATCCAAGAAAACGTTTGTCTGTGGAGTTTAAAAAGGAGAGTCTGTGCAAAAGAACTTGTTTTCATGGCTACCACTAGGTGGCGCTTTGGTCTTATAGGTCAAATTTAATGAGCCTGGATTTCCCTCCTCTTCTTCCCCCTCATGTTGGTCCAGGAAAAAACCCAATTCAAGGTTGATTAACAGGACCGTGCCAGTTAGGTTTGTTCAATTTGGGTTTTCTCCATCATTATTAATGTTTAGAACCAAGATAATTAAACCCATTTGAAAATTTTGGACGCTCCTTTTTCAACTTTTTTGCAATAAGTTATATTCCCTTGTTTTGGAAAAGAACAACAGTACTTGGAACCAGCTCAGTTACCCCATCAGCATATTACCTCGATAGTCTGTACTTGTAGGAGTCTGTCCTCATACAGAGTGGAGCAAGCCATTCCAAGTGCAGGAAGCTGTGCTCCACCGAGTTTGTCATTTGGGTGTCCATATATAAAGCACACCGGCTTCAGAGATTACTCTGGACATGCCCAACCTGCAGTTTTCTTCTTTACATTTTAAAATCAGTGGAGACAAAAAGGGAAGGGAACAATGATTTGAGCAAGTTGACTTATATGTACTGAATTCCCTCATTTCTGTTGTCACACAGACTTTGTTAACTTACCTCAACAAATGAAGCGTTCTTGCGGTCAAGGAGTAATTTTCTGAGATAAGACTGTAATAGGAGAAGGCAGTGGATGATAATGAACAGAGCAGTTCCCCAAACGACTTGGCTTGAAGTGATGTTTATCTACTCATTTATGAATATCTGTTGTACCAAGGCTCTGGGGACACTGAGATGGAGCATACACTCAGGTCCTCAAGAAGCCTAAAGTCCAGTGGGAAAGGTAAAGAGGTGGTGGAAAGATGGTGTGTTCAGTGACTGCTTATGTCATGCACACCTTACCAGTGAGAAGTGGGGCGCCTGAGACAGCACTGATGAGGCATCTAATCAGTCTGAAATGGCTAATAAGATGCAGGCAAGCTCAGTCTGGAAGGATGACTCGATGGACAAGAGAAGAAAGGGGAGAAGTGGGCACAGGGAGGAGAACGTAGTAAAGAAAAAAAATCCTCAAGACCCTCTGTGCGTGTGGGGAATTGAAAGAGTGGTAGCTGTGGGCGTGAGGATGTTCACTGGGGACATGAGTGGGGTCAGAATGAGGGAGTCCTACACTGAGTGTGAGCTGTTTTCCTAAAAGCTATAGGAGAGCCTTTGGAGATTATGTGCCTCTGCATAATCTTACCAGAAAGATAGGTCACCTGTCCCCATTTTACAGAAGGCACAGGAAGATGCCAGAGAGCAGTCGGTTGCTCGAGGTGACCGCCTAGATCCAGTCTGTACACAGCCTGCCCCTCATGGGGGTTTTAGATTTTGACTCTCCGTGAGCTTTTCAGACTACTGAAGAATTGATTATGCAAGAGCAGATGAGCTCATTGGCTTAATTATTTAAAGTTTGCTTGCTATTTTCATCATTTTATTTTTCCTCAAACTGTAGACAGAGAGGCTTTGGAAGGGTTTAGTGATGATCATACTCATTTAACCTTTGGTAAGCAGATTTCCTTCAGCATTTTGAAGCAGAAATTCATAGTGTTGTTTCTGACACGGTTTCTGAGTCCTGATTTCTTTGCCTGTCTTATTATATTTGAAGGTGGTGGGGAAAGGTACTGTGTGTATGTATGGAGCTGGTGATAGGGCTGAGGTGTAAAGGGTAGCAAAGGGACTTTACAGCTTTGTCTGTATTAAATCCACCTCGTAAGAATATGTATAGTCAAAGTTCCAGCAAGCCAAAAAGGGTCCTTAAGTTGTTGTAAAGCCCACTACTGCTTCTTCCCAAATTAAAATGTTACTTTAAGGGAAGTAAAATATCTTAACTGCATGGATATAATAAAGGCTTACCAAAAACTTCTTGGATCATGAGTTTATTCTGTGCTTGGTGTATCTGTTCTCTGGCTTTCTTTGCACCATTTAAGTGGCAGGATTGAAAACAGACCAGTTTTTGCCTAATTCTATATGTACCAAAGCCACTTACAAAATGGTGGTTTTTAATAACGGCTAAAACAAAAACAAAATCCCAGTAACAGCCCACTTCACTTTCTGTGGGAAGGCATGCTCTCAAAGGGATTATTAACTTCTTCCAAAGAAGCTTTTGTTCTTGAAATGCTGAATGCATTTCTATTCATGTTAGACTTTGCCAACTACCTTGTTGACTATGAAATGCTAAGTCAGGGTCTGCATTAAATTGGCTCTGCTTTTTTCTTGATAATTTCATAGTTATAGGGTTTACTTGTTTTCCCAAATTAATACTTTGTTGATTATTCAACCCATGAGAATTTTTTATGCTTGCTTATTTTTGAGATAGAGGCAGAGTGTGAGCGGGGGAGGAGCAGAGAGCGAGGGAGACATAGAATCCGAAGCAGTCTCCAGGCTCTGAGCTGTCAGCACAGAGCCTAGCACAGGGCTTGAACTCCTGAAGCACAAAATCATCACCTGAGCCAAAGTTGGATGCTCAACTGACTGAGCCACCCAGGCGCCCCTCAGCGCATGAGACTTTATAAGTTATTACCTTACATGACTTCTATGTCTCTAAAGTGAATGTTCATTTTAATACATTTGTTCACTCATAAATTGGTTTTATTTTTTTACTGATAAAGTAAAATATTAGGTTCATCTATTAGTTTGTTCAACTAGTTACAAAATTGCTACTGTGTATCAGATACTATATCTGGCACTAGAGATGAAACAGGAAACAGTGTAAAAATCTTCTCTGCCTTTCTAGGATTTAGGATACCCCCACTACTTATAGGTCATTGAACCACAAGTCCCTAAGACCGAGTATGAAAATCCATTTGGTCAGAATCAGTGATGGTTGGCACTATAATTTTCAAAACTGAGCTGAAAAGTGAAAATCTCCTTATGGCAAGGGGCTGCTGTACCTCTCATTATCCCTGGGAAGCCCCTTCTCTGTTGCCAGCACCATACCCGCTATGAGAAGCACTGCTCTCCCCGCCCTTCCTGCTTTGACTCAGGTGTCTTCTTCTTTCAGTGCTGCAAACCACAGCTGAGACTGGGTGCTGTATTTGAGATTCATCTGATAGATTTTCATGGAAGGGGCAGCACGTTGGCTGAGAGCCGTGGCTCCTTAGAGAGAGCCCACAGTCCTTGGTCCTCCCTCGTGGGGTCCCTGCAGGGTCTTCTCCCAGTCAGAGGCTACCTTTGTCTGAATATCCTTAAGTGCGACTAGAATTTTGACCTCAAGGATGGATTTTGCCCATTCCACTCCCAGGCTCACCTCACTTTCTATTCTAACATCCAGTCTTTCTCTTTCAAGTTCTAACTCATCCCAAGAAGATTGACACTTGGAATTATGGCCTAGAAGAGAGGCTCCGTGTCCTATCCAGAGGAATGTGGCCTTGCCACGTGAGGCCAGCTGCAGATGCACATTTAAGCACAGTAGTGTGTTACCAGTAAACAATGTCCTATAGCAGAGAGCCATTTCCTTATGGCTCTCCTGGGTTCTCAGGACAGGACGTACATTCTCTTCAACTCTAGGATTCCTGGCTTCTCTGGTATAGACAGCTATTCTGTCCTCAAAAATCTCATTGACCTTCTACTCCTTCCTCTTAAAGAGTACTCTCAAGCGGTTCCTCAGTGTTTAGGGCCAGGTCTGACAGGTCAGTCTTCTTTGGCTGCTGGTAGTTTTCCAAAGCAAATGTCTTTCCCCTTCTCACCTCACCCACGTCCCCTTGTGTTCATTCTTTGATCTTTCTGGATACACAGGCCTGCCTAATGCAGCAGCCACAAGCCAAGGAAGCTTGCTGGGAAGTGGCAGAGGCTGAGCACAAGCATCTTTGTTCAGTGAATAGTATCTATGCATTCTTACACACCCAGGACCTCTGAGTCCACAGCTTTATTACACATCTGGAATGTCTTTTATTTTTACTTCTGGATCATATTTGGGTTTTTATTTGTTTGGTGTAAAGATTCCTGTCTCTCCAAAATATGCCTTGGGTTCCAGGTCCTTCTGGTAGCAACACATGATGTCCAGGCTCAAAAAAATATTGTGCATGGGAATAGTCTTAGATTTGGTAAACCATCCATAACAGTCATCTAGTGAGAATTCCTGCAAATAAAAGACAAAAAAAATCAACAAATATTTTCATCCACTTCCTTTATACCAAGAACGTTACAGATGTAGGAACTAGCCCAAGGAAAATGATAGACACAGTATGAGGTCTAATAGAGCCTGAGATTGAGTGGACAACACAGGCGTTGAATAAATAGCTATAGCAATGATGAATTCTTTAAAAGGAGAGAGTCAAGGTGCTCCAGGAACATGCTGCAGAAGAGTTGAAACTAATCTGAGGGAGTTGGGGAGTTGGGTTTAACTCTGCTATTATCTGATTAGATCACCCAGAGCAACCCTAATGAGTGATTAAGAGCAGTTCTTCTTACCCCCTGATTTGCTTCCTAATTCCAGTCAAGGTTCCCCAAGTATATGAATTGTAGCGACAAGAGAGGATGCTACCACCAGTGGCAAGTCTGGCTGCAGAGAGCAAACGCTGGAGCAGATGACAGAGGAGGCTAAGAACTAACTCCAGCGCGTTGAGCTCATTTGGAGTAGAGAATGGAGGAAAGACTTGTAGGCAGGCAGTAAATTCCATGATAGATACATCATCTGTCTTGTTCATTACTGCAAACTTGACACTTAGTACAGTGATTCTCAAATGTTGGAATGAATGGATAGCTGACCACTCACTTTCTGTGCCTGACGCTTACAGTCAGGTTTGGGGTGTCTTGGGAATAGAGACAAGATCAGATGATCATTGCCCTTCTGGTGCACGTCACCCCAGGGACCACCAGGTGTGTGTGCATCTACCCTTTCTACAAGAACTTCTTTAGTTCTCTGGCCCTGCCGAGCATCTGGCCCTGTTCATGATGCTCTGAGGCTGCAGCACAGTATGAGCCTGCTCCACTCAGGTAGACTCACCTTAGATGCCAGTCCTTCTAATGTGTCCAGCCCTCCCTCATGGTTTTCCATCCCATTCCCCTGCCCCTCCTCCAGTTAGCTCTCCTTTGTGTTAACTTCACCATGAGGCTCATGCTGTGTTAGTCCTTCCTGCCGCCATTCAGGTGGCTTGGAGGCGAGATGGGAAAGTCCCTGTAACAGATGACAAGTGACAAGCCCATCTAGGACTAGGGTCGGCCACCATACTCTAGGGGTAACTGAAGCAAATTAGCACAGTAATTTTGAGAAGCTTCAACATTTTATAGCATATGCGTGATGGAGATATGTGTCTGAAAGTTTCTCTGTTAACAGTGGGCTGAGGCTTTGGAGATTAAATGATGGGCTGCAGGAAAAGGATAGAAGGAACAGAAACTTCTTTCCATAGAAGCACTTGAAATACAGTCTCTGGGCATTTTCTGACTATCAGATGAAGCTAGTTTGGCACCTACACAGCAAATCAAACTCTACGACAAAGAATTGAAAAAAGAAATCCGTCGTCTTTGCTGTAAAGAGAACCTTTTGATGCTTTATAGCAGGCACGTGTTGTATTTAGGGTTTGGTAGTAGAGAAGGTTTTTAAAAAAATATATGAAAAACACAAAGCTTTTATGGGTAAAACAGAGTTTTCTCTGACACCACCACTTACCCCCCCTTCATAGAACTTCCCCTTCTCTGTGTGTAAGAAGAAGCAATTTCTCCATTTTCTGAGGTGCTAGAGGGCTTCATTGGGATGTCTCTGATAATAATTTACCATTATGATCATTTTATACTAATTTGTTTTATTGCTATAGAATTGTGGGCTCCTTGTGGACCGAATTTTATTATCTTCTTATCTTTCACTGTCCTTTACAGACAGTAGGCCCCTAATAAATGTAGTAGGATGAATAAATGAATCAATAGATGCATATGGAGTAAGTATATTCATCCTGACTTTTCTGATACTTTGTTTTCCATGGCTTAGGTTTTTAAAAGTAGTCCAATAAACCTATTACTAGTGTCTCAGTATTTGCTTCCAAGAGAATAAATGGTCTGTTTAAGGATAAAAATCATCCTCTAAATCAAGGGTGATTAAAATATCCAGGTGCTTCCAGGGAATTGAGCCCTCCTGCCCTGGGTCTCAGGAGTTATGGTTGTTGATCAAACATCTGTTCCCCCATCTTCTCTCCACTTACAAAAGTCCTATCCATCTTTCAAGAATAGTTTAATTTATTTTTTAAATTTTTAACTCTTTACTCAATAAAGGCTTTCTCTACCTATCAGAGCTGGAAATAAACATTTCTCTTTTCTGATCTCTATTCCAACTAATTGTTTCCCTTATTCATTCATCATAAACAACAGAGGGAGAAGCACTTTGAAGACAGAGGCCCTGGTTCAAGTTCAACCTTTGCTGCTCAGCAATGGCCAGTCCCCTCCCTTCACTGTGAGTTCCCTTACAGTGTTAATGAACCTTTGCAGTACGATGTCTGGTCTGGAGGGTTAGATGAGGCCCTGTTAGAAATGCCTGTTACAACACCTGGAACTCATCAAGGCCTCAGATAAATTCAGCTGATCATATTATTTACACATATTTCAAAATATAGATTGTAAATTAAAGGATTATGTATCCTTTCCAATAACCTAATGTGTACCTTCTTTTTAGTGGAAGATAAATAAACAAACATATAAAACAAAGGCAGCAATAATAGCTCTGAAGACACAGCAGGGTAAAGAGAGGAGGAGGCGGCCAGAGATAATGCGGTTGAGGAAGACTTCTGTGAGGAAGGGATGTTTGAATAGAAGTGGAACAAAATGGGGAGCATCATGCCTGTGCTTGGGAGGAGACAGTGTGCCCTTGATGGAGAGAGGGAAGGAAGGTCAGAAGGATATAGAACTAGTGCATCCCAGTGACAAAGAAGCCAAAGGAGTGTAGTTTTACAAAGAAAGGAATAATCCTTGGTGTCAGAATCCTCTCTTCCTGAGAGAGATCACCTGCTGGGTTTGGCAAGTGGGAGATGGCTTTAGTCAGAGGGCAAGAGCCACACCAGTGCAGTGGTGAGAACAGGGAAAACACTGGGTTGCTGAAGATCATAGTTTATTCCGAAAGACGTAGATTGGATATTTAGGAGGGAGATGCTGATTGTTAGCACAGGGCCTTGAAGGAGGTCGGAGCTGGTGAAAGGAAATGCTGGTGGATGGTTTTGTCTGAAGAACAATGCCACATGCAGAGCAGAGAGAGAAAAACTTGCATGTAGGTAGGGCTAGAGGTGGTGTCACACGTCCTAGTGAAATATACTGAAGGCACTGGTGGCGAGCCTGAGTAGGAGGGCAGAGATTTGAATGAGGTCAAGCAAGAAAGGAAACCCAACATTTAAAAACAAAGTTTGTTTTTTTGATCTTGGGTGGAAGAAGCCATTTAATCCCTCTTGTGTACAGAATATCACCATAGCAATCACCTCTAACCACGTTTGCTATATTGTAGGCTTTTCTGCATAAACAGGAATATAAGAAACTCTCTTAACAGCACATTCTGAAAAAAAAAAACATTCTGTCTCGACACACACACACATACCCCTCTCTATATCCGTGTTAACTCATAACCAGTTAACTATGTTGAATACTTTTAAACTCAATTCCGGAGTTTTAGCCTTTTTTTTTTAATATTGAGTTTCCCATTTGTGTACGTGATCTTTACCTTGTGCTCTTTAGGAGTGTAAAGTTTAGATTCAGGTCAGACCATAATGGAACTTAATTCTGACCACAAAATGGGGTTGGTAACTTGTACACATATACTCATCGTGATGCAGAAATGATGCTGCACACTTGACTTAACGTTTTATACCTTTTGAAATCCTTATGACCACATTGTAATCGGACAGATGGGTAAACTGAGATAATGATAATGATAAAGTTTGCTCAGTGTCACGTAGCTTATTAAGGGATATTTTTAAGTTGTGAGTCCCGGTCTTCCTGACCGTAACTACCACCATGTCACTAGTTACTGCAAAAGGCTGAAGAACAATAGTCTTTAGTTTCGATACTCGAGATGCCCTACAGCTCATGCTGGCGTGAATTTCCTATTCAGTGGAGGGAGAGCAGAAAGTGCATTTTAATAAGCGTCAATTAAATTAATTTCATTTTACTTCTTTTGATGTATGGTCTCTTCAAAAAATCCAATTCTACTGATGTTTATTAAGTGCCTCTATTCACTTGGAAAGTGCCAGACACTTCAGGGGATCTGCGGATGAGTGTGATTCAGCCCATGCTTCAAGAGCTTACAATCTAGTGGAGAGGATGGGAGTGCACAATTTGCTCTAATACTAGATTGGCTGTGATAAGCACCATAACAGGCGGTGAAAACAATGAGTTCTTAATGCGCATATGCAAGCTTATGTGAATAATTAGGAAACTGGCCCAATAGTACCTAAACACTGAATCATACAATGGAACCCTTTTGAAGTTTCTTTATTTTAAACACGATCACCCATTTGTTTGAGTCCATGCCATGTAACAAGTAAAGGAGGTGTAGATGGTAATGATGTCATCATAGAGGTTGTGAAGGTCAGCAGTGTCAGCCCACTTTGTGTTGTAGGGGCAAGTGATTCAAGACTCAGGGGCAAAGTGGTAGGGATGCAAGGATCCCAGTAGTGGTGCATGACCTGCCACTGTTCTTGTTCCTTTGTGTGTTTTCTTGGGCAACGGCCATTCATAACATTCAACTGTAATCATGCAAAGATGTATATTATATAAAATCATTGGTTTTTATGTTTTTTCTTTTAGGGTGCTTTGTTGGTGTTAAGGAATGTGAACTCCAGAAAGACTATGAGCCTAGAATAGGTCCAGCTCTACATATTCTGGGTAAACATTGTTTTAATACATTTTCTTAGGGATTTAAAAGCAGGGCACGAGAGTTCTGGACTTGAAGCCCATGTCAGGCTCTGTGCTGACAGTTCAGAGCCTGGATCCTGCTTCAGATTCTGTGTCTGCCTCTCTCTTTCTCACTCTTCCTGCCCCTCCCCAACTTGCTCACTATCACTGTCTTTCTCTCTCTCTTTCAAAAGTAAATATTAAAAAATAGTCGGGCACTAGACATTTCCATATAGTTTTTTTTTCAGGTTGACTGCAGGCATTTAGTGGAAAAAAAATCAAGCCTAAAAAACATGAGCTCATTCAATGCACCTTACACAAATAGAAATTTAATAAATGCTTCACGAGTTTCCACTTACCGGTCACTTATATGTTAGGTGCCATCAGAGTCACTTTGAAATGCACAGATAAAACAAACATTGCTTCTGTCTTCTAAGAGTTCATGTCTAAATAGAAGGATCAGGGGATGGTCCTTGAAAGGACAGAAGTTGAATTTCTATTGCCATGAACTGGGAATGTGTATCTAACTGCAGGAGCTGCCTCCCCATGACTTCGTCAGCCCTCTGCACTCTCTAGCACCACGGATATGTTCGTCTCCATATTTATCTGAACTCTTACAGTTTGTTTGCTACACTTCCCTGCTCCAGTGGGTTAGTGTCCCCCCCACCCCACCCTCACCGCATGGATTGGCTGGAGTGGCGTTTGGTGTTGCTTGGATGAAGTAGTGGATGCTTCTTTCATCTCTCTGGCTGCTTGGAGCCAGAATACAGAAGTGCTGATTAAAAGGTGATTAATCTTCCCTAATGGTACTGTGTGCTGCACACAGAATTTCAGCCACCATGTCTTCATTAGCCTTGGTCAGAGTCCACATTACCTCAGATTAGGTAATTGGTTCTTTGTTATAAAGCAAAGGGTAGAGGCCTTTTGAGCAAGTGTGAAGTGCATAAAGTCCATTTGGGAAAGAAAAATTGCAGGCCCTCAGTTGCCAAGAATCCATAGGGAAGAAATTAAAGCTGGTGTGTGGTACCAGGACCACTCATGCTGAGCACTCCAGTTGAAGGAGGGCAGCAGGCCCTGACACAATCAGGGTAGCCCCTCAGTGGCAACCGCTTGACATTTATTTGCTTCCTGGGTAATGTTGTCTGAGGTTGCAACTGTTTGGGAAATGTCATTTTCCCAAAGTTGAGGACAGATTATTAGTAACTTTGGGAGTTAGGTCTATTTCTTTAAACAGGAGTTGAGAACTTATATGTGCCCGGTAGTATTCCGAATACTGAGATAGGGATGGGGAAAGGACAGCAGACCAAGTCCTGAAGCTCTCATAGAAAGGGAGAGACAGGTAATAAACAAATACACATATATCATATAATAAAAAAAAGTGGTCTAAAGAAACATAAATTGAGTAAGGAGAGAAAGAACGGGATGGGTGGTGATCAGGGAGGACTTCTTGGAGAGAAAGTTATTTCAGTAGAGAGGAAGGGAATTGAGAGATGCTGTGGTTGCCAGAGGGTCTTCTGCACAGAGAGGATAGTACAAAGTTCATACTTTAAGTGGTCTACATTAAATTTATATTATTTTATGTTATTTAGCACCTAATAGGAATCATTCAATATGTGTAGTAATGTTAGGTAAGGGGGGGGTAGGCAAATCTGTAGCTCAGTGTCTGGCACTTTACTGGTGTTCAAGAAAACGTAAGCTTCTTTCTCTTTATTTGAAACTCAAGGATATGATTTAGATGAATTCTCTCCCACGAGAGTGTGCTACCATCTACTATTTAAATATCACATCGTATAATGTTAGGCAAGCCACTGGGATGCCTCTACCCTTCACTTTCCCTCCCTTTCCCCTGCTTTTCTTCTTCTTTTCCTCCTCCTCTCCTCTCCTTTCCAGTTTCCTTCCTTCCTTTCTCCTTTCCTCTCCTCCCTCCCCTTCTGTTCTCCCCTGTCTCCTGAGACACACTAGAATGAATGGAATGTAACTCCCAGAGACCACAGAATGAATGATTGCTCTCTATGATGAGTTAATACAACAATGACTGATGTCATGTCATAATACACACACACACAGCAGGGAGCACCATCGGGTTAGGCATTAGAGTGGGGCAAAAATGGAAAGGGATGTGTTTTGTGGGCAACTGAGACTTTTGTAGCACCTGGAAATTTAGAGAGTCATTTTGCCATGAGAATGTTGATCATTCTCACTAATGATCTGTAGAGACAGACATGGTAATGATGCCTTTGGGGGATGGGTATAACACTTTAATCTGTTTCATGCTAACCCCAAAACTATAATCTCTATAATCTTTGAAGTCTCTATAATCTTTGAAGTCCTGATATCAATATTCTGCGAGTTTCTCAATGATCCTAGAAATCCTAGTCATCAGCAAAATTCTTCTCCTACAGAGAGGTAGCTTACCTACCTTCTCTACTTGCAAATATGAATAAAAACAATAGATAGTTTTTTTATTTTAACTTAGAGAGAGAGAGAGAGAGAGAGAGAGAGAGAGCATGTGCAAGTGGTGGAGAGGGACAAAGGAAGAGAGAAGGGATCCTAAGCAGACGCTACACTCAGTGTGGAGTCCCACATGGGGCTTGATCCCACAAGCTGGGATCATGACCTGAGCTGAAATCAAGAGTCAGGTGCTCAATGGACTAAACCATCCAGGCACCCCCTAAAGGCATTTATTAAACAACTACTAAATAGTTCATTTCTAACACAGCTGTTAGAGACAGACCTAGTTATAGCTGTGTTACAGATAAAGACATAGGGGCCACGAGAGGCATGACTTTCTCTGGTATAAATGGAAAGCTCGGATCTGCATCTGATTGCCTGCAAGACCATTTCTCCTCTCCCTCCTTCATTCTTTGTCAAAACATCCCACCATCCTCAGCCTTTTGGATAAAGCCACAATTCTCTATTGTTTTCGTGCCTTCTTCCTTAAATCCTGTGGAATCCTTCTTAGAAAGTCTTTGCAATCTATTTTCCATTCCTATTCCTTCTCAGAGTCTTTATCCTTTTGCATTGAGATTGGCGTACCTTTGTACCTATTTTTCAGCCTCCAGTTGTTTGCCACACCAACCAGTCTTAGGCACTATTGTCAGATTTACTACCTTGAGTGCCCTGTTGCTACATCGCTACCCATCTTATAATTCTTATAATTGTTCAGAGCTCATTGCTGTTCTCTCTGTGTGCTGGTTTCACAGCCCTGCTTTCCCTACCCTACCCTATTTCTCTAACCTTCTTTAAGTCATGGGGCTTAGTTCACTATCCCTGGAACATGCTAGGCGTGTTGTCTTGCTAACTTTCCCCACACTGTATGCCCCACTTAAAAAGCTGCCTCCTTCCCTATGCTTTCTAAAAGATCCAGATCAATTTCTACCTCCTCTGTGAAATTTATCTTCCCTTCTCCTGCCCATATTGATCTCTCCCTTCTTAAACACTTTTTCTAAACTCAAAAGGTCTATAAAATTGTCTTTCTTTATATATATAAATCTTCAGTAGAAGTTGCCTTACAGAAGATGCCCTTTACTGAAGTTGGATTATTTTCTTTCGTGATCGGTAACTGTTCAGCTGCAGCTAGCAGAAAGCACAGCAGACATTGGCTTAACCAATTAGAGGTTGATGGTTTTAAGTAGCAGCAAGTCCAAAAGTATGCAGTCTAGGGTGATGTAGCTGCTGCTATTCCTCTGGGACCCATACTCCTATCTTTCTGCTTCAGTATTTCCCTGTATTGGCTTTTTGTCTCCTGCTTATTTCCTTTTAGTTATAGGATAGTTGCTCCACCTCAAGGCATAAGTAATGCAAGAGCAGAAATGCAGATATATCTTGTTGGTCAGTGAGGTCAGGATTATGTAACATGCCACTTCTAGCTGCAAGAGAAGCTGAGAAATTGAGCTTCGGACTTTTAAGCTTCTATAGGAGAGGCAGGATCAGAAAAATGTGGCCAACTATTGGTACTAAGTGAACCAGCCTAGAGTATCCGCCAGAGCATAGATTAAAGAATAAATACGTTACAGTAATGCTTCATCCTTTTTTAAAGTTTATTTATTTTAAGAGAGAGTGTTTGTGGGCAGAGGAGAGGCAGAGAGAGAGACAGACAGACAGACAGAGAGAATCTCAAGTAGACTGCCTTGTCAGTGCAGAGCCTCACATGGGGCTTGAACTCACAAAATTCTAAGATCATGACTTGAGCCGAAATCATGAGTCGGATGCTTAACTGACTGTGCCACCCAGGCACCCCTGCTTCATTCTTTAAAAAAAGTTTTTTTATTTTATTTTTTGAGAGAGAGAGAGAGAGAGAGAGAGAGAGCGCACAAGTGAGTGCAAGAGCAGAGGAGAGGCAGAGAAGGAGACAGAGAATCTTAAGCAGATTTTAAACTGTCAGCACAGAACCCGATATGGGGCTCAACCTCATGAACCAGGAGATCTTGACCTGAACTGAAACCAAGAGTTGGATATTTAACCAACTGAGCCATCCAGGTGCCCCATTTCAGCCTTGTATTGATGGCAGAGACAGTGGAGTTAAAACAACAATGGAATGAACACTGACATCAGATTGGCTTGTTATCAAATGCATAACCTCATAGTCCTGTCACATTAAGTAATTTACTTATCTTTATAAGAAGTTTTTTATTTAAACAGGTGCCTTAATAAAACACTTGCCTCTCTGAATTATTGTGATGATTGAAAGAGGTAAAGCCCATAGGCTATGAGATGGCTCATAGAAGGTACTCTGTAAGTGTCCATCCCTTTTCTCTCTTCCCATTTGAGGCCCTGGTTGATATAGAGAAAAATCACAAAGACAGTAAAAAATAAGCAAGAATGGAATCAAGGGAGATAAGATATCCTACCACCTCGTCCCCATAAACTCTTTCCCATAGGGAAAATTATTGCCCTAGTAACAGAATTACAGAAGTGTTTGAGATGTATTTATCTTGTAATTAAGAGAAGAAAGGAAATCTTCTCTGAATGCTTTAAGGGTGTTGCCCTGTAGATACTGAAATATGTGAAAATAACTCACATGTCTCAAGTGTTTAACTAAGATCAATAATGATTTGTGGACCTCCTCCATACAGTCCTATCACAGCAAATCACATTCAGGAACACTGCTTCTGAAAAGTGACACAGCAAGGGAATGACAGAGCTATATCTAATTAGTAAGGTTTGTAAAAGAGACACATGTGCAAGAATCATGCATGATCCCCCAAAAAATGTATACACGCATATACTGTGCAGTGCATTCTTAGCCCATCTCCCCTCCCATTCCTCACAAACACAGAACAGAATTTTCTATGGACTTTATTAAAGTTCTTAGAAAAAAAATATTTTGGTATAGCAAGTTGGGAAGAAGGTAGATGGACAGAGAGAGAAAGGGAGGGAGGGGGAGAGAGAGAGTGAGGGAGAGAGAGAATGAATCTCAAGCAGGTTACATACTCAATGTGGAGCTCAACAAGGGACTCGATCTCACAACCCTGGGATCATGACCTGAGCTGATATCAAAGTCAGATGCTCAATTGACTGAGCCACCCAAGCACCCCTATGCATTTTTAAATTAAAAACTATCTGCCTATCTATCCATCCATCCATCCCCAATGTGTGGAAAAACCATGGATATTTTTTTTCTTTTGATAAAAGGAAAAGCAAATCCCTGCCAGATGTTGGGAGGAATAGTAACCAAGTGATTCAATGAGAATTCTCCTATGGGGACATGGACTCTCTCGGTCAATGTCACAGAATGAAATAGTCTCATATTCACCCAGCAGTGAGTTATTCCATCTGGTTGTGGCAATTAGGAGCTGAAGATGACGGGAAGTTAAATGACTATCTTTATGAAACAAAGCAAAACAGAAAAGGGAACAGCTGGGGGACTGGATGGTTTTGGGACTAAGAATTGGATCTAGAATAAAGAATCTGTTACCTTTAGTTGCTGGTTATAATGCCAGTGCAGGTTGATATGAATTTGCTGCTGTGTGATAGCAATTAGCTGTCACTGCCTGAAGTACGGCCATAGCATATATAGTACAGTATGGATCTAGGTTTGTAGAATGTAATGTCCTTTTTAGTTAAGGGTCAAGCCACCAGCTTAATTATGCAGCCAAAGGGTCAGTTATAAAGTCACAGAGTCATAGAACTTCAGCTCTGGAAAGGCCATTGTTGTCATGTCCAGACTCTGTGAACTCTTTGAGGTTGCATATGTCACTTCTTTTCATGTGCTATATTCTAAAAAAAAGAATGCATAGGTTTTATCAAATATAAAGGAAGGTATAAATCTAATAGCCTTCCATCCTTTTCCTTACAGATGTTAAGAAGTTGATTTAGACCTTGTCTTTGGAATTGGGTAGACTTCAATATGAGATTTTGCTTGAGGGGGGCCTGGGTGGCTCAGTTGAGTAAGCATACAACTCTGTCTTGAGTCATGATCTCACAGTTTGTGGGTTTGAACCCTGCATCAAGCTCTGTGCTGACAGCTTGTACAGAGCCTGCGGTCTGCTTCAGATTCTGTGTTTCCCTCTCTCTCTCTGCTCCTTCACCACTCAACGCTCTCTCTCTCTCTCTCTCTCTCTCTTTCTGTCTCTCTCTCTCTCGCAAAAATAAAATAAACATTAAAAAAGGTTAAGAAAAAAAAGACCTTGCTTGATCACTGACTAGCTATGTGATCTTGGCAAGTCACTTAACTCCTATAAGATGTGTTATTCTAATTTGTACAATAGGGACAGCAGTAGTATATACCTCACAGAGTTGTTAAGAAGAAAATTTGAGATAATGTGTGTAAAATTTTTACCATAACATGTATTAAGTATCCAATAAATATTAGTGATTATTATTATTATTGATGAACATACTGAGTCCCAGAAATGTTGAGTGATACCCATAGTTAATGGCAGAAACATGACTGGACTCTTGATATCCAGTTCAGTACTTTGGCCATTAGAAAACATGATCACCTTGTGTCTCTTCTTCATTCTTCCCTTTATGTTTTGGCATGGCTAGGCAGGTAACCTGAGATACTGAAATCAAATGATTAGTTCTACCATTACATAGCCAAATGGTCTACTTTTTCATTTCTGGAGCTTTCTTTCAATATTCTCTAAGTGTCGTATCTAAACTTGCATCTGAAAAGGGCAATCACAGAGAGGAAGCTGGTCTCACTTTGGCTTGGCAGCATCCTCCACCCACCTTGCCCAAGAACAAACTGTGAGCAAGGTTACAAGTCTGACTCCTCATTAGTGAGGGGAAATCTTTTCGAGCAGCCCCTCTGTTGACTAGATAGAGTGGATCTAACAAAAGGGATGACAGATTAGGAACTGTCTAGTGGCTAATGTACTGTTTACTGCAATATAAATGACTGGTGTTTGGGAAATGACAGATGAAGAGCACAAGTGCACTTAAATGATTTCCAGATTTCTACAGTGGAGGAAGGTCATGGTTGGCTGAGATGTTGACTGGCAGAGGGGAATCATTGGTGGGAGTTTCAGGGGGAGACAAAGTGCATGGAGAAAACTTCAGTTAGTCCATTGATCCATAAGCTGCGGAAGCTTTGGTGCCATGTACAGAAGGTACCATGAAGGGGTATGGGTCTCTTGCTCTTTTTCTCACTGTCTTATTCACTCCAAATGTAATTCTGGTTCCAGTCGAAGTGCCACTTTCACTCCAGAGAGAAAACATAAGGCGTAGGCATGGAGCTATGCTCAGCCAAGCTGGGAGATCCCCAAAGGAAGATGACATAGGCGGAAAAAAAAAGAATAATAAATGTGTTTGAAAGAAGGCAAAAAAGCAGACAAGCAAGGAAACAAACAAGAAAGTGGAAGGGAGGGGAGAAGGAAGGAGGGAAGGAAAGAGGGATGGAAGGAAGGGGAAGGAAAGGATGGATGGGAGGGAGGGAGGGAGCGAGGGAGGAAGGAAAAAAGAGGGAGAGACAGAGGAATGGAGGGAATCCAGCATGTCAGTTAATCCACATCTGATATGTTATAATTGAGTGAATTTGTGATGGTCTATCTTGCCCCAGGGAATTATAAGGAGTTTCCAATTAATTTGTAGCTTTTGTAACCATCTAGCATCCATTTGCTTGGTTTCAATAATAATAATGATTATGATATTATAAGGCAAGCTGTCAGATAATGTTTGCAAACATATCACCATTGTAACTTATATTTGTCTTCTGCTTTGTCAGAAGTTTTATGTTCGTGCATTCATTTTTCCAGTAAGTATTAGTGGAGCATCTATTTTGGGCCAGTTCTAGGTGCCTGAGATACATAAGTGAACAGACAGAATTACCAGCCCTTGTGGACCTTTCATATAAATCGGAGAGGACCAACAAGATAGACAATATTCTATCAGATAATACAAAGTGATAATAGATGATGTGAAGGCAACTAAATCCATGTATAAGGGTGAAGCATATCTGTTCTTTTAGATAAGATCTTAATGCAGGCATCTCTGAGGAGGTGACTTTTTGAGCAGAGGTTAAAATTAAAGGAATGGGCTAACCTCTTTAGCTATCCAGGGAGGAGCATTCCATCTGAAAGGAGCACAAGTGCAAAGGCCCTGAGGTGAGAGTGGTACGTTAGGGGGATGTCAAGGGGATCGATGTGTTTGGAGAGAAAGAAGCAAATGGGAGAATAGGTAGTGAGGACAGAGAGGTGGATGGGAGCCAGACAACGTAGGACCTTTGAGCAGAGTAAGTTATTGGGGTGTTTTTAAAAAGGCAGTGAAATAATGTGATCTTTGTTTAAAAGTATGGTTCTCCATTCTTTGCAAACAGATGGCAGTGCTTGTGGTGAAAAGTAGGAGACCCATTTGAAGGGTGACAGGGTAGCCAGGCTGGGGATGGTGGCAACTTGGATAAGATGACATTCTTAGATGGGGGGTGTATTTTGAAGATACCTCTGATAGAATTTGATTTTGGATTCCATGTAAGGAGTGAGGGAAATAGAGTTTACATGTTCTTATGTTGTGGTTGTTGTTGTTTTATATGTCCTTATGTTTTAAAAGTATTTGTCCTTGAAGTTAAGTGCTAGTCTTCATTATTTCATGTGATTTTCTCATCAGAGTTTGAAGTAATTTTATTAAAGTATAAAATTTTAATTATTGAGAATTCACATATTGGCCACTTTATGGACCAAATTCAGTCTACAAACATGCTATTCTGGCTCACAGTATTTTTAACTCTTTGAGCCAGCATTAAAAAAAATCCAAATACTGAATTCTTTTGAGGAACAATAAGATTTGGAATGGAAACCAGGTGTCCCCGTAAAGGCCATTGTTTGGTGGAGCCCAATGGCATTTGTTGTCTCTTAAGTTCATCATGATCTCTTTGTTCTTCACTGTCGACCTCTTGAATTTATTTCCTCACCTCTGTTACCTGAGTGGCCGTGAAGGCATTTGCTTTCCCTACCTGCTGCCCCCAATTCTGTTGTAGAAAGAGATGTGAGAGACAATCATGCAGCAGTTCTGGTTAAATCAGGATGGAGCAGGGACCCCAGAATTACTGTACACAGCCTTTAACCCATATGCAATCCAAGTATTGTCTGTAAATCCAGTTAATAATGCGTAATCTGTTTTGCATTAGAAAATACATAAGTTTTTGGAGGGCTAGAATAATTCCAAATTATAATGAATAAAAGTGCATATTTGAATCTTCTTAAACTTTAATTGTCTGTATTGTCTCAATTAACAGATACTAAAGTACTGAAAGTATGGAAGTATGATTGCTTTCAAATAGCTATGTCTTTTTTTTTAATCCCTTAAGAGGAACCCTTAAACCCAGAAGGCTTGAGAACAGCTATTCTCTGGTCCTCTACTTCACTGATGACACAAGGAAATCCAAACAGGGGTCCATTCCTCCTAGCAGACTGCCCCCAGGTCACTTTTAGCGCTTGCTCCCACAGCCAAAAGTCAAGAGGATGGAGAGGGTTGATTTATGAGATTTTGACATGTAAATTCTTGATTCTATTTTAGGGATGACAAATTCCTGTTTAGAGATGGATGGGAAAGATTCTCCCCTTGTGTGAGGACATTGTAGGGCAAGGCTTCTCAACAGGCACGCTATTGACATTTTCAACTAGACAATTCTTTGGGTGACTTTGTTATACATTGTAGGATATTTAGTCATTCCCTGGGCTCCACGCACTATTTGCTTATAGTATGCTCCCCTCCCCCTCCCCCCCACAAATATGAGTCACCAACATATCTCCAGACATTGCCAAATGTGTCCTGGAGAGGGGTAAAGTTATATCTGGTGAAGAAGCACTGCTTTGGACAGACTATTGCTGCTTTACCATTGATTCAGAGTCCCAGGGAAAGACTCGAACATGCAGCAGCTGGCATTCTGCCGACCCAGGAGCTATGGCTGGACACTGCTCACAAACTTCTCCTACCATCTGCAAGAGGTGAGATGTTAATGTACATCCTCTTTCCAGAGACCTGTAACTTTCATAATCTATTACTTTATAAGCATCCCTGCACTTTCTCACTTTTTAAAGACACTGATTTCTAATACCTGAAACTACACAGGTATGTGGGGTTTTTTTGTCTATTTCTGTTAGTTTTTTTTTTTAACTTCCCATTGTAGAGTTTCTCACTTTTTCTTTTTTCTTTCCATTTTTATTGCTTTTTGTGGCTCTTTTTGTGTCTTCTTGATCCTTTTTCGGTGTGGTGCCTTTCCCTGCTTGTATCGGTATCTGTCTCTCTTCCTGAGACTGTTTCATTTTATGGCTTAACCTTCTGGCGTTGATCTCCCCAATCTGTGTCATTCTTTTACTGGCTATTTCTGGGTTCTTCCTTGAGATTTTTTGTGTGGCAGTTTGTCTTTTAGTCTGACCCTCTCTGTGTCTCTCCAGGTCATTTTTCATGACCCTCCTCCCAACTTTTACAGGATGTTGGTGTGTTTACATAAAGTTTCTATTTGTGATCATCTTTTTTTCTAGTTATTGACCTCTTTTCCCATTTCTACATTTCTTTTGGAAATGGGCCATCTGTACCAAGTTTCTATCAGGATTTCTTTCTCTGGATAGGAAGTTCCTCAGGCATGTAATGGAAACCTTTACTTCTGTTGAAGGATAAGCCCAAGGGGAGGACAGGGAATGGACTTTTCAGTTAACTGCTCAGAGGCAATTCTTGGTTTTATTTAATAGGACTGAGTTTTTATAAAATATAAATTTAGAATATTGAATCCTACAAAGATTAAATGTTTAACCTTTTTATAAAGCTGGGATCATAAAAATAAGTTTTAAATGATTCCACATCATAAGCAATTATCTTACAAATCTATTAGGTAATTCATTTTTTGAATTAACTCTTTTTTCTAATGCTAGGTGAAATAAAATCAATGATTTGTAGGGATGGGAAAGATGTTTTAGGTGAAGTTTGGGAATAAGAAAGATGAGGGATAGGATTTGGCTATTTGCAAAGTACCTGCCTTTTCCCTCAAGAATGCCCAAACCAAGAATGAGAATGGGGGGCCTCTGAGATTCAGAAGGACAGTGAAGACTATCCAGTCTTCTCATTTCTGCAAGAAAGCGTGAAGTGTAATAACCTTGCAAAACAGATTGGAATCCATCTGGTATAGCCAAATTAATCCTCCTTTAATGATAGTTTATACTGTGTATCCAAAATCGAAACCAGTATCAAGAAGTAAATCAATCAAAATGTATTCACTTTGGTTAGCCAAAACAAGAGGGAATTGTAAACTAAGTAAAACTAGTTTTATAAACATTAAAAGCATGCATCTTCATTGGACCTTATATAAATTATTCAAGTTGTATCTCCAAGGTTTGTTTTGTTCTTGTTGTTATTGTTTGTTTAATTGTGGTACAGGGAAAACTACCAGTTTCTGACACAGCACAGTTGTGTGAAGAGAGGCTTAAGGCTTCTGAAATCAGCAACAAAGCAAAACAAGAAAACCAGATGGGAATTTGGATTTGACAGGGAAAACAAAAACAACTAAACAAGGGAGTCAGATGTTTCTCTTCCCTCTAATTT
This sequence comes from Suricata suricatta, assembly GCF_006229205.1. Classification (NCBI taxonomy): domain Eukaryota; kingdom Metazoa; phylum Chordata; class Mammalia; order Carnivora; family Herpestidae; genus Suricata; species Suricata suricatta. The sequence continues at coordinate 22,460,330 of NC_043708.1, read as the reverse complement.
AGAATAAATCACTTCCGTACCCTTTGTGAACTTCATTAACTTTAATAATACATTAATACATCATTAAAAAATCAACTCTAGGCAACCGATACTTGGAGGGTACTTGATACTTTAGATGGGACATACCTTCCACACACCTCCACGACCTTGATGTGTCTTAAAATTTTTGGCAATTAACTTGAATTCGGTTCAATTTGGTGAAATTCTGGGCCTCAGATGGTCCCCGAATGTGTACTTTCACGGTCATTGTGCCAGGGGTAGGGAGGAGCACATCAGTAAGATTTTTGCTTTTACGGAGCTCTCAGCTGATTATTGTCAACTGCTGCTGCCTCTGCTAATAATGTTTCTGCCATAGACAGAACTGACAGAGTGGCAAAAATATGTGAGTGTACGCTGTGAGACCGTGCTCTGAGCTGAGCAAGCCTTAGCGAGGAAGGTGACATCTCCCAATCTCCTTGTTTTGTCAATCCCACCTGATACATTTAAAAACATTTTTGAAAATTTTTATTTATTTTTGAGAGACTGAGAGACAGAAGATGAGCGGGGAAGGTGCAGAGAGAGAGGGAGACACAGAATCCAAAGCAGGCTCCAGGCTCTGAGCTGTCAGCACAGAGCTCGACACGGACTTGAACTCATGAGCCATGAGATCATGACCTGAGCCAAAGTCAGATGCCTAATAGACTAAGCCATGTAGGTGCCCCAGACCACCTGATATTTTTCTAAATTGACCCACTCAGGGTTGAGCAACACCATGACTGGTTTCTAGGCCTTCAATCTTCCCTCATTTAAGTGCATTCTCTACACTGCAGCCAAATCTGATATTTAGTAAGTTTTAGTAGGAACACATTGGCTAAAACTAGTCCATGGCCCCTCATTCTTTTCAGGATAAAGTATGTGCTCTGATTCATGATATTTGGGATTTTTTTTAAATAAATACTTCTCTTGAGAGGATAGTGTGCAGTAGTAAGACATCAATCACTAGAGCCGGGTTCAAATCCTGTCTTTCCTCCTTGTCTATCTTTGTGCCCTTGAACACATTATATTACCTCTTTGTGGCTCAGTTTCTTCATCTGTGAAATGTGAATGATAATGTCACCTGCTTCACAGGATTGCTGTTAATGAAAACTAGTTAGTGTCAGTAAGGTGATTTGAAAAGGGTAACCTTCAGTAAATGTTAACTATTCGTATTACTCCACCTCTGGAGACTGCTTTCACACTAACCTCCCATTCTCCCATGGGTTGCTCTGAGTTCCCAGAGCCTGCATATATGGTTCCCCTCATTCTCTTCACTTGGCTAACTCCTACTTGACCTTCAGGACTCAGACTTCTGACTCTGCCGGGAATCAATTTTGCCACTTTCCTGCACTGCAGAATAGGTGTTAACACCTAAGAGTTAACCTCTGTCATAAGATTTTGCACCTTATATTTTACCTGTTTAGTTCTCTGTTCTTCCTCTCACAGCACATACACCTTGAGGGCAGATACTGTGTCTTATTCATTTTTACAGGTGTAGCCCCTGGCACAGTGCTTGGCTCATAGGACATGCTTCTTAGGAAACATGCCTCCATGAACAAGCAAACCTAGACTGAGACCTAGACTGAAAGGAGTAACTCAGTATAGGTTATATTACTGAATATCTGCATGGTAAAAGCATAGGTGCTTACGAATAGGCAGGTGTTTCTGTGGAATACTGGTGTCCTACAGATGTTCACCAGTCTGGAATGATGAGTTCAAGCAAGGTAAGGAATCGGGATCTGTCTCTCCTAACGAGTTGCACTTTTGATCAGCACAGTTCTAACCACAGTGAAGAAACATGTACAACCTATAGTTTCCCAAATACTCACATGTATGGAACCTACCTTTAGTAGTATGTTGGGAAAGCCAAATATAGTGCCCTAGGGAACACAGTTTGGGAAACGCAAGTCAGAACTAATATGAGCTGCTGTAACCAAAACTACTGTAGTTCCTTGGCCCTAGGACTATTTCAGGAGGCTGTGAGACCCAGTGAAGCCTCCCTGTGGGTAGAGACTAGTTTCAGCTGGAACCTGAATGGGTCCTATATATAGCAAGTTGAAGCGATTCAGAGATAGAGATTTGCTCTAGCTCTTACAACCTGGCCTCATCTAATATTTCTACTCCCTCCAGAAGTGTTTTCTGAGCAAAGGATATTAGGAACAGTGCCTTTAAAAAGAAAGGAAAGAGCCAGAATTTTATAAGGTTTATGGACATGATATGAGTTTTAAACATTTCTTATCAACTGCTTCAAAATAATCTGAGTCGCTTATTTAGAATACTGATTCAAAAGGCTTCAACTTGGACCTAATGATCAAACAGTCCATGACTGGGGAGACTAATAACCTGCATTTGTACGGGAGTCCACAGTGGTTCTTATGCTCCCTGATGTTTAGGAAGTGGGTTCTGGTTTGACCCTGAGTAGAGGTCACTTTGAAAGAAGATGGAAATTTCTTTTAATGTTTATTTATTTTTGAAAGAGAGAGAGACAGAGTGTGGGGGAGTGGGGGAGAGGGCAGAGAGAAAGGAGACAGGATCCGAAGCAGGCTTTGCACTGACAGCAGAAAGCCTGATTCAGGGCTTGAACCCGCTAACTAAGCCATAAGATTATGACCGAAGTTGAAATCAGACGCTCAACTGACTGAGCCACTCATGGGCCCAGAAAATGGAAGTTTTAAAAGAAGCCCTTGATTTACAATGTCACTTCTGTAAGTCATAAATTATTACATGGCATCATCATTATAGTTCTTATTTCCTATATATATTTTTAAAATTTTCATGTTAAAAATTTTAAGGATTTAGGGGTTTCATTTTGTGAAAAGAAAACTTATTAGACTAGTCACTTAGGTCTCTGAGCACCCCCACACCATCTGTGAAACAGGAATGGTGCCAGCTGACCTTCCTCTGCAAGTGGGGTTGAGTGAATCCAGTAAGAAAGACAGAAAAGCAAATGTGAGATGTAAAATGCTATGATACATAAAGTATTATGATGTCTCTATGCAAACTTGGTGGAATGGTAGTCTTGTTATGCATAGTAATATTTTTCTTTTTCATTTCTCATTTTTTAATGTTTATTTATTTTGAGAGAGAGAGAGAGAGAGAGAGAGAGAGAGGAGCAAGGGAGGGGCACAGAGAGAAGTCGACACAGAATTCAAAGCAGGCACCAGGCTCTGAGCTGTCAGCACAGAGCCCGACATAGGGCTCTAACTCATGAACCGTGAGGTCATGACCTGAACCAAAGTCGGATGCTTAACTGACTGAGCCACTCTGGTGCCCCAATATTTTTCTAATTAATCTCATTTAGTTTATTGTTCTATAGGGTTTACATTTTGACAATGAGAGTTTAGAACAAAGAATAATTTCAGATTTATTAAAAAATGAGCATGGTTGTTCAAAAGAAGGGAAATCTCTAGGATTGTATAGAATAGAATTTTTATAAAGCATTCACTTTGAATCTAACAGGAGTTAAGTATTAGGATCACTATTCTAAACACTTCTAAATGACTCCACATTATAAGCAAATGCTCTGAAATGAATAGGAAATTAATCTATGAAATGAACCCTTTTCCTGGTGGCAGTGGGGTAAGATTATCAATCATGGCATGTCTAAGAACTCTACATCGCTTTTACATAGCGTGTTAAAATAAAAGCGGAAATTCACACACCTTAACATCAAGTTTAACTTTACCTGTCTTACACTTTTAAGAAAGTCCCCTTTTTCCTATAAATGTAAACTTTTATTTTTAATGGAGGCAAATTGTAAGTTCACTCTATTAAAGGTGCATTGAAAAAGGTCAGGAAGCAAAATAAATTTGACAGAAAATGTAAAGACAAAGTTTAATTCATGTACAGTGGTTAAGAATGGAGATATTGAGATAAATTATTTTAAGTGAGAACTGTCCTTTTAATAGGCCTCACTCTTCAGCCTTGTCTCATTTTTCATTTTCACAAGGATTTTAATGTATTCTTTTCATTATATAAAACATGCCATATTTGGCCTTTTCATGAAAATGGATCTGATATTCTCCCTTGACAGCCATTCATGTGAAAAGAACAGGTCCTATTTCCGTCCATCGCCTACATGTACATATTCATAGAAATCATAGATTTTTTTCTAAAATATACTTTATGCTATAGAGTGTCTAATCCTAGAAATTCAAAGCATTTTGCTCTATAACTATCATATTACCTTTCTCTATGTTAAGGGACACATGTGGTCAAGGGTTCTAAATCCCAATCTAATTCAATCTAAATTATGTGATTTCCATTTTCAACACAGAGGAACAGAAATACAGGCAATAAAATCACCAGCCCCAGTGGGAATTAACCCCAAAGTAATATCTTGAAGACTTTCTGTATCTCTCTGGTTATATGTCTAATTAGTGCTACTTTTAATTCAAAATGCAATTTGTTCTAGATTTTTTGGGAGATGGATAAATAGACCTAATCATTCTTCTGCTATTTTATATATAAGTATAAAGAGGGAGAGAGAGAGTAGTTTTATTCTGATGGTGGTATTTTAATATTGGGTTGATAACTTCATTGGCCCGAATCTAAACCTTTCCAGGAGGAAACAATCATCATCAGTGTTGTTTATCTTATCATTTTTTTCTTCTTGAAATATGAAAAATATTGCATAGTTTGTACATAGTAGTCTTTCCAGGCTGGAGGTCATTTGTACTCAGCATCAGTACTTCTAGCTGCTTTAGGATGGGTAAGAAAAATATAATTATATAGTTACTGAGTTCAGAAATCAGTAGATAGTTTATACAGTATTCAGTAAGATACATACTCTCCCAACTCCAACAGAATTCTAAAGCACCAAATTGTTTTCCTAGTTTAAAGTAACACCATACTTAATTGATTGTTTTAAATGTAATATGATCTTGTTCTGGTGTCTTTTCTGAAACAAGAAAAATTCCAAAAGCAAAGTGTAGGTATGCCAGACTCTTCACAACGGCCACAGGAGGTAGTGTGGCTGTGGGAGGGGAGAGGGGGTGGTAAGGTGCGCTTTCTCTTTATCTCTGGCTCTGTGACCTGGATGGATAATAAACACAGTGAGAAAATCAAACCAGCAACATAGGTGGAAAAGGCACAGGACTGCATGGAAACCAGGACTTAAACTACTTGTCATTATTTTGTTGTCATTGTTTGGATTTGTTTTGTTTTTTAAAGGAAGTTACAACAAGCAGCAGATAAGGACATATCAATTGGCAGCAGCTTGCGGTTTATGATAATGACAGTCCCGAAGGGACTTGGCTTTTTTGGTGACATTGAAGTAAATTGCACTACTCAAGATGTATACTAAGAAGGATAGATAATGAGATGTACGGAGAAGGCATGATTGCTGTTTTTATGGTATTGTTGACGATCAAAATGAATGGAAGGGAAGAGGGGACCAAGTGGAGTTACTTGGGTTAACTTTAATATATAGTATGAATGGCAAAACTTCCATTTCTTTTAGAGGGATTAACAACATATAAAAGTGTCTTAACCACCGGCCACTATTTCAATCTTTTTTTTTTAACATCTAGTACCTCTGATTTACTATAAATTACTAATTTCTCTTTGAGTAAGATCACCTTTGTTTACGTGTGTTACAAATAATGTTTGTTTGTTTGTTTTACATGAGGGAAGAGAGTTCTATAGCTTCTACATCCAGAAACAGATACAGCTCTTCCATAAAATCCTGTCCTCAGAAGAAGCCATATAATACAGAGGATGTTTTACCTAAAGAATAGGACCTTTCAGACTTTACAGATTTCCCACTCTGAATGCTCTGCTTTTAACCAAAACTGTGCTAAAAAGCACGTGTGTGTGTGTCCACGCGCATGTGCACAGAGGACCAACCAACAGAGAGCTCTCACATCCACTGGATCTATTTCTATTTTTTACAATGCCCTTAGGATGCATCGAGCTCCTGAGTTCCTTAGGCAAATCTTTGTTGTTGCAGTATATTGTAGCCACATAGTTTCTGACGACTACTTGCTACCTTCTTAATTCTGTACCATTCACGCCAATTAGAAGGCAGAATAAAATGGGTGATTTCTGGTCATTTTAGAATAGGGATGAAGCAGGGAGGAGTATCGTTCTATTAAAGTTACTTTACTTCTAAAGGGGAAAAGAGTTGGTGGCTTCTACCTTCCTTACAAAGAAAAGTGACCTGACATGTCCCCTTTTCCTCTTCTCTTCTATGTTTTCCCTCTCCCTGGTCCCATTGAGAGGAGATTCACTCCTCGCAGAGTGTGTCATTTTAAGTTGACTTTCTCAGAGCTGAGCTAAGAGCCATTGCCAAGGCCAGTGGGCGTAAATTCAGTCCGCCTGACGGGAGATGACAGGCTGCGGGATTTATGACTTATTTGAGTTCTCATACATCACCCTCTGTGTCGCTCGCTTATGATGGTCCTGCCAAAAGATAAAGAAGTGTAGGACGCTTGGTACGGGCTGTGGTGACAGGCCAGGGACAAATGTCTCTGTTGGGTAAATTGATTTGAATGGGTCTAGTGAAATATCAGGTTAGGTTGAAAATATGATTGGGTTTAATGATCCCACTGACTTCATAGGCTGTCGGGATTCCAAATCCCGGACAAGTTAATTAAGGTACTCGAGGAAGGGGGTGTGTGTGGTTATTTGTAAATCCATATAATTATTAATGTCAGTAAATACCACTATGTAAAAATCCAGCCAGTTCTAATATATTGAATCTCCAGGAAGAACAAGAAATCTTACTTAAAATTTATAGAGTATTTATCTGGAAAAAACTGTTGAGAATATTATTTCTTTCCCCACACTCCATAGTCATCAGAGACCTAGAGGCATAAAAATATATAATGAAAGGACAGAGAACAGATAAACAGTTTACTCTCTGCTGGTAAAATTTAGTAGACTTAAGCTTTATACAAATAGTGGAGGGAGGGTTTCTGCTGTGTGTGAAAGCTGTGTTAGGCCACTAAACCGAAGAGGAAGTACATGGGTTCCTTTTTCACTTATGAAGCAAAATATCATTACCTAAATTTTTGAGTGTGGCTCTTCCTTGAAAAATAATAGATTCTCTTTGCAGGGCCAACATTTCTAGCAGATTTCTGTTTTTCCATTTAAAGTTGCCTCTAAATTTCTGAGTTTTACTTCCCACCATGGGTATGCGTTCTTTACTCTTCTTATCCTCAGGTAATTAGTGTGGACTGCTTATAGTTTCATTTTATTTTTTTATTTTGGGGCAAAAGTGACTGATTTCATTTTCCAGAAGTGTTACAAAATGCACTTTACACGTTTCCTTTGCATCAAGGAGCCCTACGGACATCAAAGGGAATGGCAAGACGTTCCCATGGCCCTTCTTGGTCCACAGAGCCACAGGCAAGCAGGGCCCCTGGCCTCCCTCTACCCTGTTCTGTCTTGATTTCTGGACAAATTCTCTGCTTTTCTTTGGTAAAGGTGTGATTTTTTGTTGTTGTTGCGGTGAGTGACGGAGAGCCCTGGAGGCTGCCTCTGAGGCATGCAAGGAGGATGGTAAATCAGGCTCCGGGAGAAAGAAACCTACTGTTGCATGTGTTCCACTTTCAGAACTCTAAAACACAGCGTCAGCATTTGAGAGCCTTGTGTTCATTTGTCAACGCGGTCCATGGTGACAGCGCCAAAACCCACCTCCGCATTCTGAGGAGAGGCCCCAGGTTAATTGCAAAACTTGACACCATTTCCATGGAACATGGAGGTGCCTCTGTCTTTGAGCCGGTCCTTAGGCAAGGCAGGCCTTGTATTCTTTTGCCCTTTCATCAGCTTCAAGGCCCTGCAAGGACCTGCCTACTGAGAACAGTGTGTTTGCCCAAATTAGGGCCCATAGCTGTTTTGGGTCCTCATCATTCCATGAGTTTCCAACTCAGCACTATACAACACCGTTTCCATTGAATACTTTTTTTGTTTTCTTTCTTTATCTCCTGTTTTTCTTTATAAAGGTCATCAAGAATCAGAAAGATTGAGAAATTTGTCCAAGGTCACACAACTTGTAAGGGGCAAGGCAGTGTTGGATCCGATGTGCCTGTCTCTGAACACACATTCTGCACCACATCATTTACCCACTGCTGTGTAGGAAATAAACATCTGTCTGTCCTGACCCCACTCCAGGTTCTCGACTTGGCATTCCTGCTCTTAGTTCTCTCTGACCTCTGTCACCAGTCCTGCACTCATCCAGGCTCCTTTCTGTGAGGCCTTTCCTATGATTTTTTCATAGCCTGTTTATTCTCCTTCTAAAGACCTTGGAAAGGATGCCACTCCCAGGAAGTGTTCTGTTAATCTCAAGTGGTCTTCCCCAGTTACCCTGTCTCGTCACCCCAAAGCTTTCCTTTACAGCAATAATTGCATTCTGTATTATTTGGCCCACCTCATCTATCCCTGCCCCTGGTGTAAATTCCATGACCATAAGAATACCACCTCACTTGTTCACTCCCTGCTGCGTCAGTGTCCCGCACTTTGTAAGCCCCAGCAATTGTTTCATAAACAAGTATGTAGCTGGATGAATAATTGTTCCCAGAGAGAGGCAAATATAAAATAATTCCGATCTGGGGCACCTGGGTGGCTCAGTTGGTTAAGCCTCCGACTTTGGCTCAGGTCATGATCTCACATTCGTGGGTTCGAGCCCCGCGTCGGACTCCGTGCTGACAGCTAGCTCAGAGCCTGGAGTCTGTTTCAGATTCTGTGTCTCCCTCTCTCTCTGACCCTACCCACTCATGTTCTGTCTCTCTCTGTCTCAAAAATGAATAAAACATAAAAAAAAAATAATTCTGATCTTAGGAAAATTTGTTCAGTATTCTAACAAAGATTTGAGCAAAATACTGTATCTATACAGATAGAGATGGGTGAAGAAGGATCAATGAACATTACAGGGAAATCTCAGACTGTGCTAGAGGAGAGAATGTGTGAACTGAGTATGGTGGAAAGGCAGGATTTCAGTACACAAAGATCGTGGGAAAAGCATTTCTGGAAGAGTAAACATGAACAAGCACACAAAAGTAGAAATGTGTGGGGTATGTACTGATATCACAGTAAGGGGACTGGAGTTCAAATTCTGACTTTTCCTCTCAATAGCTGTTGACTTTGGATCACATGTTTAATAAACATTTTTGAAAGCCTTCTAAATCCAGCCACTTTACCATCAGCTTTTCCCCGTCAATCTCAGTTTCTTTGGTTATTAAGTGAGGATAATAATTTATGGTTTAGAGTGTTTTTTTGTGATATAATGTAGCTCAGAGAACCTTATGTTTAGCAGGTACTTTCTTTCATCCACGGAGATTGTAACTGAGTTTAGGTGACCTGCTAACTCCAGGAAAGCTTATTTAAAGTCAAGGAGCAGATCAATTGTAATGCCATAATTAGAACAGAAACATTTGCAGAAAATGGACTCTATACTATGAATAAATGGAGTTTGTTCTTAAAGTGCTGGGCTTAGGGTTAGAGGAGATAAGTTCTGATCTCAGTATAACTTTGGATTCTGGGAAACCCCAAAACATCATTCAATTCATTAGTGTCTCAGTATCCTTGTTCTTGAAATTGCTGTTATCATAAAAAGACCTGGATGTGAACTTAACCTCTTTCCTGAGGAAAGTTAAGATCACTTCTCTCTAGAACATTAAGCTTATGCAGAAAGGGCCACCTGAAGTGTATAATGGAAGTAATGTGAAAAGAGGAGCGAGCCCTTCAATCATTTTCACAGCGCAAAGGTGCTCCTGCCATTCATAATTTTAATACAGAGACTTATATAAATTAAGTAATGATCCGGGGTTAGCCAGATCCCCCTGATGTTCTGAGGTTTGTCATGGTGAATTGTGGTGTCACTTAGCAAGTGCATACTTCAAGAGAAGAATGAGAAGGGAAAGAAGGTTAGCAGAATAGCAAGTGACTAGAAAATGTTAAATGTAGTCCTGAAGGGAAAGCAAAAGGAAAGGAAGAATGTAGGAGAAAAAGAAAATGGAGAAACCGATCAACATAGCTAGAGGAAACCAAGGAAAGAGGAATCCTAGCACAAGGGAAGAGGGCCTTTTCATTCCTTTACCTAAACATTTCATTCTTCTTTTTTTTTTATTAATTTTTTTTTCGTGTTTATTTATTTTTGAGAGAGAGAGAGAGAGAGAGAGAGAGAGAGAGAGAGAAGCACAAGCAGAGTAGGGGCAGAGAGAGAGAGGGAGACTCAGAATCTGAAACAGGCTCTGAGCTGTCAGCACAGAGCCCGAAGTCAGGCTCAAACTCTTGAACTGTGAGATCATGACTTGAGCCCAGAAGTCAGAAGCTAACCAACTGAGCCACCCAGGTGCCCCAACATTCCACTCTTCTTAGTGGTGCGGCTGGCTGCCTCTTTAAAAGAAAAGAGATTGTGTTGGGGTCTGCCAGTCTTCCTTTGAAACAGACAATTCCCTGAATTTTATTCCATGGGATCCCTAATTGATGGCTCCTTTTCCATTAAGCAGTAAATAAGGTAAGCCAGCTTTAGCCAGTTTCTCAAGAAGGTCATTTTGCAAGGGGGAAAAACACTGAAGTTCCAGAGTCTGATCCCATCTGCAATAGTGCTTATTGGGTGGACACTTAACACATGGTTTTCCTATTATCCCCGTTTTAGAGATGAGAAAACCAAGGCTAAGACTACTTAAGTAATTTACCCAGGTTCAAAAGGCTCATGGGTAGTGGAAACAGATTTGAATTTCATTCTAACTCCAAAGCTCATACTATATTTAAAAAAATTTTTTAACAATAAATAGTATGTATACATAATAAGTAGGATGAGATTATGGGTTAATTTTGAAATATAAGATGATTTTTGGAGAAAGTTTTCTTTTCTTTCTTTCTCTTAATGTTGGATAGAAAATTAGAAGAGGAAAGATATGGCAAGTGTGCCTTTTGTTGGGAATAGCTAAAATTGCTCACTTTAACAATAAAGTTCTGCCATCTGGGATATTGCAAATTCTCCTAAATTGGTATGGTCTGTCCTGCTGTCTTGGAAAGAGAGCAACTAGTTCAAGGGAAAGGATTCAAAATGCGGCAAAGGGATTTTTTCTTTTTTTGGGGGGTAAGATTTTGCTTAATTATCACTGCAGTGGAATAGCTGGCCAAAGTCAGAAATCTTTTATTTCCGCTCAGTGAGCAGCCCAATAAAGCTTCAGAAGGTACAGTACAAACAAATGCCATTTCATTTTTTTCCACCTCTTAAAAAAGTTAATCAGGAATTCATGTTTTAGAATAATCCTGTGTTAAATCAAGCGGCCAGACAATGAAATAGGAATTAAAGAAAATGAAATGGTGGGAATTATCATAAAAATATGAAATTTTGTCAAAAGGCCTACCCAGTGAGTTGGTTAATAAGTACCTACAATTTATTGCCTTCTGGGTTCTCTCTTCAAGTGGCGTCTTTGTGGTTCTTCCTTTTGTGCCAACAAAAGTTACCTCTAATCCTTGACAAACATCCTTAGATACTGGGAGTGGCCATTAGATTTGAAAGCAAAGTAAGATGGTGGCATGAGCCAGGAAGTGGGGAATGTGGTGGATTAATATGGGTTAGGATCAAGGATTTTTCTTTTTTACTTACTTTTTTTTTAAGTTCCTTTATTTGTTTTGAGAGAAAGAGAGAGAGAGAGAGCAGGAGTGGGTCAGAGAGAGAGAGAGGGAGGGAGAGAATCCCTAGCAGGCTCTGTGCTATCAGTCCCTGAAAGGCTCAATCTCACAAAGCATGAGATCATGACCTGAGTAGAAATCCAGAGTCAGACATTTAACTGACTGAGCCACCCAGGCGCCCAAGGATCAAGGATTTTAATAGGTGACTGCTGACTTGAGTAAAGCCATTTTGTGCTGTGACCCTCCATCCTATTAAGCCTCGCAAGGAAGTTTTCTGGAAGAGTAACTGAACAGATTTGAAATTATACATGTAGGCAGTTTTCTCAGATCTTTTATTTCTGAGGACTACAAGGTCATGGAGATAGGGCCACAGACTTAGTGAGGTTCATTGGGCTTGTAGCATCTTGGGACCTGTGGTCTGGGACTGGCCTTGCTGTGTTGGTCTCGGGCAAGCTGATGTCATCTGGGCTCTGGCAGTGGCAGGCTGTGGGTGGCTGCATTCCTACAGAGGCATGCTGTGCTTCTTTGTGAACATGAATTGCCTGCCTCACTTGCCGGATTCCAGTTCCATAAAGTGGCAGTGAACAAAAGAGCCTTCTTTGTCTCTGCACAGCACAGCAGTCCGTGGTTGAGAGACCTTCTTTCTCACTGAAACAAATTGAATACTACCAGGTAAAGGCTCTTTTCTGAGCATAGCATGGCTGCGAGATTTCTCACCCGCGGCACTATGGACAATTTGGATTGGATCATCCTTTGTTGTGGGGTGGTTCTGTGCATTGTGGGATGCTCCCCACTCGATTCACCTTCCCCCAATCGTGACAACGAAAACTGTCTCTAGACGTTAACAAATATCCCCTGTGGGAGGTGAGAAAAGTTGTTCCTTGGCAGAAGGATTAGATTTTTGTGCCCTTTGAAATAGGACCATTGTTTTTGTTTCATTTTGTTTTTTCTTCCTTCTAGTTATACTCAGCAAAGCTGGGCCCTCTTTTAACACGCACTTGCAACATAATCTCTATTTCTTCTTGAGAAAACATATTGCATTTTAACCTCGGTGGCTTGTTGTCCTCAAATGTGAAATAGGAAGTTGATGAAGACAGTGGTTTATGCACATACTTTTAAGCCAAACTGGTTTTGAGTTAAGGATTTGTTTCCAACTACCTACGTGACCTTGGCCAAGTGACATTAAAGTATCTAAGTCTCCCTTTAGAGAGATGAGGGGAATAACAATTGTAACTGTCACCCTGTTGTGGTGGAGTTGGAATGACATAAGATAGCACAATGCCTGGCCCAAGTTGAGAGCTCAGTAAGTGTTTGCTGTCATTATCACTGTTGCTGATATTTTTGAAAAATTAGTTGTCTTGTTATTATTAAACCAATGCTTATTTTTCCTTTACCAGATACTTCCCACATTTTGTATCTCAGAAACTCGACTCCCAAGTGCATGCAGATGTGCACACAGAGACACGGACACACACAAGGTGACTAGGTGTCTGGTTTCATATACCATCTTGGGAAAAATCCAAGACATTCTGATTAGCCCCTCTGGCTTTTTCCGCATCTCCTCTCACTGTTCCTGTTTCCTCCCATTTTTTTCTTTCTGGAGCCACCATCTGATGAAGCACAAATCATCTCCTTGATTTGCAGCCCATGCACCAATCAGAAAAATTCTACAGTGGCTTTTGATTTCATGCTTCATTGGTTAGGCTTCCTCATAAACATCAGAGCATCTTAAAAAACAAAAACAGCAGCTTTCTTTTGGCCAGAACTTTATCAAATCTGTGTCTATAATGGCACAAACTTCTAGAAAATGAGAAAATCCATTTTTGTGTGGTTGTTTGCTGCAGAAGCAAAGTGACCTTGAGGGAACACCGGCTCCACGTTCGCTTTTCACGGCATTGCCCACAGCCCTCCTCCTCCACCTCCTCCTGCTCCCCATTCAGTTCCTCAACAACCGGCAATCGCTCTGCCCTCCTGCTCCAAATTTATGACCGAGAACAGGTCATAAACCCAGAAGGCCAACCCTAATCCCAGGCACTGCACCTTTCTGTTTGCTGGAGGTACGACAGCTTGATGGGACTGTAAAGAATAAGGCTGCACCCCCACTTGCCCCATGAATCATGCCCTACAGAAATGACTAGCAAGGGGGGACTGCGGGGACTGCAGGTGACTCAGAGCCCTGAGGCAGGGCTTCCCCTAAACCACCCAGAGCAAAGGGTCTCCGTCGATGTCCCCTCTGTGGTGGCCTGACACATCAAAGTGATCCCACAACTAAGAAGACCTTGCAAGCTCACAGATCCATAGGGAACAGGCTTCTTTAGTTATCCAAATGAGATGGTATAGGCAACCCCAGCTTACTGATGCTCAGAAAATTACAAAGGTGCCACCTGGAATGACACACCTACTGGAAACATGGAAAGTAGGCATACACCTTTTATAGATGTCCTCTACCTCCTCTAGTTGCCTCTTAGTAGATATCATTGTGTGGTGGTTCTCATACTTGAGAGTGCATGGGGGTCACCAGGAAGCTCTTGTTTACTTTCTGATCTGTTAGTCTGGGTAGAGCCTGAGAATCTGCATTCTTTAGTGAACTCTCTGGTGAGGCTGATGCTGCTAGTCCTTGAACATTTTGAGCAGTGAGATCCTAGAGTGTTCCAGAGCTTTCTTTTCCTTCCCCTTCCATTCCCCACCCCAGAATTGTTTCTTTTGGAGGGGCACTTGCCAGCTTTTGCAGAACAGTAATAATCTCCCCAGCTGGTTTTTGCAAAACTAACTTTTCTATGTCCCTGAAATATCAGAATTCTGAAAACTCAAGCCATATTGTTATTATTGAATTTAGTCTTTTTTCCCTAATATGATTAAAATTGTTAAGTTTAATTTGAGAGAGAGAGAATGAGAGCAAGAGTGAAAGAGAGAGAGAGAGAGAGAGAGAGAGAGAGAGAGAGAATCTCAAATAGACTCTGCATTGTCAATATAGAGCCCGACATGGGGCTTGATTTCACGAACTGTGAGATCATGAGCTGAGCTGAAATCAAGAGTCAAATGCTTAACTGACTGAACCACCCAGACACACCCCCTAATGTGAAAAAGAAATTCTCCTGATGCACAGCCTTCCACGTTATTCTGTGTTCACTGGTGTAATGGCAGTCTCAGCTCAGCACTGCAGAGAACAACTAGTTCTTTCACCATTTAGCTCCAAGTGGAACAGGACACTTGTGGCATTGGTCGACATTTGCTTCCACCTATTCATCTGGGTTTAGGCAACCGAGTCACACAAATGCAGATTTCTGCATTTCTGGAACTTTCCTTTCTAGATCTGACAACAGCAGCTGGAGTCGTGAGTTTGAGATACACAACTGGGGTCTATTTTCATGGTCCTTATGAAAGAACTCTGAGTGGAAGAAGCAAGGGCCAGGGAGAGCCCAACAATTTGCACATGTGCATGAAGATTGAAAGGGATAATTTTCTTTAATGAGCGAAACCCATAAGCTGACATTAGCAAAGAGTGAGTGTGTTTGTGGCTCAAGGATTGGACCTTAGGCCATGCTCCTAGACAGCAAATGTTCCCTTCATCTGTTTGCCCAGGTGACATGTGCTGTAGACCTCACATGACTTCAGTTCCTCTGCCAAACTCCTCCCTACATGCTTCTTTCAATGATTCATGACTTAAATCTCCTGAGACACAGGGCTTTATGGCAGAACAAACACAGGATTTGAATCAGACAAATTGGGCTCAACTGTCAACAGTTAATTATATGACCTGGCTCTAGCTCTTAACTCCCTGGGCCTAAATGTCCTCCTCCACAAAATCCTGAAAGTAGATACTTACCCAGGTATATTTGAAGATTCTGTGAGATAGAATAAAATAGAAAGGCCTAACACAATAGCCATGCAATGCACTTGAATGCTGTAGTATCTTGAAGCAGTTTGTATATACTACATTTGACAGAAATAAGTAAGCTATGGTAGTGACTACTTATGTGGGCTATGGAATCAGCCTGTCTGTGTCTGAACCCTAGCCTACCTCTGTCTTTATGGTGTGACTATTGATAGGTTTACTTCAATCTCAAGGACTCAGTTTTTTGGATTTTGAGGATTGCCTATGAAAAGATCTCCACATCTTTAGTGATCAGGAAAATATACGTTAAAATCACACTGAGGTATAATTTCATACTTACAAAACTGGTTAAAATCAAAAGACAGCACTAATGTTGGTAAACATTGGAACTACTGGAGTTTTCATGCCTCACAGATGGGAATGTAGAATGGTATGACTACACTGGAAAAATGTTTGGCAGTTTCCAAGACAGCTAAAAATAAATCTAAAGTAGGATCCAGTAAGTTCACTTTTAGGCATTTATCCAAGAACAATGAAGGCACATATCCACAACAAATATTTATGTAAAAACATTTATAGTAGCTTTGCAATAGCCTTAAACTGGAAGCAGGACAAGTGCTCATGAGCAAGAGAGTAGATGAATAAAACATGGTATATTCATATGATAATATACTACTACTAATAAAAATGCACTATGGGGCACCTGGGTGGCTCAGTTGGTTGAGCATCTGACCTTGGCTCAGATCATGATCTCACACTTTGTGGATTTGAGCCCAATAGGGCTCTGTGCTGACAATTCAGAGCCTGGAACCCATTTCAGATTCTGTATCTACCTCTCTCTCTCTCTCTCTCTCTCTCTCTCTCTCTCTCTCTCTCTTTCTCTTTCACTTTCTTTTTCTCTTTCTCCCTCTCTCTCTTCCCCTTCCCCACTAGTACTCTGTCTCTCTCTTTAAATAAACACTAAAAAAATATTTTTAGATGTGTTATGAATGAATGCAGCATCATGTATATATCTCAAAAACAGTATAGTGAATGGGAGGAAAAAAGACACAAAAGAGTACACATTATATAATTTAATTTATGTAAAGTTCAATAACAGGCAAAACAAATCTATATTATGAATCAGAACGTTTAGGTGTGAATGTTGACTAGAAGGGACAGAAAAGAGCTTTCTGGAGTGGTGGATACATTCTCTATCCTGATGGGAGTACTGGTGTCATGGACATATTGACTTACTTAAACACATCCAATTGTATACTTAAAATCCTTTATTTCACTTTATGTGACTGTACCACAGCTATATCTCGACTTATAGGTAGGTAGGGAGATAGACAGAAAATAGATGGATAGGTAGATAGATATATATGAATTATTATTGATTCAAGTAGGGTTTCTCTGAACCCAAATTATTTTCTCCATCAGAATTTCTGCTCTGCAGTTGGCCATCATATGGAGAATAGAGAAACAGGAATATCATAACAGTAAAAAAAAAAAAAGCTAATTAATTAATTATACATATCTCTCTAGTACCTGTACCTTGCCCTACCGATAAATTATTCCATTGTGAAGCCTCTCCAGGGGGTATCTCTTACAAGTCCCCTTTATTTCTGGGCTTCTGCACTTTAGCTTTCCTGTCCCTATCTTTTCCCTAAGTTATCTCCTGTAGAATACAATTGATAGCCCTTTCCATTTGAGTTGGATTGTTCATTCAGATTTTCCCAAGCACATTATAAGCTCTAATTCATTTACATTATCATAAATGGTAATGTCCTGTGAAAAAGAGAGGTGATGGCACCAATTAAACTAATCTTCTTCTAGTCACACATCAAATCAACGTCAGTTCAAACACTTGAACCAAGAATTGCTGCATCCCCATTTGTCTGCCAGATTGATAGCAGCACAGTGACTGAAATGAAGGCAAGACCTTAGTTCACATGTAGAAGGCATCCCATGCTGTACTTGGCACATGGATCTACTACTAGGAGCCGTGAGAAGAAAAGAGAAGAAACAGATCTGGACTGGACTATGGTCTAATAGGCAACGTGTACTTGTCTTGAAACACCCAGGAAGATATCTACAGAAGAATATCCATGCATCCATTCACAGAGTTTCAAGGCTGGGTTGTAGCAAAATCACTTTATTGCTGACCTAATTGAAACCCAGATCCCTGAAGTCACACACCCAAGGTCACAAAGCTTGTTGTTTCTAGGATCTGCTGACTGCCAACCCTGACACATGGCCACTTCAGACTCCATGTGTTCCAGATCACATAAGAGATTTCCATATTCCCTGAACTCTCTTGTGTTTACAAAACAGAAACATTTAAATACTTTGTTTTGGGCATGTGGTATTAAATAAATAATGTAAACATTTGCCTCCCACTGCAGGGAGTATAACAATAACTGACAGTTGTAGGGGAGATGCCCCTTGCCAGGCACTCTTCTGAATGTTTGACATGATTAATTCATTTCATTCTCAATATCCTGCTGCAGTTCCATACCATTGGTGGTACTGTCGAGAACCCCCATTCTACAGTTGTGAAGACGGAAGCATAGGGAAGTTAAATGACCTGCTGCAAATGCAGTGTTCAAATGGCGGGCCGGAATGGATGCACATTGTTGGTTCTAGCAGCCACATCTCTGACCTGCTTCCTCTCCGCAGGATGAAAGATAGAGGAGGTTTGTTTTTTTAGAAAAAGAACTAAAGTCTCAATGAAGCAAACCTCCGAGTGACTCATGAATGTATATAATAACGGCTGACATTAAATGAACAGTTGTCGCTGTGCTTGGTGGCTTATTACATTTGAATTTTCACGACTCAACAAGACTGTTCTCATCCCCTGGTCACACACAAGGAAACTGAGGTGTACGATGTTAAAGGAGCATGTCCCTGGCCACACCATTGGGAAGGGTGTGACCTGAACAGCCTGACTCCAGGGACTGCTTCCCCTGAATGTTGTAATAAAATGGCATTCGTTCAATCAGCTATAATTGAAGAGCCGCTGAACAGAGTCTGCACTAAACAAAATTTCATCAGAGAAACATTTATGCTTAGCTGTTTCCGAGCAGCACAGTCTCTCTGATTTGATACAGACTGCCGTCATTTTTATGGAGTTGGCACCAACTGTAGAAAGAACTGGCTTTTCTCCTAGGTCTTCCTGGTCAGTGTGACCTGGTGTATTTCTTGGTTTAAGCCACTAAATCCCAAAGAAGGAGCAGGGTTGGGAGGAATGGCAGTGTCCTCCCCAGAGAGGTGTCAGTTTCTGAAAGAGGGGAAGGGAATGCTTGTTCCAAAACCAAAGCAGTCCTAGAGGGTTGGTTTTGAACCTGACATAGGACTTGCTCTTCCATAGCCCTTAGCTAAGGTTTAAAAAGTTCGCACCAAGCTCGCAGCATCAGCACTCACATTGGTATCTTGTGATTGGAGTAAAAAATATATGCGTGTATTTCTTTTTCTAAAATAATTTTGGTTTGTGTTTACTCAGAATCTTAAAATCACTTAATTTTTAATGCTTTTTAAGTTTGAAGAAAGCTGGCTTAAACAGATACAGGAGTAGCAACCATGTATTTATCCATGCTGCGGAGTTATTAAAAATAAGGCCTCATGTAGCTCTGAGGCATTTTGAAGAACTTAGATTCTTGTCATCCACAGGAAATTCTGTACATTTACTGGAACTTGAAAATCATGGAAAATGTTTCTAGGGAATCCCAGGCCCTCAGCAGAGGGAGGGACTTATTTCCAGGATAAAGCTCACATCAGTGCTGGGTTAGGAAACTCAGTTCACGTTGCTACAAAGAATTAAGGCTGATTTTACAGAGTACCAGCTTTCCAGGAGACCTGAGACTTGTGGATTGTCATTTACAAACCCCATACCCTGCCACAATTACCCTGGACTGGTTTTTGGCTTGTGAAGAGTGATGGGCCACACTCTTCACAAATCCACGTCCTAGGAGCTGCGACAGAAAGCTTGGCCTGAACCTCTGAGTCCACAGTGTTAGAGATGAACCCTGTTTCTCCATGGGGAGCTTTCTCAGTGCAGCAAGGCAGAGGGCTTTCCCAGATTTAAGATGCAAAAAGGACTGTTCGCCCACAGTCATGTCTCATGTACTGTCATCTTGTGAGGAATTATCCCAAGTAAGTGCCACTCCTCTAATCAAGATCCAAAACCTCACCTTGCCTGCCCCTTAGGGATCAGAGGTGGCTTGTTTAGAGCCCACATCTGCAGTGCTTTCTGGACTTCCTTGCCTGACTGGGCTCCCACACTTCAGTCTCATTTTTTGAGTGGGTATGAATGTGCTTCCCTAACAGGGATGTTCAGAAGCAGTTGGCTTTTGAGTACAAAGTAATGAAAAAGACTAGTGGGGGTTTAATGACTCTTGTTTTTTTATTAAAAAAAAACACAAAGATTCTATTTCTTTTCTTTCATGTTTCACTCATCAATTGTTTAATTAAATGTATCCATCCATTAAAAACTAGTCATGTGAACACTACGTGCCCATTCCTGTATTGGCACTGGAGACCTCTGGATGAAGAAAACGAGAAAAGGATGCTCCTCTCGCGAGGATTACATCTAGTTGTGGATATGAAATTGAAGCAGCTAAGCTCACTGACAGTAAGAACTGACATCTGTCCCGTATTTAATATATGCCAGCTGCACGTTCTTTTTTAAATTCAAGTATAGTTGACATATAATGCTATATGGGTTTTAGATCTACAACATAGTGATTTGACAATTCTGTACATTATGAAATGCTCACCTTGAGAGGCAGAGTCACCATCCGTCACCAGAAAAAGCTAATACCATACCTGACAGTGTTCCTAGCAGAGGATACAGCATGCATGATAATCCTAAGGAGGGGAGAGTGGGAGAGAGACATGGAGGCTTGCACAGTTCAAACACACAAAAACCAGTGGGCTGAAGGCTTATGGTAGAAGTGGAGATATTTACAAGGTTGGAATTGTATGATGGCAAGGAAGAGCCGCATGGCCCTGTTTGCCAGGTTTGGAATGTAAAGACATTGAAATATTCTGAACAAAGGTGTTACCGTATTCACTTGAGGTTCTAAAATAAGATCCCTCTTGATGTCAGGGCACAAGAGGTGGTGGGTCTTACGGTGTCCAGGCACGAGATGAAGGAGGCTTGGCAGTGGATGGACAGAAGTCTGTGTATGGTGAGATTATGGGACTTCCTCGATGGCCATCTCCCACTTCTTTGCACTTGCTGCTACAGCCTCTACAAGAGGGTTTCTGACTTAGGCAAAAACTTTTTACATAGATTTGTCCCATTTGGAGATTCACCCTCTGTGCAGCGGGGCCTGCTGAAGCAGGCTTCCTGGTCAGAACATGCCGTTGCAGATGCTGAGAGTGGAGGGGTCTCCCTTAGTAAATGACACTAGGAGGGACGAACTGAGGCTTCCCTGTGTAATAGGAAACTTACTCTGAACACTTGGAAGTAGGGCTAATGCCACTTATGAATTTTCTCTTGGGCACCCTGTGATTTTTTTTTAATTCATTTATAGTCCTTTATCTCCGTAACTGCCTTATCCACAGATGTCTGACAGCAGCGATTTGGGCTGGACAAAAAACTCCTTCTTTCTGAAGGAGTCTCCTAACTGCAGATGGCTGTTACAATAGAGGACAAAATACAGGTTTTTGCTAGAAATGTAAGCAGATGTTACTTTGATTACCTTTTGTGAGCTACAGGGTTCAGCTGACGTGGCTGTTGAATGCAAATAGAGCAGTGGCTTGTGAATTACAGACGTCTCTAACAGCCATCCCAAATGCACCATCAGTATGTGGGATTCCACTCCCCTCTGCTTACTGCTGTGACTTCTCTGGGCACCTTCCATTTCCAGTCCTTCAGGACACATAGACGCAGCTTAGGCATTAGCTGCTCCTGTGTTTCCATTCTACCAAAATTGAACTTTATGATCCTGTCACCTTCTCCACTATTTATAAGACTACTTTTTATAGGCTTACAAGATAGACAGAGCATGGTAATGCTGTACTGAATTGTAATAATAACTGCAATTCATTGAGCACCTACTGTTTGCCAGGACTCGGCCAGTTGCTACATATATCATCTTTCTTAGTTCTCAGAGCAGCTTTAAAAGAAGCCAGTATTACTCCTACTGTACAGATGAAGAAATTGAAGCCAAAGCAATCTTGGCTTGGTGTTGATTGGAGCAAGTAGTATAATTTCCTCATTGTACCCTGCAGAGGTCTAACCATGTAGCAGGGATTGTGTTAAGATCTGAATAATATATTTTAAGGGAAACATTGGCAAATGAAGAAAGGTCGGAGGAAAATATCTGAGGTAATTTAATTAAATCTGTGTGCATTTCCCTCACACACTATGACAGAACTGAACAATTGTATCATTCATTGGGGGAGATAGAGCAGTACATATGTATTCACATTGTTGCCTCAAGAGGAGAACATAAGGGATGCTGAGGGAATATGTGGATGGTGAGACATAGCCAGGCTGAGAAATGGTCACTAGGTTCTGAACAGATTTTAGGTGGGGAAACGTAGGCTGGCCCTGGGTACATTCTAAGCTAAGTGAGCAAGTGTAAGAACTCAGAGGAAGGGGCACCTGGGTGGCTCAGTCAGTTAAGTGTTTGGCTTCAGCTCAGGTCATGATCTCATGGTTCATGGGTTCGAGTCCCACTTCAGGCTCTGTGCTGACAGCTAGCTCAGAGCCTGGAGCCTGCTTTAGATTCTTTGTCTCCCTGTCTCTCTAACCCTGCTCTGTGCGCTCTCTCTCTCTCTCTCTCTCAAAAAAATAAATAAATAAAAACATTAAAAAAAAAGAACTCAGAGGAAGAGTAGGCAAATTTAGGGACTTTCAGTCCACTTAGAAGTGTAGTGCACAAGTTAGGGAGTACTAAGACAGTAGGCTGGAAAGATGAGCAGGGAATAGATCATGAAGGGCCTCGAAATGTTAAGAGTTTATACATTAAAGGCTCCGGAGAGGCAAAGCATTTAAAGCAGGGCTATGATATGTTTGCATTTGGCTTCAGTGTGGAGAATAAGCATGGATTGGAGGCAGAGAGAGTTGGGAAGTTTCTGCAGTAATCCAGGTGAGAAATAATGGTGGTCTTAATGGTAGAAATGCATAAAAGGGCACAAATATGAACTATTTCAGTCAATAGACACCTGGAAACAAGTGTACATAGGGATAGAGTTAAACATATTTGGAGGACTATTGTGTGGGAAAGGAAGATGATTAATTCTGTTTATGTACAGAGGGCACAGAAAGACTAATGGGAACAAGTCATTGGGAAACACATTTTAACTTCATTACAGCAGGGTGGTCCAAAAATTGGAAATTTTAGTTTACCATCCACCACTGAATATATCCAGGCATTTTATTTTAATTCAGTATATATTTTTAAATGCTTTGTATATACTATGGACTGGGTAACAATGTACAAAACACTGGAGACTGAGCTCCTGAAAATAATTAACAGCTAATTAAACAATGAAATATGTATCATTTATATAAACAAAGGGCTATGGCAATTAATTCTGCATCAGGTCAAGGAGAGTTATTAGTTGAGATGGTGGAAAGTAGCTGAGGAGTCAATTGGAGGGGAAATTTGTTTGGTATATAGAAGACATCCATGTAGAGTTGTCCAGGGAACATTTAGAAATGTGACTCTAGAGCTTGGAAAATAGGGATGAAAAATATATTGGGGAATTTTCTTTTTTTTATGTTTATTTATTTTTGAGAGCAAGAGAGAGCATGAGTAGGGGAGTGGCGGAGAGAGAGAGGGAGACACAGAATCCAAAGCAGACTCCAGGTTCTGAGCTGTCGGCACAGAGCCTAATGTGGGGTTAGAACTCATGAACCGCAAGAGCATGACCTGAGCCAGATCCAGATGCTTAACCAATTGAGCCACCCAGGCACCCCTGGGGAATTTTCAATATAGGCAAGGATTATTAAAGCAAATGTCCACAGAAGATAGGCAGGTAATATAAATAAGTGAAGTAGACAAGCTTTAAGACACTAAGGAGAAGTGTGTGAAGACTATGGAAAATTAGAAAGCAAATGACATTTTCCAGAAGGCACTGCTTAGCTTTAATAGATTGTTATCATGTAGGACTCTTAGCCCTGTTTCCAGAGCTCCATATCCCATTCATTTAGATGAAAATGAAAACTTTGACATTTATATTATATTTCCAGTTAATGTTTCCCTTTTTCCCACACACACTATATCTTTGGTCTAACCATGATCCAAAGATTGTCAGATTGCCTTTTATGTTATAAGGTAATTGTTCAAGTTTATACATATAAATGAAAATTTTCCAAGTGATTAGAACACTGGTCTGTAAACACTGATAATTCTTCTCAAGAGGGTAACTAAAGATTGGTATAAAACCTTTCTTTTTTCTCCATCTGAGGGAGGATTCATTCTGCTATAATGATGTCTGAGGAGATCATGCAGAACATTATCAAGCAAGGTACAGGTGACAGAGATAGAAACATGACGCTAACTTGGGAGTCCATTGAAGTTTGGTTGTTTACAAAGAGTAATCAAGTGCATAAAATATGATAACTCTGGCTATGTTTTCAGACATTAGAACCCATTTCTCTCCTTTTGTAGTGCTTGTGTTATAATCAATGGGATTAAACCACTACAAATGTGCCACTTCATATCCTAGCATCCAATATGATTCTGAAAACAAAACAGCTTAAGAACCATTGTAGTGAACAAGAAACAAATATGTAACCCTGAGTAATAATACAGAGATGAGTTGTATTTATAGAATAAGCCAAGTGTAGTATCGCCAAAAGCAAGAGGGAGAGAGCTTCAAGGAAAAAAGATCAGTTTGAAATATTATGCAGATGGAAAATGATAAAGCCACAGGACTTAAAATGTAGAGGCTTAATATGACCTTTGGGAAGGAAATCTAAGGAAAAGAGCTGTCAGGATTCAAAGTTTCTGTGCTGTGGATGATGATCAGAGGTCAGTGAATAGAATGATTGTTGACCACTCTTTGGCAAATTGGGCAGCAAAGAGAAGGAGGAAGGCAGTCATGTTCCAAGGATGAAGCAAGGTTAAAGAAAGATTTTCCTTTTTATCCCCTAATGGGATAAAATTGACAATATATTGAGATGAGGAGAGTGATAATTGATGAAGCAAGGTATGGAATGAGGCATAAAATAGAGAGCTGAGAATTAGAGCAATTGAGAATTTTCCTCCTTTCAGACAGGTTAAAAAAAATAATCTTTGGAGGTAGTAGAGAGGAAAATTGAGGGAGGGTATGCCTGATGACTCCACATTTTCCCTGAAGTAGATGAAGGAAGAGATTAGTAGAGAGGTATAGGGTGTAAAAAGAATAGAAGCAAGTTTGGAACAGCTGCTGTAGGGAATTTAACAGGGGCAAATAAAAGGATTGCTGAGGTTCAAAAACATTAAGTAGTAATGGTCGGCACAGCTGTGAGCATTTCTACACCAGTATCATGGAGCCCAGAGACAAAAAGGAAAGAAAAGACTGGATTGCTCCAGCATTAGAAAATGACCAGCCAGATTCAGCAGAAGGTCAAAGGGATTCAAAACCTTAAGCACAGAGAAGTGGGCAGGTGACTAAATGGGGAATGGAGCTGAGGCTTGGGAGAAAAGTGAAAGGAATCAGGAGAGGACAGGTTTGCTGAGAGAGAGTCCCTGTGATAACTATTTTTTCTTGGATACTAGAATGAAGATTGTTGCCCGAGGTGGGACTTTGATCTGAGTGGTTTCTGAGGTCCCTTGTAATTCCAAGATTTCTTTAATTCTAGACATGAAAATCCACAGCCAGTTCTTATGCTCCTGTCATAATTGTCGTGCTTGAGATACACACACACACACACACACACACACACACACACACACACGTGCGCACTCACACACACCAAGATGTCTCTCTCAGGACTGGTCTCAAGGAAAGTTACAAAGTAGATGATATTTCTCATTTGAACTTCTCACCACCTGTTGTAGTATAATCTTCCATTTCTTCATTTTATCTCTCGTGCGTCAAGACCATGAGGGCATTGCTTTGAATAAGAAAGCTGTTCTAAGGCCCTTGTCAAATCAAAACCTCCAGGTAGATACTAGTTCTGCTCTGTGGGTCTCTAATAAAGATCTCTAGTTATTTGTTTTTCTTTTTTTTAATGATAGAATGTGTGAGCAGGGAAGGGGCAGAGGGAGAGGGAGAGAGAGAATCCCAAGGAGGCTCCACACCCAGCACAGAGCTCAATGTGGGGTTGGATCGCATGACCTTGGGATCATGACCCGAGCTGAAATCAAGAGGCAGATGCTCTATCAACCAAGCCACCCAGGTGCCTCTCTAGTTATTTGTTTTCATTTCATTGCAGCTACAAAGAGCTAGTCATCTGTTTGGTCTTTCTGCTTCAGGTCACAAGGCAGTTATTCCTATTGTTTTGTTTTTACCAGTTCTTGTGCGTTCTGCTGGATAGGAGGTAATATAAGGGAGTGGGGGAAATCAAAAGAATGGAGCAGTCAGCTTAGTGTTTCTAAGATAAACAGAGAGAAAGATTCAATGCCAAGTATTTTCTCATTCTGAATTTCATCTCTTGAGTTGGACAGCACTTTTGTGTACTTTCCAATTTCTGAAAAAGTACCAGGAAACCTACTTTACTTGCCTCTGGCCTTGGCCTGCAGGTTTGGGGGATAGCAGAGGTCAAACAGGGGTCATTTCTTCAGTGAATCCGCAGATTGTACCCTGGGGACCAGCTATCTTGCTGTTGAGACAGCTAAATGTACTAAGCAACACATTTGAAATATGCTTCAGACTCTGTGGAACCAGGGGGTTTGAACGCTTGCCAGGGCATTCATGCTTCTTGGTGTCCTTCGGAGGTACATCAAAGTCCCATACAAGTTCTCTTGGAGGAGAAAATCTTCAATGTGGTCTCAAAAGGGAAAGCCAAGTAGCCTTGAATTGGAAATAAGAAATTCAACAGCAGGACTATTTGTAGGAACTTTGATTTCATTGCATTTAAGCTTCTTTCTCTAATGGACAATCTTTACCTGAGCATTTTTTTAAATGTTTATTGAGGGAGAGAGACAGAGACAGAGAGACAGAGAGAATAAATGGGGGAGGGGCAGAGAGAGGGAGGCATAAGTGGATTCTGCTCTGACAGCAGAGAGCCCAGAGAGGGGCTTGAACTTACAACCTGTAAGATCATGACCTGAACTGAAGTTAAATGCTTAACTGACTGAGCCACCCAGGCACCCCAGGTACTGTGCTTTCTGCTGACATCTCCAGTTCAGCACAGTCCCTGTCCCATGGTACGTGCTTATTGATTGGAAATCAGCCACATGTCAAGATGCTGATTTTCTATTTCAGTGGTTTGTGAATGGTAGGTAACATGGCTTCTCTGACTTCACACATGTAGCCTGAAAGTTTAGGCTTTTTACAGTGTCAAGTGCTAGTGAAATCTTTGCACCAAAAGGAGCTGAAGTTGTATGATGGAAAGAATTTGTTTTGGGGAATTTGTAAAACCTATTCTTGAAATGTAGCTCAATATCATATTAATTTTATGAGGCTAAGTAGCTTACTTCTTTGTACCTCAGGCTTCTGTAGTAGTAGGATTATGAAATATCTCTCTTAGGTTTATAATAGAATAAAATTTCTACTTCCCCTCACCGACTATCACCCCTAATACCTTTCCCATATTTCTATAATTGATGTCTTATGTTTATTTATTTTTAAGAGAGAAAGAGAGAGACAGAGACAGAGAGATAGAGACAAAGAAAGAGAATCCAAAGCAGGCTGTATGCTGATGGCAGAGTTCAATGCGGGGCTTGAACTCATGGACTGTGAGATCATGACCTGAGTTGAAGATGGACACTTAACCTACTGAGCCACTTGGGTTCCTCTAATTGTATTTTATATAGCTAATGCAGTAACTTCTCAGATTATGGGTAGAGACCATAGCTGTCCCCTCTCAGAGGACCAGGGAAAAGTTTTCACCCATGATTACATTATATGCTATGTGACAGGCTTGAGTGTTGCATGTTTGAATGTATGTACCCATGTCTGCTATAGGGTCATAATCATTCATGATAGAAAATAAAAACATCTACTCAGTGGCCTACAGGTACAGCTGACTCTCTTTCAGAAACCAAAAACTTAGGAGTGGTCTGCAACCTAGAAGTGCTCTCAAATGTATTTATTTATTCATAAGAACTTATTAAGCTCCTCCTATGTGCTGTGCACTCAGGACACAGCTGTATGTAAAGAGAAATGGCGTTTTTGTTCATAGGGACCGTATATTTCAGAGGGACACACACGCACTAATCAAAACTTATACAAATGGAAGCACATTTACAGCAGTGATGAGGGCCACAAAGTGGTTAAACTTGGTGCTGCTTGATTGGATTGAGACATTTGGTGGAATCAGGAAGGTCTGGAAGAGCATGTCTGAAGAAGTCACTGTGAGCAGAGACCTGAAAGTTACATGGAGTTTAATAGGAAAGAGCTTCAGTTGCTCGGGGGAGGATATGATAGGGGTGCAGGAGGAATGAAGCCAGCATGACTGGAGCCCAGGGAGCAAGGCTCAGGGTGAGACTTGCAAGGGGGTCCGAGCTCCGGAGTTCAGTTTGATTCAAGCTGTGTGCTGATGGTATCTTCTGAAGAATGATCTGGCATTGCAGACGCTGGCCCAGCCAGCTTTCTGGAGGACATCCACCTGTGACGAGATCTGTGTCATCAAGAATCACCCCTGTTTCTCTTTGCTTACCAAACCGGGTGATACGTGAGTTCTCGGTGTCCTTGTCCCAACTCACCCTGTCATCTTCACAGAAGCATGAGGAGCGCCCCTCCCCATGCCAGCCCAGTCCCCCTTGTCCAAGTACCAGCACAGCATGCCCGGTGCCACAGTGGGCAGAAAGAGTAATAGTGTTGTTTCAGCTCACCCAGGCTAATCTATCACACCTCACCCAGACAGCCCAGCTCCACTCACTGAGCATTCTCTGTCCTGAGGTTAGGCACACAAGCAAATAAATAAGTAGAGAGCCATTTGGAAATCCTGCTTGTCACTGCTGAAGCATGCTCCTTTATTTAGCAAAACGCCCATAATTTTTAAATTGCTTGATGCAGCCACTGGCTACTTGGTATCTTCAAGGGATTTCGTGGTCAGGAGCAGCGCTTCCTCATTACCAGGAAATACAAGGCAGGCTTTTGATCGCTGGAATTAATTACATGGAAAGATTTTCATTGCTTGGAGCAGCAAGCAGCTGGTTCCTGCAGGGGCCAGGCTGAACTCTCCTGCCAATTCCTTTTCCATGCTTGTTCCTCCCTCCACACCTACATCCTTTCTTTCTTTCATTATGCTCAATGGGTTCAGTTCAACCAGGGGAATTGTAATTAAAACACTTACAAAGCGCCATTTCCCAGCGACTACCCTTAAGACCATGAACATTCACCGTTCACTTTTTCCAAATACAGCACAATGACAGAGTTTCCAGGAATTTCTTTTTTTACTGATCCCCCCCCCCTGAATGATTATTAATACATTTGAAAACTAATCCACAATGAGTTACAAGACCAGGGGCAACAGAGAGGGGAGGAGGTTTGCTCTTCATGAGTAGAGGAGAAATTGCAATAAGGAGTAACTTTTTTCAGGGCACAGCATATTTCTCTGGTGGCCCTGCAGATCAGCTGACAATGGTTTATAGCTTTTCAGTCTTCCTTCCTTTCCTGTTAATTATTCATACCTCTGGTACCAAGAAAGGGGTCTTATTTTCCTTTTAGGTGTAATTAGAGTAATCAAAGGGTTTGTAATACTCTTGTGTTTTATTCCTCTGTCTCTATTCAAATTTTTTTCCTGTGCAAGAGAAAAATATAAAACACATAACAAAAGCCCTGAGTCTCTGGGTTTTGTGAATTCTTGCAGGGAAAATTGGTTTTACCATAATAGCAATTGGCAGCAATAATTCTGAGGTGAACAACCTGAAATTACTCCCTTAAAGGCAAAAATTTGTAGGGTATGCATTTTGAGAAAAGGAAGAGGGCTATGTGATAATTTAGGTAAATTTTAAGAGTTTATCTCTATTTTGTGATAAATGAGGAAGCGCACTGTTGGTGTATTCAACTAATGATGTGCATTTGCATATGGTTTTGTTTCTGTTGAATAGATTCTGGTTTGAATGACAAATTAAAGTCCCAACTTCCAAACACTGAATTCTTTTGTTGAGGATTTACACATTTAAGAAAGGAAAGGTGCCCAAATGCAGTTACCCTTTAAAGGTAAGAAGGTTAGGCAAACAATGAATTGACAATTATTCTACCTTTTTTTATTAACAAAACCTTCTACTTGCAGTTCAGAACCCATGGGTAATATTATTTGAATATTTTGCCACACCATTACAAGCATTTCCATGGTGACAAAGTGATGTGTCACAAACAAGATTGTCCCATCTTTGAATACAAGCTGCTAGGAAGTGGAAAAAAATCAAGAACAAGATACTGCTTTAGGTTTTCACATTCTATTTGTGTTTGCTCAAGATAGAGGGATTCCTAAAATCTACCATTAAAGAGTCAAATAAAACAGTTTGACACCTTGGGATAGTGGATCTTTTTGGTATATTGACTTTAAACATGAGGGTATGGGTATGGGATTTTTTTTTTCACTTACACCCACTTCTAAGAATGCATATATTCTTATTATTTATCTTGGCCAATATTTGCAGATTTCCTTGTTTTTGTATATCCACACAGTCATAAAAATCTAAGTGTGTGAAGAAGTCTACATTATTCTATAAGTATTCTTCTGATTGTTCTTGTAAAATAAAACAATAGGTGGGTTCCTGACAAATTAAAAGGTCAATTGCTTGTGTTTATGTAACTTTATGACACATCCTAAGCTACTTAGTTTTTCATCATCATTGGTGGCTTTCGTCTGGGAAAGAATTACAGGGTCACCCATGGAGATGGTGGCAAAACCATGAATGGACGCTAGATCTCTTCTTTTCCAGTTGATGGCGTCTTCCATAGCAGGGCGCCACAATGACAGTAGGGAAGTAAAAGTAAAGCCTTCATAAAAATCAGGGTTAAGAGAGCATGGAATGTCTTTTCAATGTTGCTCCTGAACTGTAAGAGGTACAAGAATTCAGGGAGTCTGTAGAGTCTTTCTAGGGACAAAATATGTCCCATCAATCCTGCCAGGAAGAGTCTCAAGGGAATATTCACAAAGGAAATCAGTGGGAACACAGGGAAGAGGGAGTCTTCAGCTGATCAAATCCCTAAAGTTATTTGTTGGTCTCCAGCTGGCTTCTTAATGTGAAAAGATAAACTGAGGCATATTAAACATTTTAAGAATTTATTCGAGCAAAAATCAATTTGAATTGGGCAGCATCCAATCTAGGAGATAGAAAAAAGCTCAGAGGAGCTGTATGAAATGAAAGCCTTTTATAACCAGCAGGGAATGGGAACAAGGAAGTTATACTAGGCAAAAAAGCAGATTGGTTATTGCAAGGTTACCTCCCTTTAGGGAATGACAGGGGTCTATCAGGCAGATTACCGAGGTAGTGCTGATGAGGCAATTCCTGAGTGACTGATACAGGATTCCATTTCTGGGAGAAATGTAGCTATAATTAAGTCTCAGTTTGGTGATGTGGGCTTAGCAGAAGTGACTTCATTTGGGCACTGTTGTCTTGATTTCTTTAACGCTAAACATCTTTTTTTTTCTTTCTTCTGACTTCAGGGACTGGACTTATTCCTTTTCTTTTTTAAAAAAATAAAAAGAAAATTCATAGAAGTTTGAAGTTTGAAGACGATGATAATTTTTTATATATATTTTCATTATCAACCACTATTAACAATTTACCTTCTTTTCCTTTAGTATAAGTTATAAAAGTACTATACAAATATATCTTTCTTCTCTAAAAACATATGAAGCTAAGGTTCCCTGATGTGTGTCCCCTTCAACCAGATCCCATCCTACAAACCCCCAAGGAAATCACTGTTTTGATTTTGATGTGTATATTAGGCAGGGTTCTCCAGAGAAACAGAACAGATAGGAGGTATATCTTTATATCGATGTATCTGTCTCTGGGAATTTTATTTTAAGGGATTGACTCACAAGATTATGGAGGTTGAGAAAGCCCACGGTCTGTAGTCTAAAGGCCTGAGAAGCAGAAGAGCCAATTGTGTAAATTCCCTTCTGGGTCTAAAGATAGGAATTGACTCAGCTTAAGACTAACAGGCCGAGGCAGCAAATTCCTTCTGCTTATACTTTTGTTCTATTTGGGTCCTCCCTCACCTGATCAGATGAAGCGTACATGCTGTAGAGGACAGTGCTTTCCTCGGTCTGCCACTTTAGGTGTTAATCTCCTACAGACACACCCTTACAGACACACCCAGAATCTGGGCACTTCTAACCCAGTTATGTTGACAGTGAAATTATCTATCATAGTGTGGATACTTATAATCTAATGAGTATATATATATATATGTATCTACACATGTATATATATGTATATAATATATCTCATATATGTGTGTGTGTGTGTATATATATATATATATATGAGAGAGAGAACTCAGCATATACTATTTTATATAATTTTTTCAACTTACACAGTACAATGCTGTTTTCATTGTTCCAGATCTTGCTTCTTTCTTTCAACATTGTGTTTTTGATGTCTAAGTTACTGATAGACTAGATATTCCTCAGAGGAATGACATGTGATGTGAATCCTGAAAGATGTGCCAGGTCAAAATAGAAAAGAGACAGGTAGAGCAGTAACATATGCAATGGCACTGAGTTTCATAAGGACATGGAATAAACTGTGGAAAGTCAAGGTTCCTAGAATTTAGGGAAGTATTAATGAGAATTGTCTCATATGGGAGATTAAATAAATAGAGATATGGAGACCATGTAGTCTAGGCCAGAGAGTTGCAATTTTTACCAACAGTCAAGGGATGCTATCAGTGAACATGAAGTTTATTAGTTTGCAAGAGCTACTGTGACTAACTACCATGAACAGAAATTTACTGTTCTAGAGGCTGGTCAAGGTATCAGCAGAGTTGTATCTTTCTGAGGACTCTTAAGAAGAATCTATTCCAGATGGTACCCTCTTCTGGTGGCTTGTTGGTAATCCTTGGCATTCTTTGACTTTTATACACATCATTCTGACCTCAGCCTTCATATTCTTATAGTGTCTTATAGTGTTTTCCCTGTGTGCATGTTATTTCCCAATTTCTCCTTCCTATAAGGACACCAGTCATATTGGATTAGGGCCTGGACTAATGATCTCATTTTAACTTGAGTACCTCCATAAAGGTTCTAACTTCATATTAGGTCACATTCTGAAATACTAGGGCTTAGAACTTCAACATATGAGGTGGGGCGGTGGTGGGGGGGGGAATTCAACCTATAACATGGAGTAACACAAATATTTCTTAGAGATGATAATTTTCTTGTTCAAGGTAGATGGAAGTATAGAAAAATGATGACAGGGGAGCAGACATGAGGCTATGAACATATTGAAGGATTAGCCATTCAAATATGGTCCAAATGCTCTGGAAGTTCTTACCCTCTCTAGACATCTTATTTTTCCTTAAAGAACTCAGGGAGAACAGAGACTTAGAAAAATAAGCCCTGGATTTCTGGCAGTAAAGTGTAAGAGGTTATTTCTTCTACATCCTTAATTCTTTTATTTTGCTTCTAGAAGAAAGTTTTTCTTAACTGTAAACTTGTTGGACAAAAGGGTTTATATATATCCACTATTACTTAGGTAAATGTCTTCCTTTACAAAAATTGTGGGGGCATCTGGGTGATTCAGTCAGTTAAGTGTCTGACTACTCCTGACTCTTGATCTTGATTTCGGCTCAGGTCATGGTCTCATGGTTCATGGATTCTAGCCCCACATCAGGCTCTGTGCACACAGCTTGGAGCCCAGAGCCTGCTTTGGATTTTGTGTCTCCCTCTTTCTCTACCCATCCCCCACTTATACTCTGTCTCTCTCTGTCTCTCTCTGTCTCTCTCTCTCTCTCTCAAAAATGAATAAACATTAAAAAGAATTTTTTAAACCTGGAGGAGAGAGGAGAATTGAGACCTCAGTGTTGCTAACATTTGATTGTGGTTACATGCTGAGTCAAAGGCAGCACTGACTTCCAAGTTGCCTACTTAATTCTCTAGACTATGCCTGCTGCCTTATATTTATGTCTTAATAACATGTACATATGCAGCCTAGCTGTTATGAGGACAGTGGGAAGCATAAATTTGATTTTTCTCAACTTCTCCACATTTAAAGTCCCCACTTGTTGGTTGGATTAACATAGTATTTTAACATTTAATTTCCTGGGGGTACCAGATGTTTTATTTTGTGTATTTGTTTTATTTGCATTATAGTTGTTAGGCCATTTAAAATGAAACTCAGAGAGGCAAAAATGACATGACCCAATAAATATGTAGTTTAATAATGTTTCATGAATATATGTGCGCAGTGAGTGTAAGTCTAAATAAACGCATGCCAATGAAAAATTATTAGATGTTGCCTATTTTCATCTGGATTCTCAGTTATATTATTTGTGTCAGTGGGAGGTTTCAGGGAAAGGCCAGGGGAGAAGACAGGAGGAACAGCCTGAGGCAGTATGAATTCTCAATATCTTTAAATTGATTGATTAACATGTTCATACTAGCAGGAGAGTTTCTGTGTTGTATTCTACAGACTCTAAAATGGCATAATTTTATGTGATGTGGTTCCCACTGATAAGGGGAGGATGAATAGAAGCATACACTGAATTTCCCTCCAGGGTACAGGGTTCCTTTTGCTAGGACTATTGGCTAAAAATGAAAGTATTATTAAGGTTGTGAGAAGAAAGGCATCAAGGAAACAGTAGAGGAAAATGTAGGGCAAACATTGGAAATCCATAAACAGTTTGTATGCCTGGCCCACTCTTTTCTATCACTGACTTATTTGTCTCTCCTTCCTCTCTCTCCACTCTTTCCCTACCTTCTCTCTTTGTCCAAATGAATTTAGCACTGTGACTTCAGTCCTAAGCCCATCCTTAGTTGTGTGTGAAAGACAGCCATTAATTAATTAAATAAGCATTTGCTAAACTGAACAAAGTGGACAGAATCCCCTATCTTTGTGGAATTTTCTTTCTTGGGGGAGGTAGGGAGTAGTTAACAAAATAAGTAAGTTAATTATATACTTTATTATATGGTGCTAAGTTCTACAAAGAGAACTAGGCAGGGAAAAGGGATAGGAGTTTGGGAGGTTGAAATTTTATACAGGATGGTCAGAAAAAGTGCTGCTATTCTGATGAATTATAAACATTAGATGTTTATGTTCTGGCCATTAAAGCATCTAGGAACTTTCCCTGAAAGTGACATTTGGGTCCCAGTATCTTGGCCCTGGAAATTAAATTATGACACATTATGATTGTTTAAAAATCTT
Organism: Suricata suricatta; assembly: GCF_006229205.1. Taxonomy (NCBI): domain Eukaryota; kingdom Metazoa; phylum Chordata; class Mammalia; order Carnivora; family Herpestidae; genus Suricata; species Suricata suricatta. The sequence goes on along the minus strand of NC_043708.1, from coordinate 22,425,476 downwards.
TTATCATAGTGTGCAAATAGGAAGGGATTTTATTTCCAGCCTGGAGAATGTGATTTATAATAGTCTTATATCAGATCATGATCCCGGGGCATGTATCCTTAGGATCTTTTCTAGACCTGTGTTTGAGACTGTCATCAATGAAAGCAATATGAAAGAGAATAGCAATATGCTAATTTATAAGAGAGCTGTTCAGGACAAGCAGGATATGACACTCAATTTCTTTCTTTTGTACATTTCTCTCCATCTCTACCTCTTATTCTTTGCTCTAGACTTAGCGTTTCGAATGTGCTGGATTTCATTCATTTGGCAAATCACTGTCACACCAAATTAGGGAGAATGTGATGAGCCTCTAATTGGCCATTTCATTGTACACAAACCTCCCATGTTTGTTCTGGGTAACATCAGGCGTCCCATAAATTGGTAATTTGACTGTCAGTTTCTATAATGCCCTTGACAATAAAACAAACACAACCCTGTGTGATCCTATTCTGAAACAGTGATCTTCAGATTATATCATAAAAGGATCCAGGGGTGGGGTTTCTCTTCACTTCTCCGAAAGGAAGGGGGAGAGAACAGGAAATGAACAATTTAGGAGCATTCCCAACAATGTGTCTCTGAGTCAGTCTCTTCATTGCAGCCACCCTCCTCAGCTGTGTGTAAATGGAAACGAATCAGGCTCCGTGATGTGTGGTAGTTTTGCATCATGAAAGATCCTTTAATGCCTTTGGGAACCTTTGGGCATTACTTCAGCCATGGGCACTGTTTCCTTCACCACCTGCGTCCACATTTCTCTCCTCTTGTATGTTTCTTTATTGTTTTCCCTTTGAGAGATAATTATGTATAATTAAGATAACTGAAATTTTAAACTTTGCTTTTCCTTGTTATACTATTATTCCACACCTGAACACCCTTCCCCTCTATTTTTTTTTCTTGATGCTTTTGGACTGTGGAAATAAGGTAATGAACCTTGAAGGAGGGGAAAAAAGAAAACAATAACAAAACCAAACCAGTTTTAAATAAATCTTACTAAGAGAAATCATTGTAGCTATTTCCACAAATACATTTATTGTGGAAGAATTTAGGACCTTTCCTGAAAAAATGAATCACAGTTACTTACAAAGATTTGTTTTCAGCATCCCTCATGAAGGTGTGGAGACACACTGGGCAGGCAGGAGGCTCTGGGACAGAGCAGTAACAGGATGGGCTCAGTTTAATGATATAGCAGTAGTATTAGGACTGTATGTAGGACTTCTCTTGCCCTGGAACAATTAGTGTCAAATTCTTCCTACCCATTAACATGTGAAGCTGATATATTAGCTCTATGGCTTCTCTGAAAGGACTTGAGGTTCTTTGGAAAGTGGACTTCTGAAAAATCCTATCAAATATCTCTGACTATGTTTCTAGTGGCGTCTCAGTTATGCTGTTCAACACTGTTCCTGTTCAGTGAAGAAAAACATTTGAAAAGTCAGAAAGAAAAAAAAAAGAAACTCAGAAGTCTTTTTTTTTCTTTTTCCCACATATATCTTCCTTAGCAGTTGCCCTAGTTTTTGAATTAGCAGGGAAAGCAACTCTGGATAGATGGGTGGAGGGATGGATGGATAGATGGATAAGTGTATTAATGGATAGATAGATAGTAGACATATAATAGATTTAGTTTCCAATTTCAGAAGATTTGACAGGGCCCTTGATTATCAGTTGTTCAAGATATACTCTAATAAAGTGTTTGAGAAGTGAGTTAGTACCGTTCTTGAGTGACTGGTGATTTCTGTTTTTTTTAATAATTACTTAGGCCCAATACAGGATAGTAGGGGGCAAATGTTTCTCCTGTTATATTTTATGATTGTCTATAAAGGTGGGAAACACCTATAACATAGCTACCAATATATACAGCCAGTCTGGAGAGATTGCCGGCCCTGAAGAGTGTATTGAGGAATAACCTGGACAGCTTGCATTTACATTCTTGTTAACATAGTTTTCAGTGGTGTCCTGATCTTTCTCCAAAGCTCTTCAGATTTTGGCTGCTGAATACATGGTGCTGACTATAGATACTGGTCTTCCTTCCTTCCTACCTTCCTTCCTTCCTACCTTCCTTCCTTCCTACCTTCCTTCCTTCCTTCCATCATCTTTGAACAGGTTTCAAATCTTTGGCTTGACTAAATGCCACATGGTTTGGGCTGTAATAAAGTAATAATAATAATACTATAGTGTAGTTTAATGGAAAGAATGCAAATGATATAATTTGAATATATAGAAATAAATCTCTTTTTTCTACAAATCACTCATAAATTTGAATATGTCAATCATTCTGACATACTTGATAATTATTTCACAGGGCAGTTGTGAGAGAATCAAGTAAGGTAATGTATGTGTAACTACTTAGTCTAAAGTACTGTAAAATACTCCTGTTGTTGCTAGATTGAAGAGTTTTTTCTGGTGATACTATTTAATGACAGGATAGCATGATGACCGTCCCTTGCACTCTGCTTCCCTGTCTCTTCTCTCCCTTGTTTTCCAGTATGGTCAGTGTGTATTGACATCCCACTATGAGTCTGTGTGCTGTTTTGTATTTGGAAGTCATCTCTAATCAACAGATTCTTCCTCTTCTTCTGGAGATAGTATGGATGGCAGAAACAGTTTCAGGGATCTCAAATATTTATTCTGCAGATAGATTTTAGAATGCAAAGAGAATATTGACCTGCCTTTAAGTATTTCCCATAGGAACCTGTTCCAGATGTATATCTTAGAGACAAATTGGAATTTATTCTTGCAGACAATGCATTGGACAATGTAAGAAAATTACAGATTAAATCAGTGTTTTCCTGCTGCTGGGTGTGAATGAAATTGGTGCTGAAATGGAGGTCCTACTTAATCTGTGTGATAGAGGTTACCAAAACCAATGTTTGGTGGCTCAGGTCCTTAAAGAAACTGGAAAACACTTTGCAATACAAAGAGTGTTAACTGAAGCCTTTTATTCTTAGTCCCTTCTCCTTACAACTACTACCAACCTGTCTTTAACAGCTGAGCCAAGGATGTGTTGAAGGATTCTATTTCCATCTTATTCCTTCTCTTCCATTCAATTGCTGTTGACACTCATTCAGTCTCTTGGTTCCATCAAATACCAGTCTTTTTTTTTTTTTCTTTTTTTTAGGATAGCACACTTAAATGTTAAAAGAACATTACATCTCTGCCACTTATTTGCTTGTGACTTTGACCAAGTTATTTAACCTCTCTGTGCCTCAGTATCCACTTCATGAGAAGGTTGTTATGAGGATTAAATGAGTTAATTTATTAGTAAAGTTCTTAGTAAAGTACCTGGCACAAAGTGAACACTCTATCAGTTTTTGTCATAGAAAAATAAAACTTCATGTTTTACCTGTATTACCTGCAGATTGCCTTTCATACACGAGGTATGCAATAAATACTGGACTTTATCAGCAAATTGGAGTGGAAGGAGGACACATGGGTTTATTTCTTATTATTTTATTTTATTTTACTTTACTAAATATGCAATCTAATACCCCCAGTTTAAACTTTTTTGGAGCTGTCTTCTTATCTGTAAAATAGAAATAATAAGATCTACCTAACATATTTCAAAGGGTAATTATAATTATCCAACTGATAAAGTACTTTCAACAAGTTCAGTATATACATGTGAGATGTTATAATCTTTATACTTATCAAATTACTAAATGGATTCTGGTTGGAAATATGTGGAGTTATATAGTTAAGATTTGACAAGACGTACCTGGTTAGAGGTTGGCAGTCATCATGGGTGCCAAGAAGTAGACCCTGCAGACCTGTATCAGTTCTTGCCAATATAGAAAAGTGTTTCAAGGTCCCCCTTCAGTCAAGAAGGAGGCTTCTTATTTGCCTGCCATGCCTGCTCGGCTATATTTGGCTACTTCTTGTTATGAAAGGGAACCTGAGCAAACCTTGGGAATTCTAATCTTCCTTTTTCATGGCCTTGTGGAGCATTAGGCCAAGTTCCAAGGACAGTGGTTTGGAGCTGTTTGTTTTTATGCTGATGGATGTTGCAGTCTGTAATCCGTGAACCAAAACAGCTCCTCTCCCATTGCTGCTGGCATATCTTGTGTTTATGAGTCTGACAGGCAAACATAGCTGAAGCATATCTCATATGCTGATCTGTGAAGGAGATAAGCCCCTCATTTTACGTAATTCGAAACAAAATGAGCAGGTGACAGAAAAGCCTGCATTGATTTCTACTAGGACTGACACAGCCAGGATGAGATCGGGTCCTCCTTGGGCACACGCCAGCATCGTCATTTGGTCATTTGACTCAAGTTTGCTGAACCGTTGACGGGATGGGAAAGTCTCTCCCTGCCTCGATAAACCCACTTTTATTATTATTTTTTGTTGCGTCAGCTGCTGCAAATATATTATCATGGATTTTGTGATAAAGAAAATTGAAAGTCCAGTAGTGTCACAGCTTCAAGTCTCTTAATTTGCTGTGTGATCTTTAGGCATTTAATTTTTTTACCCTTTGATTTAGGTGCCCCTTCTCTAAGAGGGTATGCATTTCAGGTGACCACCAGATTTTTACAGAATGAAACTACTTGTTGAAGAGAGACTATGGAAAGCACATGGGGGCTGGTAAGAGGGGGTTGAGAAACTCCAGAGCACTCAAACCTGGCTAGAACTTGCATTTTTTCCTTCTTCTTTTGTGTATTAGAAAAGCCTGTTGAGTTTGGAGCTTGCATTTTGATGCACACAGTATTGTTGCATTGTGTGTGTGTGTGTGTGTGTGTGTGTGTGTGTGTGTTTGTGTGTGTGTATCTGTGGTTTGCATGTCATGGTTCTCCAGTGAGAGCATGAACTTCTTCATGGCACTAGGCCTCTGATAGTGAGTATTAGTTGAAAAGATATATAATAAGTGCTTCTTACTAATTTACTTGTTCAAAAGATTGTGGATGGGATTCCTTCTCCCTTACCTAAAATTGAAACTTTGCACACTATTTTTAGTATTGTCCTCCCTGTTTTGATTCCTTGATGATTATTAATTGGTTCCAATGGTGTATGTTTCAGATCTTTAATTAAGTCCTCCTTTCTATCTAACTCTCTGCCAAAATATATTTTTCATTTTTCTTCCTGCAATGCTCAAACAGAGATTGATGCCAAATGCATGCTGTTTGATTACATTCCATCCAGATTTGCTTGCAAAGAGCACTGGGGCAGTAGCATTTATTTCAGGGATTTTTTTCTTCTTCTTTTTTTAAAATTACTTCTCAGCCTTTTGGCTAAGATCTACTATACTTTAGGCGGTTTTACATAGAGTCCTTCTTGGGCCTCCATGTGTGTGGTAGAGCGGGAGACAAGAGAGGGAAATGAGGTAGACATCCGTCCCTGGCACTGACTGATTTATGATGGAAACAGAAAGCAGCAGATCAGATGCCTTTGGACCCTTGCCAAACTGAGCTGGTACATGATCCATATGTAAGACTTGGTCTGCTGAGCCCTGCTACCTATGCTTCTGCACCTCCTGTAGCTTTTTGGTGAGAGTCACCCTCTTGGGGTGGAGTCTTGTTTTATGGGAAGGGCAGCCTCTGGAGGAGTGAAGTGCTGGTGGGTGGGCAATGGCCTAATCTATCACTAAGTTCTCCATTCCTCTTGATTCCTCCTCCTCCATGGGGTTTCTTCTTAGATTTGGTGACTGCAGAGGAAGAACTGGTGTTGTATTATCGATTGCTGCAAAACCATTTACTCTAAAAATTAGTAGCTTCCAACAATAAGAATGCATATTGCAGTTTCTGTGGGCCGGGAATCCAGGTCTGGCATAGTTGGGTGCCTCTGGCTCAGGGTCCTTCGTAAGGCTGCAGTCAAGGTGACAGCCAGGGCTTTCAGTCTTCTCAAGGCTCAACTTGGGAGGGATCTGCTTCTGAGTTCATTCTTGTGCTTGTTCTAGGTTTTAGGTACTTGCATAGCGTTGGCCAGAGACATCAGCTCCTTGATTCATGGACCTCTCTATAGAACAGCTTACAACATGGTCACTGTCTTCCCTTATAGTAAATGAGAGGATTCGGGGAGGATGGAGAGACTGGGTAAACAAGATAGAAACCACTGTCATTTTTAATCGGATCTTGAAAGTGGCATTCTGTCACTTGTGCTATATTCTATCCATCCCTTAGAAGTGAGTCAGTGAGTCCAGGACACATTAAAGGGGAAGAACGACAGAAGAGTAAGGATTACAGGGGGCAAGGGTAATTGGGAACCATCTTGCAGACTGCCTTCTATAGGTATAGATAGCATGAAATGGACATTAGAATGCCTACATGCAGGTTTTCTGAGGTTGTATATATGAACTACTGTCATTGGGCCTGCCACAGAGTAGAGAGGCATTTCATGCTATTTCCCATCACCTCCCAGTACATTGTCTAGTGCATAATGGGCATTGAAGTATCTAAATGCTTATGAAATTTATTTTATTAAAAAGATGAGCATCTCCCTACTACAAGGAGACTAATATTTGATGTTATCCTATCCGGACAGTTTCCTTTTCATGTTGCATTTTTCCAGCTACCAACAAGGGAATGGATTTAAATCTGAAGTTAATCATTCAAAAATAAGGAATAAATGAAGCCAGTCTAAAGTGACCTTGCTTGAATTACCTTTCTAACCGTAATTAGGAGTCTCTTCTTTAGGTCAGGATTCTGTTGTCAATCTTCCACAGCAGATGATAAGAATTAAATTCCCCCATGACCTAGAAAACATTCTCTCTGCTAATCTGGTCTCACCTGGAAATTCAATAAATAGAAGACAAAGCACACAGTATGTGTAATCTTAACCACATAGCCTGAGGCACTAGGTAGATGGCCATGCTGTGTCCTTTGTGAACCTGGTAACAATGTCTTCTTAACTATGTCTTCTGAATTCTTTGGTGCTTAAATACATGATATCTCTTGTAGTAGATGATGAATTACTATCCTTGTTGATCCCATTGTCAAAGATATTTATTTAAGTTTCTACTTCTACATGGATAAATGCAAAAAGAACCTGGATTTGGTCATTGGAAATTTGGGTGATAATAAGGAGAGATAACAATGACCCAGGTCTAAACTGAAAATAGGATGTCCTGTAGAGTTAGACCTATCAGTTGTAATGCAGATCAGCCATTATAACTGGTGACAAGTTGTGAGACAAATTGCATACAACTACTACACAGGGCATAAAATATGAGTTATCTGGTCCATTCTGTGCTATAATGCTATACTATATGGTCAGGTTGTGTTTCATTTACATTATATTCAGGAGATTGAAAATATCTGTCAGGGAGCTTTATAGCCTATTGATTAGGGATAGCTAGGTGTTTGAGTTATTTTATAGACAAGAATGCTAACTTGAGGGAGATATTTAGAAATGTATGTAAATTTATGTAGACATTCTAATAAGGCTTTTAGATAATGAAGCTTGACTTTATATTGGTTGAAATAACAAGATAAGGAGTCTAAATTTTTCTCTTCTAATGTGCTTTGTTCAGAATGACAATTCAGAGATGCCCAGACTGTATGTTGCTGCCGATAGAACCAGAGGATCTCAGGGTTGAATTAAACTATAGAGGTCACTGAGATCAATCAGCCATAAAAGTCTTTTTGTTAAACTTATGACCACTTAATCTACTTTAATGTTCAAAGTAGCTTCCAAGGCAGAATAAAGACAAGTGTGCTTACCAATAGGAAATTAGACTTTTAGCAGCAGACCCATGGGGGGTAGGTACCATGTTTTTCACTGTTCCATTAGAAAAGAGTGCCAGCGGCCCATTTCCACTATAAATACTGCCATATATATATATGACGTTATATAAAAATCTACCCAAGCTTACTCTGCATATCTTCCAGAATCTGAATGCAAAAGGACGCCTAAAAACCATTTTATTTTAACGTTTGGCATATACGTGAGGAGGCTAAATAAGATGACACTTGTTTTAACATACACATTTTCTAAACAAGTAGGAGAACAAGAAGTGGTAAAATAAGGCATTATTCAATTCATTGAATGTATTAACAACTTGGCTCTGTTAGTGTTTGTTCCTGCTACATAATGCATAGTTTTGTCAGATTAAAGAAAAAAAAAACCTTGGAAATAATTTTATTTACACCTACACATACATTTCTAAGGGATGAACAACCATTTATGGGAATACATGCAAGTAAAGAATCTGAGTTTTTTTGTGGCATTACTACAAGAAAAGGACTTCTTTTCTTTGGACCTCACTTCCAATACTTACAAAGGCAGGAGGTTGCACTGAATGATCTGTAAGGCTTCCTTCCAGCTCTAACATCCTATTAATCCATGATTCTTAAGTAGGGATACTGAGGGATGATGACTTCTTTTCTGTCACTGGTCTTTATGATTCATGGTCATATGTATTTGTCCTTGAGTCAGCACTGCCTTTTTTGTATTGACAAAAGCAAGCCTGTTTTCCTCTACTTCTTATGAAGACAACTATGCACAGATAGATTCTCTTCCTCGCACTCTGACTCCTGTAGTCAGTTCCATGTCCCCTTTCTTTTGGAGGAGATCTTCAGCTATAGAAAGACCCTTTGGAGATGAGAACTAAAGAGGACACTTGTTGTGATGAGCATTGGGTATTGTATGTTAAGTGTTAATTCACTAAATTTTACACTTGAAACTACCAAGAGAGAAAGGAAGAAAGGAGGAAGGAAGGAAGGAAGGAAGGAAGGAAGGAAGGAAGGAAGGAAGGAAGGGAGGGAGGAAGGAATGAAGGGAGGAAGGAAGGGAGGGAGGGAGGAAGGAAGGAAGGAAGGAAGGAAGGAAGGAAGGAAGGAAGGAAAGAAAGAAAGAAAGAAAGAAAGAAAGAAAGAAAGAAAGAAAGAAAGAAAGAAGAAAGAAAGAAGAAGAAGGAAAGAGAGGGCAAAAAGAAAAGAAAAGAAAAGAAAAGAACCCTTTGGTTGAATTATCAGGCAGATGATACCATGAAAAATTAACCATTAAGGAGATATGATTGAATCATGAGATTTGGAGAAACAAATCAATTTGTTATGAAACTGAAAACTGATTAGAAACTCATTCGTAGTAAAATATCTACCTTTATTTAAAATATCCTTTCTGGGGCGCCTGAGTGTCTCAGTTGGTTAAGCATCCGACTTCAGCTCAGGTCATGATCTCGCAGTTTGTGGGTTCGGTTTGAGCCCCGCATCTGGTTCTGTGCTGACAGCTCAGAGCCTGGAGCCTGTTTCAGATTCTGTGTCTCCCTCTCTCTGCTCCTCCCTTTTTCACATTGTCTCTTTCTGTCTCAAAAATAAACATTAAAAAAACAGACAAGAAAACATATCCTTTCTTTATTGTAAAGTAACAACTGGAAAGAGAATGTAAGTATGCTACTGAAATAATATTTTCCACATGAAGAAAAGGATGTTTAGACAAACCAAAAGATCTTAGTTGACACCATAAATTATTACATTAAAGTTAAAACTTGAGTCTGTCTCATAATGTGATAAAAAGTAATGTGGAAAATTCAAGCTTTCAAATATTAATGTTTTTTAGCTCTTTAATACCCTCTAACCTAAAGTTTTGCTCAGAAATTTTCTAGAAAGAATAATAGATGGATTAAATGCTTCAGCCTCTTATCTTTGGAAGACGTGCCAGTAGACAGACAGACAGATCAAAAGTCACGTGTAAGAGAAAAGAAGGTCAGACTGGATCGTCATTCATTACCTGAGTTGTTTGTATGGTAGGGTCATTATGCCATTCATTCTGATAAATCCACTTGAAGGAAAAGTAGAAACTCTTCCTGATTAGATGAGCTTTCCCAAGAATGACAGCCTGAGGAATCTAGAAAGTAATGGGGGCTTGTGGTTTGGTTTGTATGGAAATCTGAAAGTGGGCATGGTGAAGCATCTGGGCTCTACTGAGGTTTAATTAAGTCTAAATGTCCTTGACTCACTCACCTTAGAAGCCAAGTCAGTTATGCCCTCTTGCTTTAGGATAAACAAGAGGAAGAAACATATATAATGGATTTGAAAGGTGGTTTTAAGAAGTACAAGAGATGCAGATAATCTATTTTGTTTGAACTACAGTTAGCAAGTGGAATAAATTGTTTTAAGATAGATGATTTCATAGGTGTATACTTATCATCAAACTCATCAAGTTCTATACATTAATTATATGTACCTTTTTGTATGTCAAAAAAAAGATGGATGGAAGCTCTCTGAGGAATTTTAATTTGGGAGAGAGCCCTCAAGTAATAGCAGTTTGCTGAGTGAGACTCAAGTCTAATTAGATAGGATCAGTGGCTACAGGGAATCTGCTTATACTCACATTCTAGCCCTTTCTGGTTCCCACACAACAGGTTTTCCCCAGAGCATATATTTGGGGAGTGGGGGTATACCCTTTTCTTATCCCTTTTTCCAGAGCCCATTCTTTAAAGACCCTTAGTTACTTCATGTGGATACTTTGTTCTTTGTCTTGCTGACTTTCAGATCTATTCTCAGCTTTCTCTGTTCTCTTTCATCATATCATGGTGGTGATTTTCTCAAGTCTCATGTCCAATAAAAGTTTTATGAATGAAAAGAGGAAAGCCTATGCAGTTTTTGCATTGCAGACTCCCCCCCCCCCCCCCCATAACAGAGTCTTCCCTTGTCCTGCTCATCCTCTAGGTGCTCGTCATGGTCTTGGTCTTACCTCTCCTCCAGTAATTGACCCAGTGACAGCCAGGACTTCCTCATTAGTTCAGATCTAGTGACCCAAACACAATTAATTGTCTTTTAGCCAGAAGGAAATACTTATCCTACAATATGCTGGTTTATCTTCTACCTGTCCCCCCAACTACTACAACCAACAATTTTTGTTCTGTTTTGTCTGTTTGCTTTTTTTATTTATTTAAAAAATGCTTAATGTTTATTTACTTTTGAGAAAGAATGCAATTGGGGTGGAACAGAGAGAGAGAGAGAGAGTGAGAGCAAGCATGGGGGAGGGGCCGAGAGCGAGGAAGACACAGAATATGAAGCAGGTTCCAGGCTCAGAGCTGTCAGCACAGATACCAACATGGGGCTCGGACTCATGAACCACAATGAGATCATGACCTGAGCCGAAGTTGGAGGTTTAACCTCCTGAGCCACCCAGGTTCCCAAGTCTGTTTTCTTTAAATCTCTACTTCCTTTCTCCATCTCCTAGAGATGAGTTAACCATTCTTTTAGCATTTCATGGGTACAAACCTAGTACTGTGCTAAGTACCTTGTATTTATTATCCCATTAAGTTTTCAGAACAATTGGTGAAGTCGGTTTCATCTTCACTCCCATTTAGTAGATAGTAAAACTGAGACTCTGAAGTCCTATATTTAGCATAAGTATGTATATTAAGACTAAATCTACTGATTTGTGATCCCACTAGGTTAATGTTTAAAATACCTTCTTATTCTATGTTAGGTCCTAGGGTAGTTAATGGAAACTGAGAAATAGAAGATATGATCTGTCCAAGCTCTCCATCTAATGGCAAAGACAGATGTGCAAAACACAAATTAATGCATGGTACAGAAGTACTTGTACAGAGGTATGGAAGCATTCTATGGTGGAATTCTAAATTCTAAATGCTAAAAAATAAGGAAGATGGGCATTTTTCTCCTTGCTAACTGAGGTGTCCTGAAGTGGTTTTAGTAATCATAAATGCTGGCTTTTCACAGTTTCTGTCAGACACGAAGTTTGTTCTCTATAGGTCATTGATATGAATGCTATATGGAGAGAAACAACAGTTTGAAAAGACATGAGGGTAAAACAGTCTCCCACCTCTGCTCATGGATCAGAAAAAGATACCTGGAATTGGAGTTAGTGCTTAAGTAGAAAAACATAAATAATTTAATATATATGTATTCACACATAATTGTACATACACATATACATAAATACACATAAACATATTCATATATGCACACATTCATATATGCACATAAAGCATTCATAAATATCTATACATACATGTATGTATGTATAAACACATATATGCACAAAAGTGTGTGTGTGTGAATACACATATAATATACACACATGCATCACACATTTCAAAAAGCTGTTTTCTGCTAGCTCTTTAAGGTCCATTAATATTTAGATATTTAATAAAATTGACTTGACAGGGCACCTCAAATTTTTTGTGTATATATCTCCTCACATATAACTAATATATTGTGTGGCATCTTGATTTTATTCTTCTAGCCTAGAAGAAGACTTAAGATGGTTGCAGTGATCAGAGTCGTGGTGAAGGCATCATCAAAATTAGAACTAGATATGCTTGTCAGATTTCCTCTAGTAGGAGACTCTGCTTCTACACATAGGAACTGAGACCAAGAGAAATCAAATGTCTTGACAGAAGAACAGTAGGTGGAACTGTACTTTGAATTCAGAGCTTCTGTCTTGCAAGTGAGTTCTCTTTCTAGCTCATCATACCTTTTTTATCAGGGCTAAATACTGGCCATCTCTCTAACACAGACTAATTGGAGAGGAGTCTAAGCTGAACAGTAGAATATGCAGTCCATACAAAACTCTAAGGAAATTAATACTTGCTTCTTGCAAATTCATTTAGGAATTCAAATTCAGTCTATGGCCATACACCCTGAATGCACCCCATCTCATCTGATCTCGGAAGCTAAGCAGGGTCGGGCCTGGCTAGTACTTGGATGGGAGGAATTCAAATTTAGCTAAATGAAATAATTTCCTAATTTTATGGAAGGCCCAAATAAAACCCAGATATACTTTAGAATGGATTCTGTTGCATATTTGCAGTTTGAAATAAATAAGATTTTCTTTTGTCTGGCGGGGGGCAGGGGGAAGGTGGGGTGGGACCAAAGATTCTTCTACTACTTGGTTACCGTTTACATTCATAACATGGGAGACAGGAAGACGCTGATGGAACATTTTTTCTGCCGTCTTCATTTTTAAAATGGACAGTGACATGCTTCACAGCAGCATCTCCAAACAAAAGATGACAAATTCCCATTTATTTTCCATCAGTGGCACTGTGCGAAATGTTGTACTAAGTCTAAGTTTGGTGCTCCTCAGGCGCAGAAGTTTTATTCCTACAGCAACACAGAATTCCCATAAAAATAACTCTTCCGTTGCCAGTCACTCTGTCAGGAGTATTGGCAGGTTGAAGACTTATCTGATATTACTAAAGCTATTAGTCTGAAACTCTGATCTGTAAATCCGGATGGGAACCACACAAGGGGAAGGAAAGCCTGCCAGAAGCAATGACTTTTGTATCTTCTCAAAAGAAAGTCATATAAAAACACTAGACTGAAAACAGAGCCTTAGATATGAAGCAAAGAATGAAGGGAACTTTTATTGAGCTCTTGCCATGTTCCAGGGATCATTCTGCCAGGCCGTCATTTACATTACGTACTTAAAAAAGTGAACTGGCTTTCCTTTTTTTTCTTTTTTCATTTCCCATCAATGTGTGTGTGTATGTCTGCAAATTGTTTTGTTGGTACTGTTGTTTTTGTTTTTCGTGATATATAAAATAGGATAATATGCTTTATGGTAAGGATGTTTCTTCAAGATTCCAGTAGAATATCTTGTGACTGGAAAATTTCTAGAATCTTGAAGGCAAAAATAAATAAAAGGATAGGAAAGTATAGGAAAAGTCATTTAGGGTTTTTATAAAGTACAGTTTAAAAATCTCTTTAGAATGGGGAACTGTAACTATCACAGTTAAGTTTTATTTGGCATAAAGTATAATCACTCTTAAAGGATAGCATAGGGGAGTTTGGAAGAATGATTGAAGTATTCTGTATCCTGATTGTGATGGCAGTTTGCACAAACCAATACATGTTTTAAAATTTGTAGGAAAGCCCTCAATTTTGTTGTCTGATGATTTTAAAAATAAAATTTAAAACATTCCAATAAAAGTTGTAACTCTAAGTCAATGATATATTAAATGATGTCTAACAAAAATGATATCATTTGATAATATTGTCAACTGACTATTAAAGCCTAGTCAGTAACAAAAAAGAAGTATCATTATTCCTTACAGAAGATAAAATTAGAGTCTTTACATCTATTCCCTTAAATGTTTCCCTCTGACATCTGTAATAACCCATGGCTATTTCGTTACTTATGCTTCTATGCTAGTTTGGAAAATCGGAAAACAAAAACCTTTAAGGATTCAGGGTGATAGGCAAATGTCCCTGTTGCACTTTCCAGTGTGCCAAATGTGGTGACTTTGCTTGGTTCCTATCCATGTCTTTCTTCATTCATCAGTCATCAATTCTCTTATTGATTTCTTTTTTTACAAAGGTCAAGAATATGTTTGTAGGTGACACCAATTGTTTCAAAGAGTTTGTCCCGTCTCTTTACTGTTCTGGTTTAAATCCCTTGTGGCATTTTCTACTGCATGGATAGTGATAAATGGGGTTGAGAGTGACACAGAAATGAACTCAGAAGTAAGTTTATTGTACTGCTGGGGACCATCTGTTAATGTAAATGTTTAAGGTAAAATGCATTAATGCTTAAGAGCTGACCAGGCATTTTATTTGCTTCCTACCTTTGGGATTATGCCTTGGTTCCTGCCTGTTCTTACCCTTTTATTTGCTGCTGTTCAGTTTTTGGAATGGGATTTAAACACATTTGTGCGGGGGACCAGGCCACGCACCACAGTCGAAAGGTCCCAAGTAGGGGGTTGGTGTCGGCGAAAATATCCCTAAGAAAGAAGACGGACAAGACAAACAAGACAGAAGAGACAGACGAGACAGACAGCGTGGATGGCGGTTGGTAGAAAGGACACGTTTATTGAGATAGCCAGGGTCTTATATACCCTGGGTGATTACATCATTCTTATCAGTAAGTAACAGGTTTAAGTCATTGCAAAAAGAATCCCCTAATAATAGTCTGGTTTTAAACATATGATAAGTCTGAAGACTTCTATGAGGAGATATACATTCCTCAAGGCCCTTCATTAGTTATTCAAGGGTGGGATGCTTATCCTTAAGCAAATCTTTTCGGAGAGATTTATGTTCACTCCCCACAGCCTTAAGCAAATCTTTTGGGAGAGGATTATGTTCACTCCCTACAGTAGACAAAGAGCCAGAAAATAAAGTAAATCATAGGATGAACAGAAGCCACATGTGCGGCCCAAGAGGCAAAATATTGTTTGAGGGTTATTATTGCTTACTGGGCCCCAATACATTTGAATTGCATTTGTTGAAATAAATTGATTAAACAATAAAAATTAGGAGTTATGTTGGTTTTTGTTGGGAGTCTCAGTGTTTAAATTAAACGCATTTGTAGGGTACCTGTCTGGCTCAGTTAGGAGAGTATGTGCCTCTGGATCTCAGGGTTGTGAGTTTAAGTCCCATATTGGGTATAGAGATTAATTAAAAAGAAAATCTTTTAAAAAGTAAAATAAATAAATAAAGACATTTTCATGACTACTTGTTATTTACGAGTACTTACTATTAAATAGTTGTTTGATGAAATTTGTTGTCTTCAGTAATGAACTATTAAGTGCTACATTTTAGGGCTATCAATATCAATCAAAATAATAATTTATGAAATGAATGAGTTGGTGTTAAAAATCACCATTAATGCTCTTTAAAGTATACTGTAGTTTTCTGGTGATCTCATAATAAAATAGAGACATTTGAACATATTCATTTTATTTTAACCCTTTAAAATATATTATTGGAAAAGAAATTCCGTAACATAACTTGACCGTTCATAGGGAAACAAAAAAATACTCATTTTCAGCTTCTACCTAGTATTGTAATGGCTTGGGCTTATAGAATGAGTTTTCTTTACCATAGCAGTTCTAACCAGTGCAAGAAAGAACAGAGAAAGAGAAAACCATGAGAATCAGAGGGAGGGAAGTAGTGAGAGAGAAGGAGGAAAATAATCTGAATACAATATTATTAAAATAATAGGTAAGACTATTTTCTGGGTGGAAATCATATTAGAGTTTTCATTTATAGAAACTTCTGAATATGATGTATAAAAATGATTAGAAACTTTGAATGGTTTCCTTCTAGGTGGATAGAACTACCTGTTCAACTGTAATGATTCTGACGATCTTGCCTCTTAAGCTCTTAAGCTTGTCCTTTGAGATCAGCAAAAAAATTTCCCATTTTTCTCATCTCCTGTTTGAGTTGGGGTTGATTGATGTGTAATTAAGATCATTGAGGAGTGATGATAAGAGCTGCGGAGTCTAAATTTTTCTATGATGATTTTTTTCCCTCTTTTTCTTTAAAGACCTTTTTGTTGTTTTTTACACTGGCAGCTTGGTGTTGGGGGAAGGGAGTTTGTGTTAGGGTGACAGAAGATAGAATATAGGGTATGCACAATTTTGAGCTGGAAGGAAAAGATCCAGGGAGAAAGAATCCAGCTGAAATTATAACCTCTTAGATTGGATGAAACCCTACAGGTCACTTAACCAAGATAGGAAACAGTTTTCTGAGGCAAAGTTCTTTTCTCCAGTTTCCACATCCGTTCTGGAGCAGAGGCAGGAAGGAACTGAAACTGCCATTCCGAGACCTTTGTCTTCTCTACTAGGGACTTGGGATCTTATACTCTTCTTTGTCAGCACTTAAGAAGTGGATTTTAACCTTTCCCTCATCTGTGCTAGAACTATATGTCTGGCAAAGTTAAAAGAGTAACACAGAATAATATCTGACCTTGAATTAGTTATCTCATTTTAAATTGAGGTTACATGCTGCAGAGAGGCAAGTTTGCATAGGAAATATGGCTGTTCGGTTACCCAGTGGACTGCTTTGCATCCCATCTAATGGACATTGCAGAATCATTATACGTTCTTGAGTTATGTCCGCGTTTAGTGGAAGGTGTGTAAAATGAAGGCTTTTTCTCAACTTTTCGGTACTTCCTTTCATTTTCTTCCTAATAAAATTAGTTAAATTTTAACTGTAAAGTGAAAAAAAATACTGAAACAAGTTTGGATTTCAGTGTGAAAAATTTAATTCTCTATGTAACACTATAAAATATTAGGTATTCTCCACAGACAGGAACAGTTATTGAATGAGCCATAGGCAGAAGGTCTTTCTTATAGCTTTATGAGTATAAAGCCTGATGAAAATTTGAATGTGAACTAGGGAAACAAATAGATCTTAATTCATAAATTATAGATGAGAGTTCAGATGAGGAAGAGTTCACATACCTTTTCTGAAAAATAATAATATTCTGGAGGGAGAAGTACACAATTATTACAACAGCTTGGCAAGTCTTATGTTTGTATGAATGGGGTGGGAACACAGAACTAGTTGTGCCAGGTATAAGTAGCGAAGACTTCACAGTGGTGTTGACATTTAAGTAGACTTGAAGAGAGGCACCTGGGTGCTCAGTCAGTTAAGCATCCGACTTCAGCTCAGGTCATGATCTCGAGGTCTGTGAGTTTGAGCCCTGCATTGGGCTCTGTGCTGACACCTTAGATCTTGGAGCGTGCTTTGGATTCTATGTCTCCTTCTCTGTCTGCACCTCCCCTGCTCACGCTCTGTCTCTGTCTCTGTCTCTCTCTCAAAAATAAACAAACAGTAAAAATACTTAAGTAGACTTGAAGAATGAAGATTTCCAGTAGACAAGAAGGAGAACAGTCTAGGTAGAAGAGTTTAGGAGAATATTCATAACTACACATGTTTTTATGGGAACATACATAACAATACAGTCCCATTTAACCAAGTCAAAACCGATGTTTATATCTTTATCACATTCTTTTAAAGGAACATGTGCACAACTCCTTGAAAATGAAATAATGGGTGACATTTGCCATCTTAACTTAAAAAAATATATTTTAAAATGTTTTATTTATTTTTGAGAAAGAGAGAGACAGCGCAAGCAGGGGAGGGTCAGAGAGAGGGGGAGACACAGAATCTGAAGACAGGCTCCAGGCTCTGAGCTAGCCGTCAGCCCAGAGCCCAACACGGGGCTTGAACCCATGAACAGTGAGATCATGACCTGAGCCAAAGTCAGACACTCAACTGA
>NC_043708.1:22402275-22407433 GCF_006229205.1 Suricata suricatta | reverse complement strand
CCGAATCATTGGAAATTGCCCTAGGCTAACTACACTTGAAATGAGATGGTGAACTCATTTGGGAACAAAGCGAAACTTTCCTGTGCTACAAGGAGGGCAGTGGCGTCTGATAGGTCAGAGAGGGAAACGGACTGGCGAGGATCTTATAAAACCTGTCCATGTCTGTTGCAATATTTCAGATAAATCACTTTCACCATCTGAACTTTGAGGTGTCTCAGCTTCCACTTAATAAGAAAAATTGCTTGAGCTTCTTTCATTTTGCTCACCATCTAAACTCTTGGTCCTGAAGATTAGCATAAAATAAGGTGACTTGAAGGACCATGTGAAATGGGAACCCTTTGCTTACTTTGCCTTGCCTCAACCTCCCCCAATTAGTAACATCATTCCAAATCCCATTAAGATGATGAATGATGAGAGCAAATGTTTGAACACTTAAGATCCTTCCCTTCTTTCCCTGAAGTTTCAATGTATCCATGTGTATGTGTTTAGCAGAGTCTTAACATATTTTATTATACTCTAAATAATGATACTCTTTGAAGATAACAGATTTCTTAGATTTTCCTTATGAGTTGGGCTGAAGTCAAGAATTCTCTTCATAGTTCTGCAGATGTAGTACCTGTGGAAGGAAAGGATTAACTTAGAATATACTTGACGTTTATATTAGAAAGAGGATAAGTTAGCCATTTGAATGAAGACAATTTTTGTTATGATATTGGCCTTATTATTTCTTGATTCCTTTTTGTTCTATTATCCTTTGTATAGATAAGGGATTTTTTCTCTTCATACAGGAATAAAAAAGGCCAAACATAGTCATAAGGGTTTGTCTTTTGCTTTTTGCCTCCAGTTTTTCAAGAAACACTGAACTCACACTTAGGAATATTTTGACAAGCTTAGAAATCTTTTCAAAAAATAACTCGTGTGTGTGGCAAGACAGTACTAAAATCAGAGGGTTTTTTTGCCCCCATGGAGATGATGACTACAGAGTTTTTCATTCACACCCTCAAACTTGTGTAGGGAGCAGCTGATATTTCTCTGTATATTTCAGGGCCATTCACGAGACTTAAAAAGGAATACGGAAGATTTTTTGGAGGGATCTCTTATACTCATTGCACCTGTTCACTTATTTCAAGAACATTTACTTGACCTGAATTAAGACAGTGACTTTTCATTTCTCAGTTTGAGGCATAAGTGGGAAGTTTGCCTTATGTTTGTGTTTTTGATATAATCACGAAAATCATATCTCAATACTTCATTCAGTCACGCTGTAAACTACCACATTTTGGATTTCTGTAATGATGAAGCCACCTTCCATTTTATATTTCAAAAAATAACCAAATTATCAATTTTATGGAGGACTGATTACACTATAACTTCAAAAACACTTTCTCTTAAGATAGCAAAAAAAAAAAAATTAGCTAAGGGCTGAGGCCTCCCCTGGTTCTATATTTGATGGAATAATACTCATAACCTTATGCAGAAAATTTACTTTTCTACTTCTATCTAATTGCTTCTCAGTTAACTTAGGGCAGTGATTATTAAGATCTCTGAATATGCATTTCTGGATGTGAAGCATCACATGAAGGTCCCCAAGAATTTGGAAACTCTTGCCTTCCCTTCTAGAGAAGAAGGTAGACCTAGCTAACATGCGCAGTGACCTTTAGGTTAGACACGCTTCTTTCCCCTGTGGAATCACAGTCTTCTAATTATATTTGATTTCTGGATTTTGTCTTTGTCTTCTCCCTTATCTTTCTCCTTTATGTTTCACCCCCCTTAGTTGACTCTCAAGTTGCATCTTCTGTTCACACACACACACACACACACACACACACACACATCCCGCCTTTCCTAATTGTTTCCTTCTCCCTGCCAACTGCTGATACTAACATGCCCTCCTATCTGGCACTTCCCTCATCCTCAACGTCCCTTTGCTCCCCATGGCCTCTTGTCATTCCATCCACACTGTTGGGAAATCTTCATTTACAGCCCTCCACCACTTGTCAGCAGAGGAAAGTCTACCTCATTAGGAAGTAGACTTTATCTTCCACACTGCGTAACATGTATTAGGGATTCACAGTGTGACCCAGACATACATGGTATTAGAAAGAAACAAAGTCTTTAGTAGGAATTGACTGGGAATTTCCCAGTATCTAAAGTCTTAATTTTTTATTGGAGACATAAATTCCAAGATTAGAGATAAAAAGTCTAGAAGAAAAACAGAAATCCTAGCACATACAAGCCATATTGCCAAGAACAACATGAGGCCCAAAAGAAGGTCCCTGTGTTACTAATGTCTGTCTCCAGTAGGAAACAGTACCATCTGAGCCAGCCATCTCAGTAAAGAAAGTGACCCAAAATGGACAGAATGAAATAAGCATTATCCCTCTTTTATCTCCAACAAAATGTGTCTTAATCAATGTCATTTTGTGTTTGGGTATGCTGCATGTTATAAAAGCACCTAGCCCATTGCCTGCTACCTAGTTGTTATTTGAAGAATAAAAAAAAAATTGACCATGAACGAGGTTGAAAGAACCTAAGGGCATATCGCATAAGGCCTTGGATGTGGCGATAACTCTGCATCAATATAACAGGTAATGAGAAGCTCCATCCATATTCCTTTATATCCTGTGTTCTTTTTCAAAAGCATGTAACAAGCAAAAAAATGAATAAGGGTAGCATTTTATAACAGAAATGTAAGTTGCATCTGGTTCACATTCAGTCTCTGATTCCTCAGGAGGTTTTCCACACCCCTCCCCTATTCCTGGTTCCCAGCTGATTTGACAGAAGGACGGAGAATTAAGAAATCAAGTAGTTTATCTGAGAGGTTCCCCATAGGCACTCTGTCCCAGGTGTTCCTGCTGGTCGCTTATATAATCAGGAGAATTCTGTGTGCTGAGGGTATTACTGTAAGGGTGATTGTTTGAGTCAGTGGGGGATGGCGTGAAGGCAATTACAGCCAGATGATGTGTGATCTTAAAGACCTAGTTAGTGCCCCAGGACTAGACAGGGTTTCCTTCATACCTTTGCAATGGAACATTCTGATGTGAGGTGGCACCACTTACCGAACAGGAACAGAAGTGAGTGATTAAGGGTGGGGTGGGGTGGGCAGCGTGCTCTACTATTGCTCTGGGGAAAGAACAAAAGCTCCATGTTAATCTTTTCTAATGTGTCCCTTCTTCTTATGTTTATATTTTTGTTAGGTTTCTCTGTTCACTTAAAATGGAACTAAACCCAAACTATGTGAATTGAACTTGGTGTCCCCTTTGAATCTAAAAACAAAATAAAACAAAACAAACAAAAACCCAACAATAATTAAAGTTATGTGTAAAAAGGAAGTGGAAAGGACAATAGATTAGCTGTATTTCTTTCTGTGTAATTTGTTTCTAAAGATTATTTGTAATAGATAATTAAAGTTGTGGAAGGCTTAGCATTTGTGTCCCATTTGTGGGCACTAATCCTAACATGTAGGGAATACATTTGAAACTGTCTCAGTTGAGTATTAGGACAAAGGCACGTCCCTAGAGAGATGAGACCCTATTTTATTTTTCTCCTTCACTTTTCTTTTTTTAAAATTACACAATTAATACATGCTATTGAAAAGATTTCAAAATACCATTGACCCTTGAACAATACCAATTTTAACTGCATGGTTCCACTTATAGGTGGATTTCTTTTCAATAAATATGGTACACTAAATGTATTTTTTTCTTATTTTCTTAATATCTTTTTCAGGTCACTTTACTGTAAGAATAGAGTATATAATGCATAAAACATAAAAATATATGTTAATTGATTATGCTATTGGTAAGCCTTCTGGTCAAGCCTATTAGTAGTTAAGTTTTGGGGGAATCAAAAGTTATATTCAGATTTTTGACTATGTGGGGGGTTGGTACCCCTAATCTCCACATTGTTCAAAGGTCAAGTATATACTGAAAAAGGTAAAAAAAAAAAAAAAAGAAAGTCCCCTCTGACTATATCCCACCCTACTTCTTTCTCAGGTGGGGATCACTGTTAACATTTTAGTCCAAACCTTTTGCTCTACCTTTGCAAATAGGAATGTGCACACATGTGCACACAGGTATCACACACACCCCTCCTCAAAAAGGATTACTTAGTTTTCATACAGAGTCATATAATACTTATAGATCTGGGACATCTTCCCCTGTTCGTACATGCAGAAATATGTATGCTTTACTTAAATTCAAAGTGAAATAAACCGTGAAAGTTTGCTGGAGCTGCCTCCTGTATATTTGCTTTCAGGTTGGAATGGACAAAAAGTGACTGAAATTAGCTAGCCTGTTCCTACCACAGCATGATGGCTTGGTTCTCTGGCTAAATGTGCCCCATGAAAGAGCAAGTGCAGCAAACTCCCACAGGCCCAATGGTCTTGAAGGACTTGCATAGTGACAGACCCTTGGGGCTTCTTTATTCCCATTTTTAAGAGGGAAACAGAAATAATTTCCCCAAAAGCCCTGTCCCGTTGGTCTGGTTTCTTCTGAGCTGTCTAACTCTGCTTGCACTGGGCTTTGCAGGACCTGGGGTTGAGTGCTGGAGAAGTGGAAGGTGTCATCTGGATTAATCACTCACTCACTCACACATCTGCTTATTCAGACTCAACGTTTCTCATATGGCAGATCCTGAGCATAGTGCTAGAGCTAGCTACCAAAACAACCATGGCCCGTTCATCGCCTAAGGACATTATACATCAGTGAAGGATTCAAACAAGGAAACAGGCAGTTACAGGAAAGTGTGAACCATGTGCTTGACAGTGTGATGTAGAGGGCTCTGGACAAACTTGAGGCCAGGAGGAGATGCTCATCTCATATGAGCACTGAAGGGTGGTTATAACTTAGCTGGATGAACAGGGCTGTGGAGACAAGAAGTGTTGGGGAAGGAGGGGGCCATGTGACAAAGGTCCAAGGTGCCTGCCAGGGGTTGGTGGGTTAGGGCAAGTGATGGCCTTACTGACCTCTTAAAGGAGTTTGAAGTTTATTCTGAGAGTCATGGGGAACAACGGAAGACTTTTAAGAGGCATGAGGTTGTGATTTGTAAAGTTGATAAGGTGGAAAACAGATGGAAAGGGCAGGGAGATCATTAGGATGCCCAGATGCTGTTGGCAGCTTTAATGAGGGCAGTAGAGGAGAGACTAAAGAAATGGACA
>NC_043708.1:22198860-22402175 GCF_006229205.1 Suricata suricatta | reverse complement strand
GGGGGGGTATATATATATATATGTATATATATATATATATATATATATACATATATATATACAGGAGCATTTTTTATTTTGTTTTGTTTTCAAGAGATAATTGCACCTGAGGCTGGAGCTTGCTCACCCTATCTTTTGGACTCAGAGTACAGTGCCTGGTCTATTTTCTACATGACTGGGCTTTACTTCAGAACTGACGAGTCATATATCATTCTGATTGATTTTGTTTCTTTTTTCTTTTTTTTTCCTCCTTTCAAATAGAGGAGGAGGGGTAGAATAGAAATTGTGATGACAGAATATCAAGGCAACTCAACCCAAATATGCAGTTATCGGGAGTGCCCTGAGTCTAGCTCTGTTGTCTCCTTGTTTTGTTACTCAGAACTCAGATAGATAAGTAGGTGGTGAGGTCAGGCAGTGAGTAAGGGAAAATAGATAAGCAGCCCAGGCTTAGAGTGTCCTGGTGTCTGCCGCAGGGAAATGGTAAGAAAGCGACATAGCAGAGATACAGAATGACCAACCAGTGCCCTGAGTGGCGGGGTTACCACTAAACTCTAAATCTTCTATTGAGCTTCCACCGTTCCTGTATTCTTAGGTTTGCTTTCATGTGTGTCTTCCCTTTTAGCTTCCCTTCTCCTTAGTGCCAGTAATTCCAAGGCACAGGCTTCAAATTTAAGCATGAATTTGTATTAAAGCAGAAAGTTATAGACGGAAGATGTGCATGCGTGCATTTTAGATGAAATCCTTTGTAAAGATAAATGGATTTCAAAAAGTGGATGGGTCTGTATCACAATGAAAATATAAACTACTTCTTCAGAAAACAGTCCTCCTATTTTGCAAAATTTTTGTTCTCTTTTCAAATTTATATAATTCTGACTTTGATTCACTGATACAGTTCTAAAGGATTAGGATCTTCAGACAAAATAATCCTTCCAGTATATATATCCTCCTAATCTGACTTCCTTTACCCACTGCCTACCCTCTACTTCTCTCTCTGAGCTCTGAGTGAGAAAACAGGAAGACAGCAGAGCTAGACTTGCATGTGCCTGTTAAGGTTTTAAGAGAATTATGAGATTTTTTAACAACAGTTAGTACTCATCAATGAGTTGTAGAAATGTATGCCCATTATCACCTTTCTCTTGAACTTCAGCAAACTTCAGTGAATTCCTTTGGCCATCAGATATTGAGGGGAAAGGTACTGGGCTGGAGTTGAGGTATAAGGGACAGAAATATAGTCAGAGAGACAGTTAAAACGGTTAAGTGACTCCAGCTCAGGTCATGATCTCACAATTCATGAGTTCAAGCCCTACATCGGGCTCTGTGGTGAGGGCTTGGAGCCTGGAGCCTGCTTCGAATTTTGTGTCTCCCTCTCTGTCTGTCCCTCCCCTGCTCATGGGTCTCTCTCTCTCTCTCTCTCTCTCTCTCAAAAATAAATAAACATAAAAAAATAAAAATAAAATGAGGCTTATTTGTTTTAAATCTCTGTCTGATCCATATGTATTGGCTTCAAAAAGGTGGTGGTGGTGGGGAGTGTGTGTGTGTGTGTGTGTGTGTGTGTGTGTGTGTGTGTGTTAGAGACAGAGAGAAAGGGAGAGATGAGATAGAGAGAGCTTGTGCATGTGAAGTAAAAAAAAAAAACAAAAAACCAATGAATCAAAATGGACAGGTCATTTTGTTGAATGTAACCAAACTCCTGAGCATTCTGAGATTAGGAGCAGTCATAATTTCTGACTGCCATGCCTTATGCTAATGTGGCTGTCTTCTGTTGTAGACTTCTGCTGAGATGGCCACTTTACTCCTGCTTAATTTCCCCTCTAATGGTAGTGGTGGAGGCCTAGGGATCTACAGTCAGCTTTTACCAATTTAACTGACTGCCACCACAGGCCCTTATAAATTATTCTTATTTAGCACCCTACTCTACAATTTATTTATTTCTTTCATATTCTGTAAAATATAGTTATAGACTTTAGTCTGAGTTAGCTATGCTTCATTATTCTTATAAATCCATATCTGTCATTAACAATAAGCTAAGCTTTTTTGGATGCTAAATATTTGTACCCCCTGCAAGACAGACGGGTAATTTATCAGAGTTTTATTCATTTATCCATGCATATGAGATTTACTAAGTACCTACTTTATAGTTCACAATGTTTTTGGCCTTGGCAGTAAAACAATGAATAATATGTATTAGTAGGAAAAATATTACCAAAAGTCTAGAAAATACTAGTCAGATTTGAGGAAGAATACTTCTCTGTACTGATAGTTTCAATATAGTTTTTCTCTCCAATTATCTGCACAGCTCCATGGGAAACCCTTGCAAAGGTTTTTTTTTTGTTTTCTTTCTATTATTTTTAGGTCTGCTTTCTTGGATTTCAAGAAGTTGTCTTTGTCTTTAGTAGCGTAATCTTTTATTACTTTTTGCCTAATGTCTTAGGAAAAATATTTTCTTCTTTATTACTGATGATTGTTATGGAATGTGGCAATAATCACTGGAAACCAATATATGAAAATTTTGTTTTAAGAACTCATATGCATCTGAAAAAGCAAAGGGTACTTTCTGTTTTGGATTCTAGACTCTAGACCTAATTTTTCAAAATGTTTTACCAACTATCCTGGTTCCACTATTTTCAGCTGGTTGGCTGATTTTCTGTCTTTTTCTCTCTTAAGTTCTCTCTCTCTCTCCTGTCTTTCCTCCCTCCCATCCACCATTGCTTTCCCTGGAAAATCTGTGCTTCAGTGTGCTGGCTAGAAAGAGCAATCATAAGTTAGTGTAATTAACATACAGGGAATGATTTTCCTTTTATCCTCTTACTGTGTTTTAGTACTAGTAACTATTGACTGAAAATACTTCCTTTCTTTGAGCCTTGCTTTCCCACCTGTACAACTGTGCGATACTTCCTTTAAAGATGGAAGTAAAATGTGGGGAAAAAATACTCATGCTACATTATCTACATTGCCCATATTTGGTTCTCACTAGCCCTCTCTGTGAGTCAGTGCCTGATTCACAGAGTCCTGATGCCATGTTTCCGTTGCTTTGACCCACATTCTCCTCCTCCAACAAATCTCGATGCTCTGTTCATGCTTGCATCTATTACTCAAGCATTCTGTTTGGCTTTCCTTACCTCATTTGCCTAAATCCTCCCCAGGTTAGTCTTGACCCTGTTCTGCCACAGACAAATCCAGTTCTGATTGTTAAGTCAATGTGCTCTTGAGAAATTCAGATTTTAAGATAATTTTGATATATAATGATGAGAAAGAAGCTCAAACGTAAGCTCAGCCTTTAAGTGTTCAGCCAAGGCAGTTCCTTGGTCAAAGTGACTTTTTTCCCCTTTTGTCATGATGCCTGGATTTTCTTCAATATAGACGAATTCTTTCACTTTTTAATGGTGTTTAGGTATCTAGACTTTTCTTCTAAAACCCAGGTACTCTTGGTTAGCACCTGAAACCATCATTAGTTGACACCTAAAATGGGCTAAACTGAGAGCAAGGTCTTGCCAAAATGAATCATAGCTTGAGGTTGGAGAGCAAAAGAGACAGGAGGAAAGAAAGCACCGGAAGCAGATTTATTCTTGCATTTCAGTTTTGCCAATGGCTAGCCTGCTGTAATCCCAGGAGTTTTGGTTTTACCAGTATCAAGAAAACCCTGACTGTGTATCATGGTAAGAGGAAGTAGAATAGTCATTTTTCCCTGCTTCCCAAGGGTGAGTGTGCCAACCTTGTGGCTTGGTGTACATCATGAATGATCAGCATGTGAAAATTAGGGAATGGATTTACTTAGACCTTCATGAGATGATTTTTGATTCCACAGACTGGATTGATGGGTCCAAAAGGAAAGGGAGAGACATCACTGAATGAATAATTTGTGGCCAAATTTAGTGAACCGGTATTTATTCTCTGCCTAGAGTTTGTGGCTCTATTCTTTCTCTTATTTTCTATGTTTCATTTAATGGATGTGCCAGGACTGAATAATCCCCTTATCAGTTATTTCAATATAGCCCTTACCACTTTTGAAGAGGAAGCTTTTGTGTGTTTTTCATGTAAATGTAATGTCCCCCCACTACTAAATACAGTAAGTCTCATTGTGCTAACACATGGGATTCTCACACCCTGTGCTTCAGGTCAGAAATGCTGTGCAAAATCCCAGTAGTTGGCTCCAAAGCCTGCCCTGGAGATCAAATAAAGGGGACATGTACATGTTCTTAACAAGGGCTGAACAAGTTGTTTGGGGTTACATTACTCTCCTACAGCTTCTCAGAAAGAGATCCCTCTACAAAGTGCTTGTTAATCCTGCTACCTTTGGAGAACTCTTCTGGGCTGCTGTCTAAATCTGCATCACTGAGCAAACTGGAGTAATGAGCCCTTGGCAAAGTTTCTGGGAAGAGGACAGCACATAATGCTCTCTTTATCTGAGACTCAGAATGCTTTCTTATTGCCGAAATAGAGCATCCCTGCCATCCTGCTCTGGATGCACTCTGCCTCAGCCAATCTCAGATTTACAGTACAAAAACAATCTCAACTAAGCAGATTTGCTTAGTGAAAATGTATCCCCCTATTTTAAACTTTTACCCCAGCCTCCCCCAAAGTACGTGTGTTATTGCATATGCTTTAAAGAACCTGTTTACTTTGTAGTTCCACTTTGTTTGCACCCTCTTTGCGTTTTCTTCTCTAATTAGTGGATGTATGCATCATCTCTTGACAATAAGGAGAGTATTTTTTTTCACCATTCATTGGGTAGTTTCCTAGGGAAGGAGCTCATGGCATCACTCTGGCTTTGGGTGTGCTTCCTGCTTTCCACACATTCTCCCCCCACCACCCTTTTCTTGTAATATTGTTGTGTCTGGCTAATTAGATCCTTTCTCTAATTTAAGTTGCTTTCATTTAACTCACATTGAGGATGGCTGCTACTTATGCTCACAGAGCTGTTGAGTTTAAGAGCTCAGAGAAGTGCTCCCCACGGAGCTTTCTAAATATTACAGTGGTGCCTGGAAAAGGAAGCACATTAGAGTGCTTTGGGCAGCAAGTAACTGGGGTTCCTGACCGCTTGTAATACAAGATGACTGTTGTGGTTCCAGATATCTTCACAATTCAACATTGAAACACTAAAAGGAAAAATAGATTTTCTTATGTATCTCACTTTTTATCAAGGAAGAAAATGTCTCCAAAAGTCTTTCTATTTCCCCCCCCCCCGCCCCCGCCCCGCCAACTCCCAGCAAAGTTCCCTTCATGTCTGATTGGTCAAACTGAACATTCTGTCACTCTTGAATCAGCCGCTGACAAAGGAGAGTGGAATTTCCGTGATTAGTATAGCCTAATCGTGATACACCTACTGGGGCTGGGCCCATGTTCATGAGCACAGTGTTACCGAATTCCTGAGCAAAATCAAAATTCAGTTAGTTACCAGGTAGAGAAGAATAATTACGGAGTAGGCAAACACACAATAGTATTTGCCACAGGAGGAATCATAAATTGGTTTCTAGGTATTTTGTATGCCATTTGCAAGGGTTTGCTAAACAGTTTTCTATTTGGTTTGAGATATTTTCAAGTTACTATATTATTTCTTAGTAAGAATCCATCTTGGACCCCAATTATCTCACTGGATGCAGAGAGAAAGGCATAAAAGAATATAGGGGAGTCCTGGGGAAAAATAAGCTGAAGGTTCAAGAAAAGTCTCCTATAAACAGGGTGAGCATATAATTTATAGTTTAAATCAGGTCACTTTGAGAATCAAAGGGAGTGCTATGAATGATTCTACCAAATCGACAGGTAGAAATCATCTTAATAAAACTAAAATATATGTTACATTCAGGTTTATAGGAGGGAGTCTATTTTTGAAATGTTATACAAAAGCTAAAATTATTTTTTAAGTTTTCCTAGGTGGAGAAATATTTATTTCAAATCATAGAAGATTTCTAATTTATATGGAAACTTTTTTATATTTAATTTTGTTTAAATTAATGTCATATGAGACATTAGAAAATAAGACTCTTATAAAGGGTTCAATCACCTTTTCTATACTTCTCACATCTTGAAGATCTTCAGATGAAGTAAAAAAAAAATTAGCATATATAAAATCAAAATATTGCATATTGGTTTCTGTTTGCTGGAAAACTATGAATGTTTATCTTTTATTTTATCCCATGCCTATGCCAAGTGTTTCTCTAATTTCATCTAACCTGCCAGAGCTTAGCTGTCACTGATATTTTTGTACTTAGGATCATTTTGGTCTTGGCTGCTGATGGAAGCTGGAAAAGCAGCTTTGTGTGAGGCAATAACCAAAACAGAAGAAGAAGAATCTTCTACAGGCACAATGTGTCCAAGTTTGAATGAAATGTGTGGATAGTCATGCGAGGGGAAAGGGAAAGCTGGTGGTTCTGCCCTCAAAGAAAATAACCCCCGAGTACTTTCTTCCCTTTAGGTAGTTTAGTTTTGCATTTTGCTCCTGTGCTCACAGAATGTTCTCTGTCAATCACAATAAAGAAATGCCTTTTCATTGACACAGACCACTGACTCTGTTTTAGTGACTGTATGTATCTGAGAGAATGAGAGGCACAAGAAGAAACCTAAATATAATCCCATCTAGGGTAGGTATTTCAAAATTGAATGTTGATATGGAGACAGTAAGAGGAGTTATTTTGAAAGCCCCAAATCATCCCTCTCTTCCACTCAATTTCAGCTAGAAAGTAATGTAGAATTTTCATGAATAGTGAAAAAAACTTGTACTTTCCTATGTTTGTAATGTTTAGTCTCTCTTTTAGTCTTCTTAAGAGTAGGATCCAGTGTCTTGCTTTTTCTTACTGCTGCAGTGTGCCTTTTATCAAGTGATCTAAGTAAGATTGATGTAAGATTGTGTGATTGGTACTAGGATGTTGCTTTGATTTCTGGTTTATGTTATTAGATCTTGGATCTTAGAAGTGAGTAGTTCATTAAAGATCAGCTTTCTATCAAAAATTAAACAGAAACCTCAGGTTTCTGAGCAAACCTCTATTTTTCTTATAAAAGGGCTGTTTCTTGGTCTGCAAAGCTGCTAATCTGCAGGTTACATGCACTCTAGGCTACCAGAAAGACCAGGTCACCTCCTAGGTATTGTCATTTAGATGGCAAACAAGGCATGAAATACTCTGTCATAGAACTCAACACCCCAAAATGGGGCAAGAAACCTTTCACCTTTAGGTGTAGTCAAAGGTCTCTGTTAAATCATATCATGTTTCAGTATCTGGCTCATAATCTGCAGGTTGTGTATTACTCCCAGGGAGCATTCTGTTTGGTCCCAAACTGCAGAGAAATAGGTGGATCTGGTGGATTCACGGGGATGTGGAAACAACAGCCCTACTGATGAAACATCCCCGGCAGCTCATAATTATCCTTCTGATCTTTACATTGGTTTCCTAAGGGGCAAATAAGAAAGTGGCACAGTACAAACTTAATACTCAGGTAGAAGAAATCATCCAGTTCTCTAAAATGTATATGCCGGAAGAACTGCTGTGTCTTCTACCTTACTGTTGGCATATGGCTAACAACCCAGCCAGTACCTTCTAAAAAAGTTGGGGGTGGATTCAGGGGTGGTGTTTTCAGTATCCTCTGGCTGCTAAGTGCTGTCACACTGTCACACTAGTGAAATGCATCTGAGGTTTAGCCAAACTACTTATATATATTTATATTAATGCTTATCTTTATTTTTCTAATTCAAACTTAAATTACTTCAGAGTCCCCACTTTCTGGACTGGGAGGAAATTAAAGGATTTGCTTTTGTTTTCTGTTTTTCTGTAATTGTTAATGTTTATTTTTGAGAGGGGGAGAAAGAGAGAGAGAGAGAGAGAGAGAGAGAGAGAGAGAGAGAGGGAGAGAGAGAGAGAATATGAGTGAGTGGGCAAGGGGTAGAGAGAGACAGGGAGACACAGAATCTGAAGCAGGGTCTAGGATGTGATCTGTCAGCACAGAGCCCATGGTGGAGTTCCAACTCACAAGCCATGAGATCATGACCTGAGCCAAAGTCAGATGCTTAACCAAATGTGCCGCCCAGGCGCCCCAGGATTTGCTTTTCTTATAATGGAGTCTCTTATACATATATATACACACACATACATACATACATACATACACATATATATGCATATGTATATATATGCATATGTGTGTATATATGTATATATATATGCATGTGTGTGTGTATATGTGTGTGTCTATATATATATAGTTCTTAGTTCATCATGGGGTCATCTTTATTGCCGTTTTTTGGCTCTACGTGCCAGTGATGTGCTCCCACTGACCACCAGCCAGCCTCTGGCAAACATCTCTGTCTTGGGTGCTACATGGAAGCAGAGCACTGGTTTCTGCTACCTAGATCATTGTTGTGGGCTGAACTGAGTCCACACACACAAAAAAAAGAAGTTAAAGTCCTAACATCTGATGACTATAAATATCACCTAGTTTAGAAATCAGGCTTTTATAGATGTGATTAAGACATACTTAAGTTGGGGTCATTAAGTAGATGGGTCTCTAATCCAATATGGCTGGTGTCCTTATAAAAAGAGAAGAAACACAGAGACACACTCATACAGAGAGTGCCGTGAGAAGCCACAGCACACACAGGATAAACATCATGTGACAAATGAGGCAGAGATTGGAGTGATATGTCTATAAGCCAAGGAACACCAAGGATTGCCAGAAATACCAGGAGCTAAGAGAGAAACAGGGAACAGATTCTTCCCTAGAGCTTTCAGAGACAACTTGGCCCTGCTGATACCTTGATTTCAGAGCTCTGATTTCCAGAATGGTCAAAGAATACACTTTTGTCTATTATACCGGTTTATTATGGCAACCTTAAGAAAATGACAGAGGCTCCTTCTTTACATTCCCTGCTCCAGATCCTTACATTTCTCAGCCAAAGTCCTTCTGTATCTCCCTTTCCCTGGAATCACTGTGCATAATTCCTTTCCACTGAATGTTTGGAAACACAATGCTGACCATACTTTTTGGGGTTGCAGAGGATAAAGAAAATGCTAGTACAATTTAGTATTTTTCTGGATATCTTACTTGTTACACTTATATTTTCAGGAGGCAAGTTTTTGGAGAAAAGATACAAGAAGCAAGAGGGTGTTAACAGTTTCCAAGGGGAGGGGCACCTGAGTGGCTCAGTTGGTTGGGCATCTGATTTCACCTCAGGTCATGATCTCATGGTTTATGAGTTCAAGCCCTACATTAGGCTCTGTGATGACAGCTCGGGGCCTGCTTTGGATTTCTCTCTCTCTCTGCCCCTACCCTGCTCGTGCTCTGTCTTTCTCTCTCTCAAAAATGAATAAACATTAGAGAAAAAAAAAATCAGTTTTTAAGGTCAAACATCCTGTTCCCCTGACTCACTTCACACTAAGATGACTCTTCAGGTAGAGTGTCTCTTACATCTTAGACTTGCCTTTTTTTTTCTAACATACGTTTACTGAGTACAAGGCAATGAGGAAAAATACACTTGAGTTTCAATGAGCTAACAATCCAGAGAGATGTGAAGAGTTACGTAGATATATTTATAAAGTATTAAAGGAGCTCAGAGAAGGTGTGAGTTATTTTTGTAAGGAATAGATGGTAGTCATCAAACTCTATACTTAAAGTAATTTTTGAGCTGCATCTTCAAGGATGAGCAGATTAGAAAGGACATTTGAGGACATGGAAATATTATGAGACATTACATAGTAAATTAGAAAAAAAAGGAGTATATATATGATTAGATTGCATGGTAGGTGAAAAGAATAGTAGCAGATGAAGAAAAAGTAGATTAAAGCCAGATCATAAAAACTTGGGGACTGCTTACTATGATCTAGGTCCTGTGCTAATTGTTTTCAATACATTATTTTATTAGATTGGATGGGTAACTACCTGCATTTTATATGTATATATATATATATATATATATATATATACACACACACATATATATATACACACACATACATACATACATATATACATACACACACACACACACACACATATATATATATATACATATATACACATTCATTATAGTAGATGAACCTAAAATTTAACAGACACAGATAACTTGTTCAACAAATTCAGATGGTTGTTGGTTGAAGACAGAGTTTAACCCAAGCCTAAATTTCAAGCCCCTGTCTCACTACACTGTACAGCAAAGAGAAACAGGGAATGCTTGGGAGCTCTTGAGAAAGAGAGTAGCAGGTATATTGCCTGAGTTAAGGGTTCATTAGACTCCAAAGATTGAACACAATGTGGCTATGACAGTAGAGAAAGGAATTGATGTAAGGCGGAAAAAAAGGAATCCTAGTGGAAAGTTTGATGGGGATGAGAAGGAAGAGTTGACTTTAAGGTTCCTGATTTGAGTAATGGTTTGAGGAAAATAAAAATGTGTGTATAGTGTTACATAGTTTCACCCATAGTATGTTAACAGTATATTTTTTAATACTTCTAAGAGTAATGGTTTGAGGAGGGTGCCATTCTCCAGTGTGGGTTAGAACGAGGAACAACATATTGTGGAAAGAACATAATGAGTTTTTTATTTGCTTGGAGTTTTAAGTGTTTAGTAGAAGATGTCCAACAGACAATTATAAATGTTGTCCAGGAGGGAAAGCAAAACCAGAGATCATTTGTGATTTGTCAACATGGTAGTACAAACAGAGTGACCTTTCGTGAAACATAAATGGCATTTCTGTCATTCCACTGCGTAAGTCACTTAAACAATTACATAGAGCTCTTAGGAGAAGAGACCTATACCCGTAACATGATGGCAAAGCAGTGTGATCTGACTTTGCCCCTGTCTCCAGCCTCATCCTTCTCCCTCAGCCTCAGGCTCTGTATTTGAGTTCTCAGAGACATATATGAGGTTCCTTTCCAACTGTTACCTCTGCTCAGAATGCAGCCCCCCCCAACATACCTCATCATTACACACATATATTCAAGCACCAGAACACACATGCAAATATGCATCACAAACATGTGAACATATGCATGCATGCTGCCACTGTACACATACAAAAGTGCACATACATGCACATGGATTCCTGTGTACATGCTACAAATACACATAGGTATCCCCTACATGCATGTGTACACTCACTTACGCATGCACAGCTTTTCCATAGTCAGTTCCAGCTCATTTTACAAATGTTCAGCTGAAACTTTAAAAAAAATATTTATTTTTAGAGAGAGAAAGAAAGCATGCACACATGTGCATACACAAGCAAGGGAAGAGGAGAGAGGGAAAGAGAGAATCTCAAGCAGGCTCTGCACTGTCAGCACAGAGCCTGATACAGGGCTCAATCTCAGGAATGGTGAGATCACAGCTTGAGCCTGAGCTGAAATCAAGAGTCAGACACTTAACCGACTGAGCCCCCCAGGTGCTCCATCACTTACTCAATTCTCCAGTGAGGATTCCTGCTTTGGTAAACTTAAAAGTCTTTTCTTTGAAACTTCTTGACCTCTAAGTAGATGCAGTTTTCCATTTATGCCCTGGGTCATGTTGCATGGAAAAAATAAGAGGAACACGAGGCAATCCTTTCTATTAGTATCTGAACTATCTCATTAGTTGACACCAGTGTTGAGGTAATTGACTTCTCATTATGAGTTCTCATTAGATGGTATTTTTCCCTTTTACCTTCTGGCATGAAGTTCAGAACATTTAATTTATCATCACTTTCCTATTTATCACTTAAAGGAAATTCATGTTCCCCTTGGTTATGATATCCTAATTTTTCTGGGTTTTGTAAAATCTTTAATCTTATGATAAGATTTTATTTTTTTTCTTGGGTAAGCCTGTAGCAATTGTTTATCCAACATTTCAAAGCCATATTTTAATGAAATAAGATGTCCTTTCATTAAGATTTTATTTTGCCAGCGCTCATTGATTGCATGGAACCCTTCAATGGTTTTCATGGGATTTCATGGCTTGACACAGTTGCTCATTTGGTCAGAATACACTGAGACCAAAATAATGGTTTAATTCTTGCTTGAGTAAAATGGTTTTGCTTGTGTTCATAGGACCCTTTTATTTAATCCCAGATAGTCATATCTTAGGTATGTGCTTTTAATTATGAGGAAAATTGAATGAAAAGAGGGACTTGATCATGGCAGAGATAAGCCACTGGCACAAAAAGTAATATAGTCAGATCAGTATCATCATTTTCACTTACGAACACCATTTTAATGTCTTATGTGTACATATTATCTGTATAAACCATCTCTAGCTAAAGAAATAACTTGTTTAGTCACAGATGGGTTGTCTTAGCTTTCCATGAAATATATCCTGTAAAACCTTTCTAAATAAGAGAATAGAATTTTTCAAATGATTTATATTTTTTCTTTTTTTCACATATTTTACATATAATATTTGTGTTAAAGAAAGTAGATTAAAGCAACATGGATTACTGATATGCGAATACCCATCATTTACACACCCTGTATTTATGTTAATGTTTATTTGCTTTTGAAAGAGAGAGACAGGGTCAGAGTGTAAGCTGGGGAGGGTCAGAGAGAGAGGAGACACAGAATCTGAAGTGGGCATCAGACTCTGAGCTGTCAGCACAGAGCCTAATATGGGGCTCCAACTTACAAACCATGAGATCATGGCCTGAGCTGAAGTGGGATGCTTAACCAACTGAGTTACCCAGGTGCCCCCATTTCTCTTGGAGTTTTAGATCAATCATTCATTCCATACTTCTCTGAATTCTACACAGTTAATAAAGTTGCTTAAGATGGGCTTCTTCTTTTTTAATGTTTATTTATGTTTGAGAGAGGGAGGCAGTGAGAGAGAGAGAGAGAGAGAGAGAGAGAGAGAGAGAGAGAGAGAGAGGATCCAAAGCAGGCTCTATGCTGACTGCAGAGAACATGATGCAGGGCTTGAACTCACAAACCAAGAAATCATTGTCTGAGCCAAAGTTGTTTGCTTAACCAACTGAGCCACCCAGGTGCCCCAAGATAGTTTTCTTTAATATCCATTCTCCTTTACAAATATTTCCCCCAATCTTCTCCCTACTGGACAAACATTAGCCTTCTCTCAAGTATGAAGGGAATAACAAGGTTGCAAAAGGCCTAAAATGACTTAAGGAGGTAAGAGAAAGGGCTACATGAGAGAAACATGGGAGGAACGTAAGTTTCTTCTTAAGATATGCACCAGAGAATACACCAAATGTCAGAGACCAGGTCCACAATGGGGAGGATGTGGGATTTAAAATACATTCTTTTCTCCTGATGATAACATGGGTGTTTATTTCTTTACTCTAGGCTTTCTGTTTTTTTTCCCTTCCTCCCCCTTGTATTATTACTATTATTATAATTATTAATTTTTTCCTGCCTTTTTTTCTTTCCTGCATATTGGATTTTAAGCCCCCTGAAGACAGGGGCCAGTTCTGTCTTCATTATCACTATATACCCCAAAATTAGCACATAGTAGGTACTAAATAAATACTTGGACATAGATTGTTCTCTCTGTAGTTTTAAACACTTTGAATTAGCCACTCCATTTTCTGACATCTAAACTCCTTTCTTTCCCTTTAATACGGCGCCCATATGCCTTCTTTTCCTGTGTCCTCGAGGGTAGCAAATTTCAGATCTCTCATCTCTAGATAGGCACCAGCAAACGATACAATGTCATAGTTTACAATCTTCCAGAATAATGGCCCTGGATGATTACAGGTAGCAGGGTGAGGAAAAACACACTGGAATTGGAAACTGAGGAGTGTAGATATTTCTTTTTTTTTGGAATAGAAGAGAATAAGCCAAAAGAACTGCTTTATACTAAAGCCCAGATTCTTGAAATATGTTTTCTTTTCTTTCATATATGAAGATACTAGATAGGAATTCTGCATTCATATGAAAGAAAAAAGTTGGGGCTCCTAGGTGGCTCGGTCAGTTGAACATCGGACTCTTGACTTTGGCTCAGGTCGTGATCCCAGGGTTGTGGGATAAAGCCCTGTGTTGGCTTCTGTGTTAAGCGTGGAGTCTGCTTGATAGTCTCTCTTTCCCTCTGCCCCTCTCCTGCACTCATGCTTGTGCTTTCTCTCTCTAAGAAATGTTGTAACTGGCGGGCCCACTGCTCCTCCCTGGCATTCTGCGGTACCTGTTTAGTCTGCCCCAACCGGCAGGGCAGAGAATCGTCATCACGGGTCCTTCTCCTGAGGGAGGGAGAGAAAAAGGGGGCAGGAGAGGGAGACGCAGAGAGTAAAGACAGAACTCACGTTTCTCCGATCAGGCAAAAGAGAGAGCTTTATTCAGAAAACTTTTATATAGGTTTCAAGGTGGGAAAACAAAGCAGCTGACCAAGGTCAGTTACCAGGTAAACAGAGTCAAATGAATATCAAAAGAAACGCCCAGATTTGCCTCAGTAATGCTGGGAAGGGGGGAGTTAGCACTGAATAATCCAAAATAGGGTTTTGATCTTTTGTGCACCTTGGCTACTCATGTCTGGCCCAGCATGACAGATGCCAAAGTTATTTTGACCAGGAAATGGCAGTCTCCAGCCTCTAGAATGCAAATCTTGTTTGCTGGTTCACTCTCTGGAGAGTGATAATCCTTGCCTGAGGCAGACAGAAAACTTGGCGGCCGGACAAAGAAAAAATAAAAAAGAAAGAAAGAAAAGAAAAAAAAGTTAACACATATGAAAATATAAAACATATCCAAAATATAGGCAAAATAAAACAAAACAAAGTTTTAAACTATTAGAAATGCTTTTTCATTTGATCTTACCACATGATTGCTTTATCTTCCATGCCTTTGGTCCTGGATTTATTCACATCCAGTAATAAAATGAATAAACAAACTTTAAAATGTTTAATATCTTTATAAAGTTGCCATTAAACTTGGAAATATTATAGAGAATTTACCATAATTGAGCATATGTAGTATTTTACCGTAAAGAGCTTTCTTTTAGTAAAGACAATTGAAAGGTTTATAAAACTCACCAAATAGAATTTCTTTATGTATAATAACCAGGGGATTCAAAAGAAAATATATAGGGATGAGCTCGTATCCCTGAACAGAATTGGTTAATGTAGTGTATTTTTGTATCTGTTTGCAAATAAAAATGTATCTTGATGTCTAAAACTTTACTACCCAACATGTGATTAAAAAGTGTAGATGTATAGGTAGATAGTTAGAGATAGAAATAGTTCAGCTAAGTAAATAGAGAGATAGATAAAGAGACATAAATACATTGCTTCCTTATGTAGATATGGGAAGTGAAATAAAATTATACTAACTAGTGAATAAAAAAGGAGAATGATGAGCAGTCTATTTAGGATGTACTTTGTAATTTCCTAAGGTTTTAACAAATTTCCCAGTATTCAAATGGTAGAGAAGTCTTTTGACCAATTAGGCCCTTTCATTCAGGATGCCAAGTTACTTAAAAGCACTGTTGTATAGGTTATATTGTATGGGTAAATGCTGCAACTGCTCAAATATATGTGCAGCCCCTAAAGTCTTAATGTTTGGGTAAGATCATTACTTAATACCTTTAGTAATCAAAATGTTAAGTGTCACTAAATTTCTTTGTTAAAGTGCATCATAATGAACTCCTCAGATCTTTAGCTTCTTCAAAGGAAGTTGTAATAAGGAGTTTTGGGACAAATGCAGTATTTAACATCTTTTAAGATAAATACTAAAATGGGTGGAAACTTCCAGAGCTAGAAGCTGCATTGAAGCTGAACAAAAATTAGAACTCTTGTTATTGGAAATATTGTTGTTCCTTTAATGTTTGCTTATCCAGATTAAGATGTTATAAAGTGTTTGTCTAGAGCATTCAACTTTGCTCTCTACTTAAACCGTCTGAAATTCGAACACTCAGTGAGTATTCTTTCTTTCATGGCCATTACAATTGTTTGCATAAGTTCAATAAGAATCTGTTCATCTTATAGTAGGACACCATTGGAAATACTGGTTATTTTACCAAGGCTTTAACTGGAATGTCCTATTCGAGAGTCAGGCATAGGCTCAGAAATGACCCAACTGCTATTAATAGCTTCTATTTTCCTGCTGATTTTCATTAGCAGGTCTCCTTGGCTCTAAGACTATAAAGATCATTTAATATAACTTTCTTATTTTACTGATGAGAGCACTGAAGGCCTTAGTAAGCAGAGAACAGAGTATACTTACTTTCTAAGGTCAGTGTGAGGGTGATTTCCATGCAAAGGACCCAGAGATAGAATTAATTCATTCTTTCAAATCAGAGTTTTCATGTGCCAGAAGTTCATTGAGCAGTTTACTTGGTGCATTGCCTTGTGATAGACATTGGAATGACAGCCAATCAAGTCCTTGACAACAAGAAGCTTACATTCTCATGGTGGAGTCTAACAATATGTAGGTACACACACACACATACACACACACACACACACACACACGCACACTATAAAGGAACTATGGATTGTCACCAGCACTACAGTGGAAATCAACAGCATGATGTGATGGATTACTGGCTTGGACAAAGAATCTTTGTATAGTGTGGTCTTCTCTGAGAACATTGAACTTGAGTCATGAAGGCTGTGAAGTGGCCAGCCATGTGATAAATATATGAGCTTTGTGGGGGATTAGTGCTTGGTAAAGACTTATGGGGCCAGCAGCTGAAGCACAGTGAGCAAAAAGAGTAGCAACAAAATGAGTAAAGCAATCATCCAGACGCCACAGAGCACAGATGAATGTGATCAGCAATTACAATATAATTCTCAGGACAGTAGAAAACATTGGTGGGTTTTAGCTGAGAGAATGGCATAATCTTACTTATATTTTGAAAAATTACTTGAATTACTTAATGGAAAATGGATTAAAGGAGAGGGGCAGAGAGGAGGAGGGAAAAGTGGAAAGGTACTTAGGAGGCTTTTAGTAGGGAGGTTGGAGTAGAGTGGGGTATGTTGGAAGTACATTTTGGGGTTAGGTTTAGCAAGATTTGTAGATGATTCATGGATAGGGAATTAGATAGTTCATGGAGGACTAATGGGAAGGGAGAAATTGAGAATATCTACACTTTTTGACATGAAATGCTGAGTGGATAGTGTTATTCTTTCCTGAAATAGGGAAGACTAGAGTAGAAATAGAAGTATGTTTTATTAGACTATTACTTGTATTTTATTTGGATTGTCTAATCCAAATCACAAAATATTAAGTCTCACCTGGAGCCAAATATATTTTATTTTGATCAGAACCAATATGAACATGCCAAAGGAAATCATGAAATATGGATAATATCTTCTTCCTTTAATGCAAACAAAACAATAATTTAATTTTCATAGTGGTTGAAGGCCATCTTGGGAACTGTATGTGAGGTGTTAGAATTTGTGAATATGGAAGTTATAGTGGATATAGGTCACTGTATTGTGAGAGGTGAGTGTGTGTGCCCGTGTGTGGTGATACATATTTTTCCAAACCATTTTCAGGAACACTACTTTGTATGCATACTCATGGAATTACAGACAAATTAATTCTCTTTTGCCTAGAATGAAAATTGTGTTGTTATGCATGTATCCCTTCAGTAAATCTTTTGGGGCCTTTAGGAATATATTAATCCAGACTGGTCTCAGACTTTACTGTCTGATAGACATCATAGAGCATTAAATAAAGAACCATATATTAGCCAGATATGTAGCACATCAAATGGAGACATTATATAATAGCTATAAAGGGAACAGTTGTTTATAATTCTAAACATTAAGGAGGTCTGCCTGAAACTTAAAATCAAAACTAACAAATGATAATCTTAAACTTTCCACATTCATGATAGTCATATTGCAATACAGTATGTTTTTTGAATGGCGCCAAATGGAATAAAAATTTTCCTAGAATGAATCCATTCACAATAATGCTATATATATGTATTTAGCATTATTGTATGTATATATGCAAATGCATATATACATATACATACATATATACATATATAGCATTGTGTATAATATATATAGCATATATATAGCACCTATATACAGTATTATATATAAAGCTATATAAAATAATATATAATATTATAATATAAAATATATATAATCACTTAAAGCAGGGGAAAAGCCAACTGTTATTTCCGACTTTGGGGGAGGGGAGGTAATCTATGATTGAGGACAGAGGAAGGAAAAATGGTAGAATTCTTTACCCTGAAATGAGAGAACTAATGTGGAGGCTTTATTATTAGGATAAATAAAAACACAGACTAGATTTCTAAGTTTTTGAGTTGACAGTATTGAAGAACCCTTGTTTCTCTTGTAATCACTCTCAGAAGTAAGCTACTGGCTAGGATGGACAACATGACAATTTCTCTTTAGGTAGAGTGCACTATTTCAATGTGTAAGGTCATCATTCTTTTACATATTAGATATTCAGTGAATGTTAATGTTGATTTTAATGGGCTTTTCTCTGTTGGCTGCTTATTTCCCCGTCTCTTTCTGTTGTATATTAATAACAGTGTAGATTGGCTGGTGGCTTCATCTGAGCCCAATAGAATCTGTCCAGTGATATATTTATTGTTTATTTATTTATTTATAAATGTTTGTTTATTTTTTGAGAGAGAGACAGAGTATGAGTGGTGGAGGAACAGAGAGAGAAGGAGACATTAAATCTGAAACAGGCTCCAGGCTCTGAGTTTTCAACACAGAGCCCAATGTGGGGCTCAAACCCATGAATGTGAGATCATGACCTGAGCCAAAATTGGCTACTTAACCAACTGAGCCACCCAGGCACCCCTGTTCAGTGGCACATTTAAACTGTATTTGGGATTGCCATGAGATTTGTAGACTCAGAAAATGAACCCTTTCAATTTACCTAAAGAGGATGACTTAGTAGCCAAACTTACAATAACTAAATAACTGTGTCTCTTTCTGATGTATTTCTCTCTTTACGTATGTTCTGTAGGCAAAGGTTTGGGAATAATTTCCCCCCAAAGCTGGGGGAAAAAAGGAAATATCTTCAGCAGAAGCAGAAAGGTTTAGAAACTTGGCAAGGAGTAACTCAGGATCAGAATATTGGCAGAGCCTCTTTTTAATGTCATGCATGAAAGAAATGACAATTTAAATAGATTTTCCTCAAGCTTGTGGGGATTTGGCAACTCCTTG
Organism: Suricata suricatta; assembly: GCF_006229205.1. Taxonomy (NCBI): domain Eukaryota; kingdom Metazoa; phylum Chordata; class Mammalia; order Carnivora; family Herpestidae; genus Suricata; species Suricata suricatta. The sequence goes on along the minus strand of NC_043708.1, from coordinate 22,383,126 downwards.
TTCAATCTGTGTTGAGATCTTGCTGGCTTTAGAGCCCTGCCTAGAGTTGTTGAGAATTTCTTTCTCTATCTATCTCTCTTTGATATGTTACATATTTTTTTCAGTTTTAGCAGTTGCACCTGATATGTTTTTGAGAGGAGGAGGGAGGGAATAGAATGTACCTGATATTTTTAATATTAAACTATGTAGCCTCAGTTTTTTGTAAGGAGAGTTTAAAGAACTTATTAGATGTGTTCACAAGTATTAGCTGGACATGTATGTGTTAACTTGATCTTAAAAATAAACACTGGCTCACATTCTCAGTGCCTACCAAAAAAGCATTCTAAGCCAAATTTCATGAGTCTATAGTTTTCTATAAAAAATAAGGTATAAAGGGCTGTTGAAAATCAGGCAGTGTGACTAATAAGATGCATAAAATAAAATTTTTCCTACCATTCTTTCATTTGGCATTATGTTTGTGGGTTGATTTAAAGAATATTATGCTTGTAGTAGACAAATACTGTATAATGTTACTTTTCTAATTTACACAGCTTTTGTTACAATTGGAAAGGAAATTCAGGAAAAATAATAAATATTATGAAAACCTCCCTTTTCTTGAAACAAACACAGACAAGAGGGAAAACACTTTGAAAATCCCAAGAGAGTTGAAGTAACACAAATACAGAACTGCAAAAAAATGTGTGAGGGATAACTCATGTGAAGGTATGGGCCAACTTTAAACTAGAATTATCCTGTGCACACCCTAAATCCATTCTCACATTATCTATAATGATGTTCAGTAACAATGCTGCCTTCGGAATGACAACCACCTTCTCCCAGCTAGAATGTAAGTTCTTTGAGGGCACCAATGTTCTTTACTGCTTCATTTCAAATACTTAGAATGGTGAATAGATAGTAGGAACTTCATACACCTTTGCTAAATGGATGAATGAATTGGGCATTTGTTGTTTCCATGGTGAGTGGGATGGTCTGTAGTTCAGTTAGTAGTGCTGTGAAGGTCAACTTCCTGTTTTTGATCACTGTTCTATGGTTATGCAAGATGGTAACAGATAGGGAAGATGAGTGAAGGATATCTAAGAACTCGGTACTATTTTTACAACTTTTCTGGAAATTGGAAATTATCTTTAAAAAAGGCAAGGTGGAAAATTGAGAATGGAAGAAGAAAGGTGTGAAGATATGAAAGGAGAAAAACCGTTAACTCTGGAACAGTGCAGGAAGGCAAGTATGGATAAAAGAGCAGTAAAGAACTGATACAAATGCAAATAACTTGTTTCCACAGGGATAAATAGAATTGGGCTTTTAATCTAAGTATTCTTGAATCCATGAGAAAAGTCTTGAGTTAAACTCTCAATTACTGTCCACCGTGAAATTTTTTCAGTTGCTATTTTTCACCTGGGCCACTTTTTTTAGGCCCTCATTGTTGCTAGTACTAACTATAAACAGCCCTGAGTTCTAGAGCTACATACCCTGCTTAAAGTTGAATTCACCAGTGTTGAGATATATAAGAACCTGATTGAATAATTTCTTGTATAATCAGAATGCTCAAAAGAACATTAGAACAAAAGAGATCACAAGGGGCGCTTGGGTGGCTCAGTTGGTTAAGCATCCGACTTCGGCTCAAGTCATGATCTCGTGGTTCTTGAGTTTGAACCCCACATCAGGCTCTGTGCTGACAGCTTGGAGCCTGGAGCCTGGTTTGGGTTCTGTGTGTGTGTCTCTCTCTCTCTCTGTCCCTTCCCTACCCATCCTCTGTCTCTCTCTCAAAAATAAGTCAACATTAAAACAATTAACAAAAAAAGAAAACAAGGAGGTCCCTGGAGAGAGAAAATGAGTAGTGATGAGAATCACTTTGTGAAGGAAATGAATACTTACATGTTGATCTATCCTCAGCATTCTCAAGAACTTGTTCTTCATAAGTGGTGGACTCCAGCATGTGCATGACTAAGTTGTCTACTTAAAACTTTCAAAACCAGAATCTCAAAGAAGTTATAGTCCATTTTAAGCACTATCAACCAAACCTAATATAGTCCACTTCTGAGTAATCATTTAATTATGGTATTTTATCATCTTATTTTTAAAAAAATATGCTGAGTACATAAAAATGACTAAAATATCAACAGATTCTTTCTTCCTACGCATAACCATTAATCTTAAATGTTCCAAGAGAAGATGCTTAAAAACTAACCCTTTCAAGAACTAGCAGTTCTTTGTGACGCTTGCAGGCCTGTCTTCTTTATTCTGTTTTATCTTACTTGTCACCTTGCAGTTAGGAGTTTCCCAGCATGTAGGAGTGGACTAGAGGGAGGAGAGAAGGATGCATTTTTTATTCAGTTGAACATCAGTCTTGAAACCTGGTTGGCAGCAATTTGTAGACAATGGATCTTTCAGACAAATAGACTGTTGTCTGTTTCTTCCTTCTGTAATTTTTGGCAGAGTTCTCTGTAATGTGTCTGGATTCTTGAAATATTGAATGAATAAACTAGGGCATGGTATTAACATAAAGAATGGGCATCTTTGTTGACTTACTTAATAGACTGCATATACATAGAAAAGCAAAAAAAAAAAAAGCACTTTCAGAAGTATTGTGTGCATATATCTGGGTTTTTAGAATTTAACCAATGTAAATATAGTGCCTTAGAAAAAGTTAAGCTAGTCTCTGGACTCTGTAAAGTTTATTTTCTGGATAAAGATATCCTATTGACCACAAATGAATAAAATATGAGCAATTGCATGTAGCATTGCATATCTCTTATACGGACCAATTATAGACTGAGATACACAATAATACAGTTAAAAGGAAATTTCTTGAGCTAAAGTATTATGGGATATATCACCAAAGAAGGTGAACCCCTCTTTGTAGTAGAATGTCAGTGATGAGAAAGATTAAACAAAAAGTAGAACCAAGATGCAAATTTCCCACCTGGAGAGGTTAGGCATAGTTGCATTGGATTTACATAGTATAACCAAGTAATAAAATGAGTTCTTCCTAGTAGACCAGGGTTTCTCAACCTCGGTACTATTGACAGTTGGAGTCCAGTAATTTTTTTCTGTGAGGGGCTGTCCTGTGCATTGTAGGATGTTTAGTGATATACTGCCCATAAGATGCCAATAGCATCTCTGTTCGTTTGTGAAAAAAAAAAATGTCACCAGACATTGCTTAATGTCTTGGGGGAAGGAGAGGCATCTGGGTAAAAATCATCCCTGATTGAGAATTATTAGGCGGCACCTGGGTGGCTCAGTTGGTTAAGCGTGCGGCTTCAGCTCAGGTCATGATCTCACGGTTCGTGGGTTCGAGCCCTGCGTCGGGCTCTGTGCTGACAGCTAGCTCAGAGCCTGGAGCCTGCTTCAGATTCTGCTTCAGATTCCCTCTCTCTCTGACCCTCCCCTGCTCGCACTGCCTCTCTCTGTCTCTCAAAAATAAACTCAACAAACAAACAAACAAACAAACAAAAGAAGAATCATTAGTAGGTTAAGACATGGCCCATATCGAGTAGAAGTAAGTTCTATACTTTTATAGTAAAAATATTTGCTCTTTGTATCAAATCCATATGATGCATTTGTATGTGTGGAGCAACCTAACACAGCTGAGGCAGGCCTCATGGTTCACTGGAACTTTTGAATGCCCCAGCCATCTGAGTAAAGAGTAAGGAAACAGAGTGTCACTTCCTAGGCAACGATATTCCTCCACCAACTACCCCCTCTAGCCTTTGTATCTTTTGCCTTTAACTCATCACTGTCTTCTTTCCCCCTGACCGTGGGATCAATCATATCCTTTATCTTAGAGCAAATCAGAATGTCTCTTGACAACACAAAGGTTTAAAATTACTATATTTTCTCCCTTCACATCACGACTAACTTCTTAGAAAAGTAGTCTTTGGTGCCTGCCGCCACCTTCTCACTGCCCACTTTCTGGAGGCGTAAGCTTGGCCACAGTTCCGGAAAGAATGGCTACTTTGTTTTAAAAATGAGGAAACCTTCCTCCTTTCTGGAGTGGATATTGTTTTGATCACTGATGCTGATGGAGTAATCCCTACTTATTCCCCCCTGAATGATGTTTCCCTGGTATGTGAAGGTTCTCTAAAGGAATGCTAGGTTAGAGATATCAGGAGATTATCAATTCACAAACAATAGTCATAGAAGAAGTTTGGGGAGACTTCATTTTCACTCTGACATCCCTTTGTCTTCATAAGACTTTATAAATATACTGAAAAAGATGTACCATGTTGGAAATATAATGGTTTCTAGGAAGATAAGAGTTGTGGACAATAGTGATCTTCACATTTTATTATCCTGTTTCCTTTCCTTTCTTCTCCGCGCCTTCTCATAGCCTTCTGCAAATCCCCACTCCACCAGACCTTAAAATAATTCCTGTTGGAGAACATGAACAAATTGGTTTTATGGTAATAATTTTTACATATTTACTGGAAGATCCTGATATCAATTCATTCAAAAAATATTCTGTGTTTATGCTGTTCTAGGTACTTTTCTAAGCACTGGGGATATTTGTCAGTACTATTTGTCAGAAACTAGCAATGTGTGTTTATAAAAGTTTTACTCTTTCATATACACACACACACATCATATCTCATATATACCATATTTTTAAAGTTTATTTACTTATTTATTAAGAGAGAGAACATGAGTGAAGGAGGGGCCGAGAGAGAGGGAGACAGAATCCCAAGCAGATTCTGCACTGTCAGCCCAGAACTTGATGCAGCGCTCCAAATCACAAACCTCTAAGATCATGACCTGGGCCTAAATCAAGAGTTGGATGCTCAACCGACTGAACCTCCCAGGTGCCCTTATACCATATTTCACATACCATTTATAGGTTTATCATATATTCTCTATTTTCCCCTACATTTCTTGCTACTATTTCACACATTTCATAAAGGATTTCAATATATACATACTTCTTTGCCTATGACATTCTATATGGAGGGAAGGACTTAAATGGCAGAAAGATAACCATTAAAAGTTACATGCAGAATGTCTTTCCTTTTAACATTATTGCAAAAATAGGAATGATGTTAGCAATCTGAAAATATGTTTCACTATAAAGCTGGTGAAAAGAACTATGGACACATGGTCATGTCTAGGTTCTAGATATTTCAAACGCAGTGATCATTAGCTCTTCCTAAAGGAGTTTATATTTCCTGAAATGGTAGTTTTTTGAGAAGTGCTCCCCAAAAGTGTGTGTATCAGTAAATTTGTAAGACCATTTTTAACACAAGTGCAGGGTAGTGGTAGCTGTGGGTGGGGATGTGGAAGGGCTAGTGGCAAGAAAAAGAAAATGTTTCAGGCCTTGGGCAACACTTCTGTCTGTTTTAGCATTTGTCAGATTCTAGTTATTAACCTGTCAGCATTAGACAGATTGAAGGAGACACTTAACTCTCAAGGTGAGCCCTTAAGAAAAGGAAAAAGAAAAAGTGAAAAAAATCATTGTTAGGATTGTCAGAGAAATGATCCCACCGGGGTCTGGGCTGAGCCTGGCAAGGAAATGACACTAACACCCAGGTGCGTGCATGGAGGGAGGAGATTCTAGGTGGCGGAGCAGGGATGTGGACAGAGTGATGGTGGTCGGTCTATAAAGAAAGCTCTCTCTTTGACTTTGCTTGAGCAGAGAAGCAAAACCGTTTCAAAGATGCAGGGAACACAGTTTAGTGAAAGGAGGTAGGGCTGGCTGGTGCTGAGAACTTGGCAGTTCAGTAAAGAAGTGCTGAATCCCACCCCAGCAGGAAGCAAGAGTTATCCTCAGACATCAGCATGAAAAAAAAATCTATATCTATATATAAAATGACTTTTTTCTTAACAAAATCATGCCCTTATCTTTGAACTTTGTGTCATTTTTTGCAGAGACATAGGTGGTTTTATAGTCTGATTTTATTCATGAAAGTTTCAGCAAAAAATAAAGTTCATCAGATATTTCTGGTCTTCCATGTTGTGGGCACATAGTAGGCCTGCACTTCCTAGAACTTCCTGCATTGACATGGGCCATGTAATCGTTTCTGGCCAATGAGCTGTGAAGGGGAGGAATGCATGTCCCTTCAAGGATAAGCATTTACCTGTTGATAGGAGTTCTCTCTTTCCCATTCTTCACAGTATGTGATAATGGACACATTTTGTTGGATGTAAATATAAGGCATTTTATTTTCCTTAATAAATAGAGGCAAAGAGTTTATATAATGTTATAAGCCTCTGCTCACAACCCAAACTACCATCCAGTGGTACTTACATCCCTATCTATGGGGTTTATTTTTCTCAAAGACATTTTATGTATTTTAGTCTTGGAAGACTTAAGCTCACTTTAAAAAGTGCAATGCTGATAGGGCTGTGACAAAGAGGAGACACTATGTCAGTGGATGGCCTAAGTTAGTATCTGTGGGGCTTTTGTGCCTGAACAGGAGATAATTGTTACCATATGAACTTTTTTTACTGCTCTGCTTATTTAAATCATATTTAAATCATATATAAATCAAAAACCCAAACTATGAAAGTGAAAACTAAATTTTATTTATAAGGTGACTAAATCCTCTTAAATTGTTAACTTCAATTCCCTATTTGGTGTGGCTTACTTTTTAGAAAATCTCAAGTACCTTAAAATATATACCTTTTACATGTAAATTTCTACTCTTAAATCTTAAGTCATGAATTTGACTTATTTTTGTCATTAAAACCCTGCTCGTGTATTAAATAGTAGTTCTTCTCAAGGTGAATCAAATCTGAGCTGCTGATCAGCAAGCTGAGACTACTATTTTTTAATCATTAAATTAATTTTATTGTTTCAAGACCAGCTGCCTTCACGAAAGTATAAATATTTTTGTGCAATTGCTACCTCTAAAAATTATTTATTTTTAAAGGTTCCATTTGGTGACATTATCTGAACCATGTTAGTTATTAAATTTTATCCTTTATTTAGCATTATTGAAAACATATAGTCTTATAAACAACTTACTAAAGGTCGAGGACCATGTGGAGCTTTCATCTCCCAAGAGATGAGGGTGAATCTAAGTAATTACTTGTCAGTAAGCGGGTTAGATTAACATGTGATCCTAGGATGAGTAACCTGGTGAATCTTCTTCTGCCGGCTTATTCGGTGTAGAGCAGAGAGTTCCCTGCTCTTTGTAAACCTCCTTGTTTTGTTTTTCCCTAAGAGTGTTTGCTGTTCCTGTTACTTTTACTCCCCCTTCTTTACATGTCCACTAGTAGCATGACCACATCAATACCTCATGAACAGGCACCTAAGTAAAAGCTAGAAGAAAACATTCATGCACATATATTTTAGCACTTTCCTTCTTATTCAAATCAATAACAATTAAATATACATTATTATGTTCATGCTTCTTTTATATTATGTACAACTACCCATAATGTAATTTCTATTAACCTTTTTTTAACATCATTCTGAACTTTCTGAATGTTGTTGTGGAATGTTGTTGAACTTTAATCAACAACAATAATAATGAGTAATTTTGTTGTTGTCAATTTTATGTAGTCCTTAAATGATCACCGCTGGCCAGTAGAATCTCCTTTAAGAGGGTTCTTTGTCCTTTCAACACTTGCTGTGAGATTTTTGTGCACATACCTGCACTATGGCAACAGTAGACGTTCTATACTCATGGAAATTATTTTCTACCCCAAGACATGAAATCAGTAGAACTGCAGAGACTCTTGCACATGTGAGTTGATAGTGTGCATGAGTGTCCCTGTTCTCAGTACTTTAAGTAATAACATAGCTGAAAAATATATTTTTTTCTAAGGTCATGAGTTCATACTGAATTTTTTTTTCATAAGGATATAACTTTAGGTAATTTCTCTTTAACTGGTTGCTATTTGCCACTTAAAATTTTCATCCAGATGATCAGTACACTACAAATATCAGGGAATGTTCATAAGAGAAGAATATAGAAAAATCAGACTAGAGCAAAACAGATAGAGCATGAGACTATATTCACTAAGTGCTCTGAAGAAAAGCCTGAAAGGATCTACTCTAAAACTGATGTGGTCTCCTCACTATGCTTTTTAAAATTTTTATATAATCCAGTTCTTCTTTTTTGAGTGTATCTTATTTTTACAATGATAATGCAAAAATGTTGTTTTTTAAATAATGAAAAATTTCCAGCAAGAAACAGCTTTACATATCGCCCAACAGACACACTGAATCTTACGTACACAGCATACTCATAAAACTCAAAAGTTGCATCCATTTTATAACTAGACGATATTTTGCTTTTTGTGTCCATGCTTTCCCTTTAGAGTGAGGAGGATTCAGATAATCTTATTGTATCATATTTCTACTTCATTGCATTGCTCTCTGGGGGGGAAGTTAACAGCAAAAGACTTGTCACTTGACTTCTATTCATGGCCTCTTTACTGTGAGCATTATAGGTAGAATGCAGCAAAGAGGAGATACAATTTCAGGGGAATATGGGCTCATAGATCTTTCAGAACAATGTTAGAAGAAAAGCTTTCTCATGATTGCTATAGCAAGTGATGCTTTTAACTGCTTTAGAGCCATCATTGTAAGAGCATTGAATTCAGAAGTCAGGAGCAAGATTATATTCCAAGCGGCTTTTTGAGACAACTAAGAGTCTGTTCCTAGCCCTCCTTCAGCCATGTTGACATGTATGTTGTAAATCATGGGCTCATGAGCCTATTCATGAGATATACATGAAGAGAGAAACATGCCTTTTCACCAGTCTAAAGGATAGAGGTGTGAATACTTACTTATAAATGAAGAATCAAATTGGGATTTTAAAAAAAGCTTCCTAGTCACATGCAGACATTGCAAGCTTTCTTTAGTGGTGACGGTCTCAACATCTTTACGGTCCATTATTTCTTCTAAAATTCTATTGGTGTCCAACTTAAATTTTACTTTTAGCATTTGCACTTCTTGTTGCGTTCTTGGCCAGTTCTCTGTTGCAATTATCCCATTTTGTAAAATGTCACACGGGTGTGTCACTGAGAGACAAGCAGGCATCACCCTGCATGTTTTGCTATCTGTGGATGGACCAAATAGCAGATGCTCCGTGACTGTTCAGTGAAAGACTCTAAAAGAACTGATATGATTGGCAGTGACTCATAAGCTAGCTAGATCTGTCATTTATGCAGTGATTGTGGACTGTGGATTGCAGCAAAGTTTACATATCATGCAAATACTCCTAGTTAATTATCATAGTAACTAAAATTTAGACCCTGTTGTTGGGACACTGGAGTTAGTGGTTACATCCTGGTAAGTGAAATTTGTGCCTTTCAGAACCAGGTGAAATGAGGACCTGTGTGTATATGTGTATTTAGTACTTTTTACTTTGTTTGTTTCAGCACATTGTGCCACAAACCTGATGTCTTATAATGCTAAGTTAGTGTGTTCTAAGAGAAGTACAATTTATTTTCATCTCTGTTGGTCAGTGTATTCTATTGTGGCTCTTTGTTCTGCAGTGTATTCTGTGTGCTGGGGAGAAGTTTTGACCCCAAATGGCTGACAAATGCATGCAAGTGACCACACACAGAAGGAAAAAGAAAATTTCACTCTGGTTGTTGGCATGAAGGCCAATGACTTGGGGTGCTGGCAGAGGAAACAGAATAATGAGTAGCAGACAGGGACTGACGGGAGATTTCTGACATTTTGAGGAACACCTGTACACATCTCTGCAGCCTGAGGGAAGCTTGGCTGAAAGGAACCGGCCAGAGGCATGTTCTGAGTTTGGACGACTTGGTATTAGCACTGTGCAAATATTTAGAGCACTCCCTTCCATTGGAACCGTGCTATGATGGTCCCATATAATTCTGGTTCAGTTAGCATTCCCATTTCCAGTTATTAAATGAGATATGTGAATGAAAGGATTGAGAGTGACTTTTTGAAGAGAGACTTTAACAGTCTTTAGAAATTTAAGAAGATAAATATCTTTATTAAGGTGGATAGACTCCATTTTAGTGTAAGTAAGAAGAGTAGAAATAGCCTTTTACTTGGATTATGCAGCACTTAGTTTAACTCACAGCCCTGGCAGTTATTATTTCCTATCTCTCATTTACTCATTCATATACTTTATTTTTTTTATTTTTTATTTGATGGGGGGGAGAGGGAGAGAGAGAGCACAAGCATGGGAGAGGGGCAAAGTGGGGGCAGAGAGAGAAGAGAGAAAGAGAGAAGAGAGAGAGAGAGAGAGAAAGAGATTATTAAGCATGTTTCACCACAAAGCCTGATGCAAGGCTCTGTCCCACCACTCTGAGATCATGACCTGAGCTGAAATCAAGAGTTGAACGCTCAGTCAACTGAACCACCCAGGCACCCCACTCATTTATTTTCTTACAAGTATTTACCAAGTGCCTGTCATGTACCAGAACCATGCCAGACTTTATGCAGTCAGGGTCAAGTCACGTTACCTCTTTAAGTTTCTTACCTGTGAGATTCTTAGACTTCTAAAATTTATTCAAAAGCACACACATACACCTGGTTCAAAAGGCTACCTGTAAGTATAAAAAACACATAGTTTTCTCCTATTTTTTCTTGAAAGCCGGAAGAGAGTTATAATATAGTGTCATGGAAGTAATAGAAATATAATTTTTAGTGATAACGTTTACAACTACCAAGAGAGTACTTTTTCATTTATCTTCAACTTTTGCCATCACCCACCGAGTACAGAAATGAGTGCAATAATTTACCTTTACTTAGGATGCCAATTAGAGGGTAGACTCCTCATGGAAAAAACACTCTGGTCTACTTCTCTCTTTTCATATGGGGCTGTAACTAAGTTATCTTTATGATTGTGTGTGTGTGTGTGTGTGTGTGTGTGTGCACGCGTGCACACACACACACACACTTAGGAATGAAGAGCCCACACTCTTTGTCCATTATTCACTTCACTGTTTGCTGTCAAGATGAGTTTTCCAATTTTCCATTGTTTCCCTTAAATTGCATCTCTCATATAGAGTTTAGAGCTGGTCTGTCTGCTAGGAAATAGCAATATAATAAAACAGCCATATAATAGTGCTATAATTCACCCAGTTACTTATTCTCTTTCTTAACACTAGGACCTAAATGCATCAGTGTGTGTGGATTTCAGTTAAATTCAGAAGGCAATTATTGAGTGACTGTTGCATGCAAGCTTCTAGACTGAACCAATGAGTTGAATAAGAAGGTATCTCTTCTCAGGGAGCTTGATATCTAGAAAGAAACAGATGTGTAAATACACAATTGACCATGTTTGCTCTACCTTCTAATAGAATGTCCTCGGGGCTGTGGAAATCATCTCAGAGGCTAGGATGTAATTCAGGAAGGGTGTTTCAGTGGAAATTATGCTTCAAGTGGGTGTACAGGGAATGAATGATTAAGCAAAACAGACCAGGGAAGAAACGTTGCTGATGGAGAAAGATGGATTCCAGCCAGCAATGTTTTTTGTTTGTTGTTGTTGTTGTGGGGCTTTTTTTTTTTTAACTGTTTCCAATTTGTGCCCTAAGGATCTAATCAGTATTTAATGGGATGACTTTATGCCCACTCAGCCCCACTCTCATATCACATCACTGTATAAGCAACACTTCTTGGCTTCTGGAAAAGACAGTGTCGAGTTCCAATCAAAGTCTGCTTACAGCTGTGATATAAGTCTGGGGGCTTTTCCACATTACTTGAAACTAGTATTGATTGCTTCAGCTCTAATCGCAATGACTGAAGGGTCATGCTGGTTGCTTTAGGTGGGGAAAAAAAAAAAGGAAAACCAAGCTAAATGAAATGAAGAGATAAATGTAGAATAAAAAAAAGCCAGGAGTCTTCAGGGCTTGCTGTCAGGCATCATCAAATCAAGAAGTTCTGTTTGCTGGTAAGGTGGGGAAGCTAGGGAGGATGAGCATACTCAGAGACAGTATGTTGCTCTGCATGAGAGCAAGTTATGGTCATTAGTATAAATCACACTGTTTGCTTATAGTCTTCATTATTCACCTGCAATCTCTGGCAGAAGAGAACTGACTAGGAGCACACAAGGATACAGAATGTCCCTGTTTGTAATTGCTCACCAGAGATCCACTTGGAGAATTAACCTTTATCCTCCCAGTTTAATTAGAGGTGTGTGTGTGTGGTGGGGGTGGGGGGGCATTTCGAGTGACCATACAGTTTATCTCCAAACTGGAATATTTTGGAAGGAGTAAGAGGACATGGCAAATAATCATGCCTGCATAACACGCACACAGTGAGACACCTCCAGCAGGACTCTTAGAGCATGTGTGAACATCTTAACACGTGATTTGTCTGAAGGAAAATTTCCAAGGAGAAATACACATAATACAATGGAGCCTGACCCAGGAAGTAAGCTAAGACTCCAGGGAATTTGTCTCTTGGTCCGCCGGTAAGTTTGTAAGTTTGGTGAAACTTTAAATTTGAGCAATGGTCCCCTAAAATTTTTTTGAGACACACCAGAATACTGCTCTCCTATGGAGATATCAGGAATTATATGCAGTTTCTAGAAAGCCAGCTAGCTAGCTATAATGACCTTATTCAAGAAAATATTGCAATCTTGGCTAAAACACAGATGTACAAGGACAGCTCTACATTTGATTGTTCAGTACTTAAAATTTTAGTTAAATACTTAAATTACTGCAAATAAAGCACTAGTTGATGCACCGTCCCCCCAGATCCTTGTCTGGCTGCCTCTTTTCATCTTGTAGATCTCAGTGCAGTGTACCCATCTCAGAGAAGCCTTTGTTAGCCGCCATAGCTAAGTGGCTCACCAACTCCTATCACAATCAGTCATTGGAAAACACTTAAGTATATGTGGAACAAGTTGGATATGTGGGTCTACTTTTCTAACTATAAATTTTATGAAATTTCTATGCAGATCACACATTTCTAAAAAACAAACCAACAAAAAAAACCCCAACAACAACAAAAACACAAAAAAACAGAAACAAATAGAAACTTCAGCCTCTGAATTATGATGTGCTGTAAGTATAAAATATAGACCAATTTTTGAAGACTTAATATGGAAAATAGAATATAAAATATCTCATTAATAGTTTGAATTTTTGACTATATTTTATAATAATATACTTTTAGGGGCACCTGCATGGCTCAGTTGGTTAAACGTCCAGCTTCAGCTCAGGTCATGATCTCATGGTTTGTGGGTTCGAGCCCTGCATCAGGCTCTGTGCTTACAGCTAGCTCAGAGCCTGGAGCCTGCTTCAGATTCTGTGCCTCCTTCTCTCTCTGACCTTCCCCTGCTCACACTGTCTCTCTTTGTCTCTCAAAAATAAATAAAAACATTAAAAAATTTAAAAAATAATATACTTTTAATATATTAGGTTAAATAATATATGCTTTTAAATTAAATTTGTTTCCTATACTTATGGTTTTTGTTAATTAAGCTTCTAGAAAATCTACAATTCTATATTTTCTTTGCATCATATTCCCATCAGCTAGCACTAGTTTAGACTGTTAGTTTAGGCCAGGTAATTTAAATGGACACTGGTTAATCATAGTAAAAAACAAAAACAAGAAACTATCAGTTGCTAATAATCAAAGGTTGGCCTATTCAGGAGTCGACCCTGAGAGGGAATTTAGTGTGCCATGTCATGTTTTTGGAGCTCCCTGGGGGTCACCCCCTGTAAAAGAGAGGGGAAGGGAGGGGAATTATGCGGAAGAGAAGTTGAGCTCTGATGCAGGCCCACCAGTAGCTTCATCGAACCCGACGAGAAGCTCTCGAGCTAAAATGGCCCTCCATGCTCTCCTGAGGGGGCCAGCTTGGCCCTGCCTTATCCTCCTGCAGCAGTAAGTCATGAAATGCAGACCACCCTGGGGAAAAAGCATAACGGTGGGCGAGGTGTCTCTCTGTAGCTGAGGCTAATGCTGGAGGGGCAGCCAGTTCTCAGTTGCAAGGAGAACTGAGCAGCACATCAGAGTGTCCACTTTAATGACATTTTTCATTAAAAATTTTTTCACATAAAATACCTTGTCTTTTGTTCCTCTTTTTTGTTTTAAACCAGATGCATTGGCTAATACCTAGATATAGCTGTTTTCTTAGGCTATAGTTTGAATTGTGTGTTTCTCATTGATCCTCTTTCTCTTATATCTGGCTTAACTCTTGCTTCATTGCCTGCCTAGCTCCTCTGGATATTTATGTTTAGTTTATAAGCCCAGACTAAACGGACTTGAGCCCCGTGTATTTGTGGCAGACTACATGTCAGACTTTATTCTTGTCCATGAAAGTTTATAAGAAAAGGAACTCAGGTATTTGTCTAATTCTTATTGCTACCTGTTAGTTATCTCCTTAAAGACGGGATGTATATGTGTATTTTATTTATTTGTTTGTTTACTTATGATCTCCTTGAAGCCTTGTTCAAAGAGCAGCTTAACAATAAATGTGTGATAATCAGTGTCCTTATTCTATATCAACATCCTCAGTGAAAACTTGTATGCCACCATATCCATGATATTTCCCTCTCACCATTTAGCAGTGAAGAAATGAAAAGTGGAAGACTCCATTAACACTTTGTTCGAACCTTGGGTATAAAATTCAAAGTTGTGTTGCATGTTTTTAAGACTAAAAAAAAAAAAAGATTGCTTGCAGTTGTTATGAAAGAGCCTAGCTGAATGGAATGGAGGACACATCCTGTCAGTAAGTAGAAAAGGTCAGCTATGTATTTGTTGTGGAGAGAAAATATGGAAAAGGTCAGAAAGATTAAGACATTCCCCCCATAGTCTTCCTGCCTATTTCCCCAATTCTTTACACTGCTGTGTAATTTTATGGAATAGGATTCTCAATTAGGAAGCTTTAAAGAAGACCAAAAAATAAAACTGTCTTCTAAATATATTTTTAGTTCTTCAGACAGCAGTTTAATTTCAGTTAAAAGGAAGAACAAAGACTTGCCAATGTTTTGGAACAAGGCTAGCTAAGTACTTCAGTGGGGCTCTTTTTTAGAAATGGACCATCAGGACAGTTGCGGTGTTATATAAGGAATGCTCTTCTCCTAATTCCCAGGGAAAATGCAGCTGCTATGAGGCCTTAGGGAAGCAACAATGACTTGGGTTCTCTGTTATTTGCACCCAGAAAATTCCAGGCACTTTATCAATTTCTTTCCCCATTTTCAAATTATCCTTTTGAGAGAGACATAAGAGAATAATTTCACCATCTCTGTTTCAGAGATTATTAAGCTGAGTTTCAGTGAGGTGTGTTATCTTGCTTTAAGTTCTCTCCATTAACAGAAATGAGAATAAAATCTTGCTGTCTCTCTTTTTGAGACCTGTTCTCTCTTCTAGCTTCTCTTTGGCTGCTAATAAAATATCACATATTTGTGTGCATTTGAGAAATTTGAAATTTTATTTCCCTAGCATTTATTGAATCCCTGCATTGTACTACTGATCAAGGTTGGAACTGATATAAAAATGTTTTCTTCAGAATGCCTACAGGATATTTTTGGCTACTTAGGCTGAAACACCACTGATAATTTTCAGTCCATCCTGGATATGTGTGAGTAATTGAGACAAAGTAGAAAGGAATGTGGGAGGTACATGATATGTAATGAGACTCATCTTGAAGAAAATGTTTCAGCACTGGAGGAGTTTAGAAGAGATTTGTCCTTTATCATGGTTATCCAAAGATTTATCAATTTGTACATGGTATGATGTATATGTAGCCTATGAAAACACACACAACCTGGAAAAAAGAGATCTGATGTTTCCTCTAATCTCCAGTACTTTTTCTACTTTGGCAAAGTCATAAAACCTCTCCTATAGTTTCTCTCTCTCTCTCTCTCTCTCTCTCTCTCTCTCTCTCTCTCTTTCTTTCTTTCCTCTCTCTCTCCCTCTCCCCCTCCCCCTCCCTTACCTTTCTTTCTCTTACCTCCCTCTCTTTCTTTCATATGATAATAATTACTTAGATATATCCTGTTGATCTCCCCAGGGAGATTTGGGAGATAAAATAAAGTCATAGGTATTAAGAAAGCATGATATAAATGAAAAGTGGTGTGGTGATCCCTGTCCTCTAGGGGCTTGCCAAAAATATTTCCTAAGGTAACTTAGAGGCTGACTTTGATGTCAATATCCAGAATGCTGAAAAACAGGAGTAACAAATAGGATTAAGAAGTGTTTCCTGACAATCCATAGGATCTCCTTCCCTCTATAAAAAATAAAACATTTTTTAATATCAAGAAGACAATTGATGTCTCTGCATTTGAATTATTAAACCAAATAAGTAGTTGTAAATTCAGAGAGCAGTGATCTAAATACACATTAGGTATCACTTGCAGAGATACTTCAATTGTATGGATGCCCTACATAAATTATTTAATTCCTGTGAGGAAGGTATTTTATGGATACGGAAACAGGGTTCAGAGAAGTTGAGTCAGTTCCCCAAGATCACACAGCTTATTGTTGACTGAACCTTGGTATGAAACCAGAGCTCTATTATATTCAAAGTTAAAGTCCATTCCAAGATACTGTACTACTCTGCCTCCTTGTAATTACCCTGTGCCACTCCCCTCTCTCCCTCTTCCCCCTTCTCATCCTCCTCTTCCTTCTTCTTACTTACTTTCTTTATCAAGTTAGTATCTGCTTGTCTTTATCTCTCTTTTCCTCCAAGGGTACATTCACCAACTCCTGTCCAGAGTTGAATTATAGCCACAAAGTAGGATAAAATTCTCTGTTTCCAAGCCAATAGGCTGGGTTTCCAGAAGCATAAATTTTAGGAATTACTAATATCCCATATAAAATCACTGAAGGATGGTGTCTGTGGTTATTTCAGTGGCCTCTGTGATACTCCCTACACTTGATCTTAGCCAAAAGGCCAAGAAGCGATCTGTGATACTCCCTAAAGGCATAATTTATTCTGTAATCCTTAGGCACATGAGTTCATGCTCTCTGGAACAGGCTGCACTTTCCCAGAAACCTTCTACCAAAACAGGACCAGGCCATAGATCAAGGTCTGTCAGCCCATACCTAAACTGTTTTATACAGACCATGTACCTTCTTGGTAATAATATGCAGTGTCTCCTGTTTCCCTTTTTCTTTTTTTTTTTTTCCTCCATAGCATCCAACTTTATAAGCACTTAAAATGAGTAAGTGATAGATTTTGCTCTTCTCCCAGACTTCTCATCTTCCTGTGGTAATTTGCAAGAAAGAAGGGGAAATCCATTAGGAGAAGCTGAATGGATTAAAAGATAATAGAATTTGGAGAACAGTACTCAGTGACTCATGAGTAAATTCATTACATTCCAGTTGTTATGATTGCTGAGTCCAGGCCTGCTCCTTTCCTGTCAAGGCCCAAGTATGGGAGGTATTGCAGAGCATTTAGTAAAAGAAGAGAAAATGAGAAAATGAGCTTCATAAATACAGACTTTGGAGTCAGTATGTTTCCTAGGCACTGACTCTGCTTCATTTAGCAAGATTAGAAAAGGGATTTTTTTTTCCAGCTCTATTGAAGTATTATAAAGGAGAGATCAAATTGTAAGATATTAAAGTATACAATGATGGTTGGATAAGGGAATTCTTAATACAAAGGCAAACATGAACACTGTAGAACACAAACCAAAACAATTAAACTAGCTATAGAGTCTTGCTTCCCAAGCTTGGTCACGAACACTGTTGTGAAATGCCAAGAATCAGGATGTGGAAAAGTTCCCAAAGATCACAGGAGTGATCCAAAGACCAAAGACCATGCTAGAAAACTTTGGCAGGGCTGTGTTCTCACCATGAGTCCTTAATCTGCATTTACCCCTTAGGGCCATTTGGGGACATGAAATCACAGGAATGGATGGAAAATATACCCCTGTTCAAGTAAGAAATATCTCTTGTTTCTATACATCATGGATTCTGCACCCTGCCTAGCTGGAGAAGAAGGTCTAACTGAAGTTTTTAACATTTGATACTGTCTCAATAGGTAGATCTTCAGTTAGGTCCTGGCTTTTCTTCATCTGTTATTTCTGGAGTATTTCGGCCTTCATCTGGAGGAAGGTGACAGAAGGCATTCTGTTCCTGCAAAGTGTTTGCTTGTCATCAGAGTGTGTACTGTTGAAACAGCTACTGCCTACATTGCTCTGCCTCCTGAAAGTTAGCATTTTTGGTGTGACTCAGTTATGAATAGTGATGCAAACCACCCCTACACACACACACACTCCCTACTGGAAAACCTGAGACATAACACAAATGTCTAGAATTGTGAACACTCATACAGAATACTTCAAATAATGTTAAACTTCTGTCACTTGTGAAGAGTGAGTAATAACAGAAATTTAGGCTTATATAAGCTGGCTCTACTAAGATGATTTGAATTTCTATGGGATTTTACAGATTTGTAACACAGCTTTCATATTTCTTTTCTCCTGGCCTTCTACAAATTCCTTATACACTATTTATTTGTGTCACACAACTTAGAAAAAGAAAGTCAGGCTCAGTTGTTTTGTCCAGGGTATCAAAGCCTAAGAAATAGCAGAACTATTAAATTCATGTTTTAAATTACATTTTCCCCCTGCTATCCTTGTTTTGAGCTATATTCTTTCCTATGATGCTAGGATATAGAATAAGAAAAGAGATACCTAAAGCCTTTCAAAAGATTAAGTCAAATAGGACTATGAAAATGTTTCCCTTAGGAGACATTCACTTTTGTATTTCATTGTCATTGGAGAAGGCCAGCCTATTCCCATGGCATGTCTTGTGCGAAGAAAATGTCCTCTGGACCATTCTGTAGAAAGAAGTAGAGACAGCAGTTCTCAGAAGCAAAGTGTTTCTCTAAGTTATGGTACCTCAAAAATTTTAGAAAATATTTATAGATTTTTCTTTTGATGATATTCTTTTAAATAAAATATGTTCTCTGAATAAAACGAGAATGGATAGGGGCTACCTGGGTTTCTCAGGCAGCTAAGTATCTGATGCTTGATATCAGCTCAGGTAGTGGTAGTGAGATCAAGCCCTGCGTCAGTCTCCGCACTGAGCATGGAAGCTGCTTGAGATTCTCTCACTCCCTCTCTCTCTCTGCCCCTTCCCTCTCTCTCTTTTCTTAAGAAAAAAAATTGAGAAAGGGAATAAAACTTGGACACATGGCACTGTTTTGTTTTCTTAGTATCGTGATCCTATATTCCAGAAGATACTAGGCTCATTGAAAAGTTGCTGGAAAGAAAAACAAATGAATGAATGAACAAACAAAAGGAAGGAAGGAAGAAGGAAAGAAAGAAAGAAAGAAAGAAAGAAAGAAAGAAAGAAAGAAAGAAAGAAAGAAAGAAAGAAAGAAAAGGGAAGAAAGAAAGAAAAACAAAAGGAAAGGAAAGGAAAGAAAAGAAGTTGCTGTGAAGTAGAGTGATTCTTGAAGGATCAGATATGGCAAAAGTATGAGACTTTGTAGGCTAAATTATAAGGCCATTGTCTAATTGGGACTTATAGAGTCAAGACCCAACCATAGTCTTAAATTATCATAGTGTTGGACAGAAAGTGAATAGCCATGCATGCGGTTAAGACCACCAGGGAACTTAAGGGGGCAGAAGGTAATGACTGTCATTAGAACCTGTCTGAAGCATCAGAACAAAAATAGTTCTAGATATATGAAAATGGGCTGACAAATGAAGCAAGATTGGCATTCCAAAAGGGCAATCTAAACTCACTGCTTATTTATCTCCTTTGCAAAACAGTATACAAATGGTGAGAATGAGCAAAGCCACTGAATTGCCCCCATGTCAGAAGACATTAGACAAAACCATCAAAGGAATGAATTTCTGAAGGAGAGAGCTTCGGGTTGTGAGAAAGAAATTAATGGAATATTTGTAGGAAAAACACTTCTATTCTCAGAGTTCTTTTTGAATCTGCAACTTCAGAATTCTTTCTCACTTTCAGGACCAGTGACTCTGCCAGCGCTGCCTGAATTGTGCCTTTGAATAAGTAATGACAGAATTCAATGAGAACATTAAAGCTTTTTAAAAGAACTGTCCAGTAACCTTTGCTGGTGGATCTAGTTTGAGTGGTGGGTGTGTGACCACACTCTGCATCCATGGGTCATCCAGTGACTTCCAAAACTTAGAGACATAGTTCCATCTGGCTCTTTAAGAATGAGCACTGTCTTGTTACAGAACACTTTGGGAGTTCCCCTGCTCAGCAAGGAGACAGAGGTCTATGCACCTAGCCCTGCCTGTATGTATCTTTCTGGTCATTTGTCATCATTTATGTATTTTATATTAAGGAAAGGAAGAGAGTCATAGCAAATAATACTATCCATATTCTGCATGTGGGTTTTATGGATTTCACTTGCATTAATTAAATCAAATTTACAAGTAATATTTTATTCTAATGTCATTCTGAATATAAAAAAGGTTATAGTGTTATGCTTGTCCCATAATTTCACAAACATCACATTAATATTTTAAAAAAAATCTCTAGTGTCCTACCAATGGGACATTTAAGCCCCTGGCTAGCTGTATGCATCTTTATGTCTAGATCATAGCAAATTTCACATTATTTTTGAAAGTTCTTAATTGGTAATTAAATTTATAAGAACTTCCAGTCATAAATGCCAAATGTCCTGAGATTTTGTTGTTACAATCTAAGTATCCTTCAAAATCAAAATAAAAAAAAAATCAGTGTTATTATGATTTTAAGTCATGATCTGAATTTAAATCCACCTGTAAAATCAATACATCCTGTGTTGCACACTCAGAGACTTTCTTGGAAACATGGCTATGCAAATGCCATATGAATATACATATAATTGACAACAGAAACACAGGAAATGATGTGAAAAACATCTTTTGTTCATAGTTGGAAGCAATATCTGTTGTCATCCTTAAAAAGACTGTAAAATTATTTGTCGTTCAAACCAAATCCATTTGTTCCATTATCTGTTCGTTTCCTTCTTTTCACACTGCTTGGATTGGGACAAGGGAAACCAACCGGCTATAAAAATGCCATGGGAAAATAATTCTTGCGTGCTCTCTAATAGAATGGAGAAATTAATGATAGATGCATGGGTTGCATGTATAGTGCTTATGTGAACGAGAAAGCTTTGAGCTAGTTTGAGTTTTAACACACTGTCTTTACCTATATATGTTTGAGAGATAGGTATATGGGGTTTGAGAGATTTAGAAAATAGGGCCTTTTCTCGCTTTTTGTGAACAAATGGAGATAAATGTTATTTGCACCTGTAACCCTGCAAATATATGTTCAAATGATGTGGGAATAGTCATTGCCACTAGGGATGTTCTTACTGTCGGATCACGCCCACTGTGAGTCCTGAATATAATAAGTGGTTAATAATTTTCTTTATGCATAAGGGTGCCATGGTGCTACTGTTATTATCACACCTGTGTGTGTGTCTGTGTGTGTCTATGTGTTTGTATGTGTGTGTGTTTGAAGTTAAGTGATCCTGAGTACTAGTTTATTGCCAGAAGAAAACAGTGTGAACAGAAATCACCTAAATAAGGAAAACTGCCACCCAGGAAGGAGCCACATCGATGGAAAATATACAGGAATACAGGAAAGTTGATATATAGTCCTTTCTTTTCTGTAACTCTACCTTGGACAGCTAATTTCAGTAGATGAAACCGTTGCTATTACTACCATTTTTAGAGTGTCTTAAGTTGTCCTCGTTGTTTAGGATTTCAACAGCTGTGTTTTTGTATATGCAGAATGAAAAGGCACACCCACAGGCACACAAACAAAACACACAAAGATTTACATATTTCATATGATCTGTGCACACACATATATTTAAAAAATAGACACATTAAAATAAAAGAAGCATTGCATGGTAGAAGAAAAATAAATGAACTTGTTTAAAATGTAGCAAACTTACCTTTTCAAAATGTAACAGGCATATTTTTCAACTTTGGTTGAAGCCTTCCATGGGGAACAGTCTTCCTGCAGTGTGGTGGGCTGCATGGCAACTGATCTGGCAGTAGAACCCAATGCCAGTGATGGCATTTTGAAACCAATGGATACTCAAGAGGACCGGGGTTCTCTGTGTTGTTTTGGAAGTAGATTACACCTTTCCCCAGCAGTCTTTGTTCTCCAATCCTCCTCTCCTATCAATAATCATCTCCTTATTCCCATCTTGCTGTTGCCTACCTTCCTGAGTATCACTAATAAATGAGATGATTTATGGAATGCACTTAGCACTGCATCTGGCTCCTTGTGAGCACTCAGTAAATGTAAGCTACCCTCATTATTACACTTTGATCCTTTCCACATCCCTTTGATGTTTTTTTAGGGCAAATAATTTAATCCTCATTTTATTGAAAGAAAGATGAGACTAATGGAGGCAAGGGGGTTACCTGACTGGTGTTAGGTCTCAGGATTAGTGAACAGCATTACAGGCACTTGAACTAAGAATAGCAGCTGTTTAGGCCAAAGCTGGTTCTTCTTTTATCATCACACTTTTAAAATACTGAGATTTCTTTCTTTCTGAAATACTCTCAAGAAAACAAATATGTCAATTCTGTCTTATATCTTCTCCCTGACTTCAAACTCATGCCTTGTCTTAAAGGCCTTGCATTTACTTAATCATTTTAAATGCTTTTTACTGAACTGACAGCCAATATGCAGTCTAAATAATTTCTATTGGTAGCCTTAAACTGTTGTATATATTCAGCATATTCCATCAAGTACAACCTTATAAAACTTTCATAAAAAATCAGTAACTCTGACTTAATTTTTAGCCAATATCTATTGAGGATTTCAGCAACTAAATCATTTATAACATCATATGATAAAGTACATATAATGAACTATGTAAGCATATATGAAGAAGCAAAGAAATTCTGTCCCCCCACTTCCCTGGGAGCTCAGGGAATTCCCCATTTGAATTAGGTATTAAATGATGACTAGACATTTGTCCAATGGAGAGGGGCAGACAGAAACAGTAGGTAGACAGAAACAGTAGGCCTAAGAGAAACTATTTGAGCTAAGATATTAAAGAACAAGAGATGATATGATTGAGACTAAGGAGGTGGGCCTGGAGGTGAGGAAGGGGAGACAAATGTCAGAAAAAATGTTGTGGATATACTCAACTGAGTTTAATACCTGATGGGATATTCTGAATAAGTGACATGGAGGAAACAGAAAACTAGCATAGATAGATAAGTAGATAAGTGTTACTATAACCAATTTAAGTATTATCAAGCACCTTTCTTTCCAATATAGATTACATTTCATTATAAGAATATCATGTCTTCCTCTGTCATCTTTGTTATAGTAATATTTCTGGTATTTTTCTATAAAAGTAGTTACAATGATCCTATCACCATATTTTAGTAGTTTATCTTACTAGATCATGAACTGCTTGAGGGCAAAGGCAGTCAAATTTATGTCATTAATCTTTTAAGTGCCCAGCACCTTGGTGCCTGACACAGAGTAGAACTCAACACATGTTTGATGAATTGGATCCAATTTAAATGTACTTTTGGCAATAGGGAAAAAATGCTTAGAGGATTTTCTTGTCTCTATTCCAATTCTATGGTTAATCTCAGCCTTTTCATTTTGGCTCCTATGAGCTTTTTCCAGTGCTGAAAGCACTTCTAGTTTACAAGAAAGAAAAGAGAGAGAGAAAGAGAGAGAGTGAGAAAGAGGAGGGGGCAGTGCAGCATTTAGATTGAACTTCGTGTGTTTGCTTCTCATAATTTTCACCTTTGATGGGGAACTGTCCCAGATTTCGTCCACCAGGCTCAGGTTCTGACATGGTACCTTCTTAAATCAAGCTTGAAGGGAAATTGATTGAAAAGAAAACACCATTATGGGAAAACAATTCATTCTCTTCCCCTTGACAGAAGGTAGACTTTTGTCTATATTGTAGAATAAATATTAGCTGGCTGATTGCTTTAAGATCTAGAAGGCTAGAGGAGTCCTGATGTTTTGCTCATTTTTTCAGGGAGATTTCCTCCAATTTTAGAGACTTTTGATACAAACATTTTTAATTACATTTCGAAGAGTCTTATTTTTTTCTCCCTATGTGGTTATTTGTATTAACTAAATGTAGGTGTAGGAAAACTCATGCAGATGTTTCTGTATGTAGTTTTGTGTTTCTACTGAGGTGTATAATCCTCCAGACAGGGAGTAAACAGGTATTTTTAAATTTTTCTAAGTCCTTAAATATCACTTTTTTATTGGTGTTTTCTGTGTTGAAATAAAATGATTTTGAACTCCCAAAAGTAGATTGAAGGAAAAAATGTAGAATAATGGTACTTGATGCTTCTGGTGGTAGAAACCATTTCCTCATCATTTAGAAGAAGCCCATAAGATCTCTACATTGTGAGACACTCATCCTTTCAGTTGGCAAAGGTTGGATTCATTTCCTTTTGCATAAATTTTAAACCAACATCTCCTAGGACAAAACCTAGTCCTAAAAATGTATGTTTGGCTGACATTAAATGACATTAGGTTGGGGATGCACTGTCTAGTTCAACACAAGTCCCGTCACCCCTATCATATAATGTGTGGCCTGCTTCATGCATTTGCCCACTTCGTAGCTCCCGGGAGTGCTGAATCTGACCGTCTTGCTGAAGGTTTTCAGAGCAACTCTGTGCTTTGATGGAAGGTGGGTTCCTACTTGACAATGGGTCAAAAATGTGGCTCCTGAGAGTAAACAAGTGAGAATTGTTCTAATGTAAGTTAAGGCACTCCTAGATTGTCTCTCCAAGTCACTTTAGAAGTTGAAGTCTTATAAAAAATGAGATACCTGCCAATATATACTCCAATCCTCTACCTGAGCCATCAGTTCTGTCATACAGGTAGCTCTTGCTCAACAAGAAGACTTACAGTACAAAGGCATTTGATTCAGTCCTAGCCAATAAAGATCCTGATATGATACAAAGCCAATATGGTTTTCCTGGGGGGCAGAGGAGAATAAGCCTGTCTTGGAAGGATAGCCCTTTCTTGACCCCTTTAGTGCAAATGACTTAACTTTTTCTCCTGAGCTAGGGATATCTTATCTCCTTATTTTGTTTTTTCTTCCCCCCTCTCTCTATTCTTCCCTCATCTTCTCTTTCTCCCTCCTCACCCCACCTCTTCTTTTCTTTTGAAAGTCTTATCAAAAGTTAATGGACTCATGATCTAAAAATTAGGTTATTAGAAATTTTTGTCATACAGCCTAGAGAATTGATGTTTGAATTCTCCTTGGCTTGAGTCAATCCTTTATCCTTTTTAGGTAAATGAATTAAGTCTCCTGCAATTTCCTGTGTGGGAGACTCTTTTTAGATGAATCATTTAAATTGAAAGCCTTGTCTGTTCATCAAGGGGCACGATTTTAGAGTTCTCCTGAGTATTTTGTGCACACTTAATACAGTCATTGAGATACATAAGGCAACCATGAGCCTTAATCTATCTGAGGTCTTGATTCATATGTGGTTATTTGGGTAAAGGGTATAACTGCAGTTTTGGATCTCCTGATCTCTTTCCAAAATTTCCCTTGGGGCATTTAAAAATAACCTCTCCTTATTCCTTTTTATCTTGAAACTTTTTTTGTGGAAGACCTCAAGCCTAACTTCAGCATCAGAGACCAAAATTCCTATCCCCTTTGGTTCTACAATCCCTAGTCATTTTTGATACTCAGTATAGTGAAATTGGGATTGTGCTATATTTCACCCGCATAACATAGCATGTTATGAATGCTGTAATTCCTACGTGGTATTGTGAAGTTTTTAATGGGCCACTGTAAGGCCTATAGGAACACATTAACATGCTCAATTGTTTTCATAATCCCCCTCGAATGACTCTAGAAAAAGCCAGGCATGTCTTTCTCACAAGGAAGATCTTTACCTTTGCAAGTGTCCTATGATACTTGTTAAATCTGCTCACAATTCTCTTATCTTGTAAAGGGCAACTCTCAATTAATTCCTCAATGTTCCTTGCAGTAAGAAGAAATTAAAAGGGGGTTCTTTGGTATTAGACAGGATTACCTATGTACTAACATATTCATTGCATTGTAATTAAACATTAATGAGGGTCATTCTGCTTTATAGTCCCAAATTTTCTCTTGAAATCATGTGGCAGGAGGGCAAGGGGAAGTCAGCCAAAGTTTATTTATAGCTACATGGTGTTAGGTCTCTCAATAAACTAGGGAGATTTTCTCCAAATGTCACAGAGTAGGAAATTGAGGTACAGAGCAGTTACTTAGCTGGTGCAAGTGCACAACTAATAAATGATGGAGATGTGATTCCAGCCCAGCTTTTCATGGAAAAACTGTGTTTCCCGCCCAGCAAGCTGCCTCATCATCTCACGCAGTCCTTGCAGCTCCCCTCCCAAGTGGGGCACGCTCGCCAGCCACGGCAGAGGGGCTGTCCTCACACGCACACGTCTCATGTTTCTAGAGTAGTTTGCTCTTTTGACAAGATTTTTATTTATGTTACATATTCAAATCTGAGCAGCAACTCTTTGTGGTATATTCCCATTTTACAGAAACATTCCTTCGGATTAAAGAGAGTTAGGAATTTATCTGTTCATTTCTGGGAGTATGTGTCTATCATTCAGCTAGGCACTGTGAATGATGTACAGTAACAGCTAGGACATTTAACACTGAGTTTTATTGTGATTATTATCTTACATGCATTATTTCACTTATTACATTGCAAGGCTATATTCTTCATAGCCTTGTAATGTAAGTACCATCCCGATTTTTGCTGATGAAGAAACTGTGACTCAGAGAGATCAAGTAACTCACCTGTTCTCTCAATGTTAGTAAGTAGTAGATTCAAGATTGGAAGTCAGGCAGCCAGACTTGAGAGCCCGTACTCTTAACCACTGTAGAAAATTACAAAATTACAAAGCATGGCTCTGCCTGGTGGCACTAGAGTCTGGATGGCCAGACAACACCAACACAAGAGAAAAGATTGGCATAGCTCTTAAATAATAATCTGGAGTTAGATGTCTGTAAGTGTGAAGGAGAGTATATTCTAGCTGTGGTTGACAAAATGACAAATCCAGAGACATGGGAGTGGCATGGGCTTTCCATTTTATTTTATTTTCATTCTTTGTAGAGTTATAAGACCTGATATAATAAAATTGGGAATGAGAGGTCCTTACTTTCCTGGGGTGTGCAGTTGGGAGGAGTGGATTGTGGGGAGGGCTACAATCATGGGGTCTGAAAGGCTTCAGAGGACAAGCTTTGAAGACCACAGAGAAGACAATTGCAAACCCTCACAGACAGCAGAACCATCAGCCCACGTAAAGTGAGGTTGCTGTCTCACCCTGGAAGGAGAGAGAAATTCAGAACAGCAAAGTAGTAACCATTTTCTTTGGACAAAGCCTCAAGAAAGAAAGGCCTGTCTGAACTCAGAGAGCTCATCTGGGTGCCAGGAAAGAGAACATAAGAAGGACATTTGTCATGGAAGAAGGAGAGGTTCCTCTAGCCCTTAGGAACTCTGGGGGAGGCTTCCTTCCAACACACTTAAGGAACACCAGTGAGCACCAGCAACTGCCTGGACCAAGGGAAGCAGACAAGTGAGCAATTAACCTTTGATGTGGAGTGTGAAATTCTAATTAAGAGCAAAGTATCTTCCATTATGTGGGAGGGGGAACTGAAGAAAAATGTATGAGGCGGGTGAGGGAGTGAAAGCTAGGGAAAGAAGGATCAATGTGTTAGCAAGCCAGATTTAAAATCTGTCCAAATGGGTGTGAGAGGGTGGGAGCAGTGAACAGGGCACTGACTATTTTCCCCATTGCCGGTTACAGTTTCTTCTCACTTCCCAGTTACCCGCACTGCCTGTGGTGCTCAGAAACCAGCGGCGCAGGGGTGAGGGAGCTGGAGTTAGATGTTTATGCTCCTCTCTGTTGCAATTCCCTTCTTGTTTGCTGAGTATCTTTGGTAATTTCTATGTAAATTTGCTTAGAGTAGTAATTTAGCAGCTTTTCTTTTGACAAATGAGGAACATCTTAACAGTCAAGTGACTGCATTCCATCACTTTGCAAGAGAGGAAGTGGCATCTTGCAGGTTGCAGAGATTGACACTGGAAAGTGGGAGATCTTGGGAAAGCCTCCTCTCCACATCAGCCTATTTAATTTTGCCCCATTTTAGACAGGGGGAAATAAGCTTCTATGCCTTGTGAACCTGGTTTCTGGTGAAGATGTATTCTGAATCTTCCTTATTTTATCACTTGGTTAATGAATGCCTTTCAAACAGAATCAAGAGGAAAGCTCCTTAAAGGTGCTCAGAAGACTTCAGACCCAGAGGCATGTACTGTTTTATGTCAGCTGTTTTCCACTGTCCATCTTTAGGAGACAGGAAGCAGTGACATTCTTTTTGATATGACCTGGGATGGGTGCAGAGGGAAAGGCACCTTGGCTCTCTAGGTGTCATCTGTGCTTTGTCAGAAGAAGTGCCGAAGTTACTACTTTAAAAGTAAAACATGAGAATCCTAAAATTCTTTTTCAGCTCCCACATCCTGCTCAGTATTTTCCCTGCCCTCACTGCATTAGCAGATGAAAACCTCACATGTATATTTTATGATAATGCACTACACATTTTAAAAGTGTTTCTGTAAATATCATTTCGTGTGATTCTCATAAAAACCTTGGGAGACCAGCAGCTCTAGAATTGGCAGGACACTGTAGAAGGAGACAGTCTGGGGCTCAGAGAGGTCAGGGGATTTCCGAAGTCCCAAAGCTCAAGTCCAGTCTGCACCCACCTACACTCTGGTGTCACTGCACCGTTGCTATTTGTTGGTGTCAGCATCTCGGGTAGGGGTAAAAAAGGCTCTTTTACAAAGTCCTGGTGCTATAGCTAGTGGAAAGGGAAGAAAACATAAGTCTTAGACAGAACCAGCCTTCTTAGAACTTTGATTGATTTGGAGGGAAGAGAATGGCCTCGGGCAGAGGTGATCAGTTATTTCTGGAATCCCTCTTCCAGAAGAAATCGGGTGCCCTACAGTGATATATCAGGATTTTGTTGTTGTTGTTGTTGTTGTCGTCGTTGTTAGCAATGTTGGACTCACATGAGGCAAAGACGAGCAGGCTGAGCATGGATATTCTAAAGCTTGCCCTTGCAAATGGTTGGAACGACTATGATGATCACTCCTTAATTTTCTTTTTGGGTCCTATTGCTTGGTTATGAGATCAGCTTCAATATGAATCAAGGTCTCTCCAATTCTTGAAATGAAATGAAGAATGAAAATTGTGTGTTTTTCGCTCTGGTGCTCGCCAGTAGCCTCCTGGCCCCCACCTTCTTCCCCAGCCACCTCTATCAGCAGTATTACAGTGTGTTGCTTTGGGAGGTGCAGAAAGAGGTTTGGTGGAAGCATTCAACTTCTCTCTTAAGCCTGCTTTGGCACGGGTGACTTAAGGGTGAGAGAAGATATCTCATCCTCAACTAATTCTTGGACGTGTTCCCACACAGAGTGACATCCAGAGAAAGGGGCAAGAGTTCCTTGCATCTAACCTAAGTTACCATTTCACAACTCTTAGTCCAGTTCTCCACCTACATGCACACTGCTATCTGACCTGGCTCCCAAAGAGATGCAGCCCCTCCCAGGAGACCCACCACACGAGCTAAAAATAAAGGCTGCTGTTTCTCTGCAGATGCCATTAACCCAATTAGAGCAAAAAAAGAAATAAAGGAAATTATAGCCTTGTTAAATACAAGCAGCATAAACTTCAATGAAGCAAACTAAATGTTATAGAAATGTACAATTTTACTCAAATATCAAAATTTGAAACCACCAGTCACTTAAGTCAAGGCACATGGTGGCCACTGTGTGAGCCAGTTAATCAACAGAAGGTCAGGATTCCAGTGCACTGACAAAGGTGGCAAGCGATGTTTCATGCAAATGCAAAATGAAATGCAACTTGTTTTTGAGGGATCGCCTACCTCCATGAAAAGGGAAAAGTATTCTTCTGAAAGTTCTTTGGTTTAAAAATATGGTTGTGCTTTGTTAAGTCTTCTGTTAGTTAACAGAAGCTAGGTACATATTTGTTAAAATATTTTATCAAAGAGGCGTAACCAGTGGCTAGCTCAGATTGGGAGCTCCAATACGCAGCGCCTCATAGAGGCCAGCGTCTGAGAGATAGGGACCTCACCTGTGTGTCAGGTCCTCCAAGGGCAGAGCCAGCCACGCTCATGTGTCAAAAAGCCTTTTGGTGGTCGAGAAGCTGGCCCAGAGTGCATAGACTCAACCTAGGTCCTTCATTATTTTGTCAACAAATTTATGCTACATTAGTTTTCTAACTCACAACCTTTGGAAGCCTGTATATTTTATTTTCCTTTCAAAAATATTGTTTTATGTTTTCATACAATAAAAGTAACATGTTTTCATTATATTTTTGAAAGTTGGAAATAAAGAAAAGTAAAAAAAAAAAGAAAAGTAATTGCTTCCATCCTCCTAAAACAAATGTGCTTGTAATTAGGCATATTTCATTCCCCCCTTTTTTTTCTCTAGCTACCTTTATTTTCCCATATTATGTATTTGGGTCTATTTTCAACTGTGAACCACTCTCTGTTTTGAACAGGGATTTCTACAGACGCTTTTGTTCTTCCTTATTCTTTCACTTGATAATCATTTCTTGTGCTACCAGCAGGAGCACATAGAAAATGGTTTTGAACTTTATTTGCAGTCAAGTAGTTGGAAACCAGTAACAACCATCTGGGACCCCGGGAAGCTGGTTTCCTTGCTGACATGCCACCTAACACTTGGTTCAGCGCACCCTAACTTCAATATCTCTGTCTAATGTTACTGAAATGCAGCCATTTTCAAAACATTTCTCCATCATCATAAATGATTTTTGAAATCTAAGCAAGATTTTCTTCCTTTGGAAAAAGTGTGGCAAATTTAGAAACATGATTATGCATGCATTTAAAGAAGAGAGCCGACACATAAACAAGCTTTAGAGATAAACTGTTAACCCTGGTTGTTGTTGTTGTCATTGCTGTTGTCGTTGTTACTGTTATCACCATTATTGGAGAGAGAGAAAGAGAGAGAGAGAGAGTTTCCAAGCAGTCAGGGCAGAAAATTCCTAACCTTGCATTTATTCTACCCATTGAGCTATTGTGTAAATGCTTGATAATATGTCCGTGAGATCCCTGTCTTGGGAACTTTCAACTGAAGTACCTCAATCACTTTTCCTGAAACGTTACCTTGAGGAAAATTTAAACCCACGTTAGCTCGCTGATTCCTGGGCTGCAAGGGGCATGCAGCTAAAAGATCACTAACATTTTTCCTCAGAAGACCTATTCATCACTTGGCTTCTTAAGGATATTGTAATAAACTACACATTGGTCATTTTCTAGAGATTTGCCCCCGCCAACACTTCTATCTTTTTAGGGCATATTTAGTTTATTTTGTGTTTGAAATGCAGAAGCCCAAGCCTAGCAGAAACCCTAAAGGGAAGATATAAGACCTAATCACTGTGAGGCTGAAAATCTGGACTTGGAAGGAAGAGCAGCCTCACAGATGAAGTCTGAACGAGACTGCCAGCATTGTGTGGGGCCCTCTGAACAGGGCTGTGGGCAGACGGGGTTAGTTAGTATGCAGAAAGCACGGCGCTCACCAGTAACCTGCGAAGTCTTGCGCATGTGGACCCCCTAGCCCTTAGTATTTGCCTAAGCCTCTCACCTCACTTGACTTCTATACATTTTCTTATATACCTATGAACTAGGATGGCTTAGAGATCATTGTGTAGTTGTGTATTGCACAATTGAATTTGGTTAATTTGGAAAATGAATGGCTGTTCTAGTGGTGTGCAGGCACACGCTATGAAGCCCCAACTCTACTGACACCCAGAAAGTGTGAACTGGTTTCCCATGAGTAAAATCTGCCCCATAAACATGTACTGTTTGGCAACATGTTTTTTTTTTTTTTTTTAACATTTGATATTATTAATGTCTTCTTGTGGGTCATATGGACTCAGCTTTTGCCTCAGGCCCCATCACTCCATGTTTTATTATGGCAAGCTTATTCACACATTTATGATACCTGTCAGGCTGCCATAGGAAGTTTGATCTGTGGCTTGGCCTTTCTGGACCTCATTTAACCTCTCTAGACTGCAGTTTTCTCATCTGTAAAATTGCCATCATACCTGCCCTGCCTACATCATGAAACCTTGTGATGATCCAAAGAGGTAATGCAGGCAAGAAGACTGTGTAGAGATTTTAAAGCACACCATAATAGAATATACTACCATTAAATTAATAGTGTTATGATTATTATTTTGATGGTATGGAAATGTGATCAAATTCAGCTTAGTAAATGCAAGTAAAATTTCTTGACTTTCATTTTCTAAAACTGAATTTTCATTCTTTCACTGATAGGTAGACCAGCCTAAAACCTAAAACCTGCAGAATGTCAGATTCCCGGACACGTTTGCTTTCTCTCTTTATATTCCCCTGTGGATTTCTTGTGAGTGTACAAAGATCATGAGGCCACCTGAGAGGTTACCTTTCATTCCAGTGGTGGTGGCATCTTATTCATTGTAAAGTTCTGGACTTTTTCCTCCTCATCACAGAAAATTGGTGTCACACAGAGCATCCTTTCTTCACCCTTGACCCACACTTCCTCTGGGGCGAGCATCTCCCTAAAACTGGAGAATAGAAATCTAAAGCTATATTTTAGAATGGATGGACCCATCACAAGACACTTCCAAACCTAACAAATATATTTAGCTTTTGAAGATTATGAGTATTTCCTATATTCTTTAGTAAAATATGAAGAAAAATTACAGACAAAATATAAACTATACAAGAACCAATGGAATTGATATCATTTAATACTCATTCAAAGAGGAACAAAAAGGTTGTGCAGTATTTTTAATCCCTGCACCATTTGAATGCCATTTTTGTCAATCCCCACTTGTCACCTATGTTATTTTTTACTTAATTGTCTTCTTTAAGCTGATTTATTTTATCTAAATATATTAATTTTAAGAGCAGAATATATAACCCTAAGGCAAATGGAAAATCAGTACCACTTTTTCTAAATAAAAGATAATAGTAAATATAAAAGCAATAAGAAAACATATTATTATATAATAGCTATATTTTGTAGCATACCCAAAACCAAGTGTTAGCTTCTTTTTATTGGATGGGAGGGAAGGGAGGGTGAAAGGGAGGGAGAGGGAGGTCGGCAGGGAGGAAGGACCAGGAGGGAGGGTGGGAAGAAAGAAAGAGAATAAAGGAAATTGACAAGTCTTAAAAAAAAACTCTTAAAGACCTGTAAGTACCAGATTTCTCTATGAGGAAATGAGAATTGAAAGAAAAATTAAAAGTTAATGATTTTGCATATATGTGATTTGGTATGAATTGGTATTGAGTGTTTTCTTCATTATAACTTGATTTAACACATCAAACACAGTCACAGACATTGCAGTATTCATCTTTTCTGATGGAAAGTGGAGATTTTACTGTCATCAATGGATGTTTTCAATGATGTGCTCTACATTTCTAGGAAGTTGTATTTTTAAAGATTTTATATATATATATATATATATATATGTTTATTTAAAAAGAAAGCCTTCCTTTATTTTTTTTATTAAAGGAGTCAGGGACTTTATTACTTTAAGACAAAGTCTTCACTATAGATATTAATATGACTGCCACGACAAGAAAGTACTAGATGATTACCTATTTACACACCAGTGAGAATACATGGATATTTTAATTCAATCATTATGACAGTTCTAAAAAATAAATGGTATTAAACTACCCATTTTACATATGTGGGAAATAAGGCTGACATGGGATTTATTAGTTTGCCATGGTCACAAAGCTAGTTAGATCAGATAATCTGATTCTGGAGCCAACAATCTTAACCCTTCCTAAAATAATATTACGAGTTGAAAAAAAATGCTAAACATGTTAAACACCATATTTCATTGTTTTTTTGGAAAATATGTTAATAGTCTAGAGTACTGAAACTAAGATTGACATTCTGAAATTGTACCTTTAGAAGGTCAATTTTATAATTTGAATTTAGGATTTGGAAGCAAGGTAAACAACAATAGAAAAGGTATTTCAACAATAGAAACCTATTACCAATGATTCAGGGTTTTTTTCAAATAAGTGTGATAACTCTTTTCTTCCTCTCTCCTCCCTCCCTCTGTTCCTGCACTTCTTTCCTTTCCTCCTTCTTTCTTGCCCTTCCTCCTTCCTCTTGTAGTGCTTTATTTAAATTCCTTAACATGATTTTTTTTTTTTAATGAGATCGTGAAGACAAATTTGGGATCAAAATTTTGAGGGAATTCACAGAGTCTGGGAAAAGTAAAAATTTCAGAAGTCAATAGAATCTAGGTAAGAAAACTTTATTTAAAATTGGCAGCAGTGACTCCCACTGGTATTTCAATCCATGCCCTTCTATCATTACCTTGTTCCTATTTCCACTTTCCTTATGCCAGGGTTTTAACCTCCTACTGATGACCTTGTGGACCATTTAATCCTTCATTGTAAATTGACTTCCTGTGCTTTGTATAATGCATTGGAGTAGTCCTGGGTTTTTCCCAGTAGAGGCCAACAGCATCTCCCCAGTTGTGACAATCAAAAATATTATCAGACATTGCAAAATTGCTCCTGGCTAGGAACCATGGCTAGGAATTACCTAAGTCTGTAATACTTTTCTGTTTCTTTTGTTACTAATTGATACCTGCTATTTTTGCTGGTGTTATTGTTATTGTTGCTTTTTCCTTTAATAAAGGTTCTTTCTCTGCTTAGAGGACATGCTTTAGAACCTTTTAGGTCTTAGGGGCCTGGGTGGCTCAGTGGGTTAAGCATCAGGCTTCTGCTCAGGTCATGATCTCACTGTTTCTGGGTTTGGGCCCTGCGTCGGGCTCTCTACTGACAGCTAGCCCAGAGCCTGGAGCCTGCTTCAGATTCTGTATCTCCCTCTCTCTCTGACCCTCCCCTGCTTGCACTGTCTCTCTCTGTCCATCAAAAATAAACAAAAAGCATAATTTTATTTATGCTTTTAGGTCTTAATGAAATCTCTTGCTTTTCAAGATGTACAGCAAGGTAGAAAAATTATTATTAGCATATACATCTGAATGTTTTTTTGATTCTAACACAATCTAAATGTCAGATTGTCTTCTCAAAGAAGGATATTTTCTGAATATGCTAATCAAGTACAGTGACTTCCAGAGTGGATAGGAGCTTTACCACCCTGAGCTGGCCTGGGACCACTGTGGAAACCAGAAAAGAAGTGGATAACACTGGGATTGCTTCTTGGCTAATCTACGTTTCCAGAATTCCAGGATTCTAGGTGGTTGTGTTTTTGTTGCTGTTTTGTTGTTGTTGTTGTTGTTGTTGTTTGTTTGTTTTTTCCAGCATAATCTGATCTGGCACCTTACTTTCGTGTTTGCACAATTAAAGAAAGCAGCAAATCCTTATCTTGGCACGTGGTGTAGTTAATTCATACCTAAAGACTTTCTATCTAGATTGTAATAGTTACCATATCACTACTTAGGGAAATACTTCTGAAACCTTTTGGAGCTTAAGCAAGTGACTCAAAAGTCACCTCAACTATTTCAAATTCTTACCTATTAGACTGGTAAAAGAACTCAGGGTACTTTGTTGTGGAGAATAATGAAGGAGAAGAGAGTGCAAATAAAGGAGGACTTGGAATAAAAGTCTTGAAAAATATTTTGGGCTTGAGAGAAGACTTTATAAAAGAATGATGTTTGTGATGGACCTTAGCAGGCACCACTTTTCACCTATTGCCACATGGAAATTGGGACATTAGCTATTTGAATAATGTTTTGCTTGTTGTTTTGTTCTGAACTGTCCCTGCATTGAGGGTAGGATGAGATGGGGATTGCAGTTGAGTAAAGATGCATTCTTGAAAGCAGGTCCTCTTTTGTAAGTTGTACTTTGGGTTACACATAAGGATACTAATTTTTGTCTCTGTTTCCATCATATTTTCCCATTTTCATCTCCTCACTTCACTCTTACTCAGATGCATGATTAGCTTATTCTTCTCTTTTATGCCTAGAAACTCCTCTCTATATTTACCCTTTCTAGAAAGAATTTTTTTGTTTGTTTTACTTCTCTACAATCAAAGCCAGTGTTCAATTTAAGTTGTGTAGGACAGGGTCTGATAAGGTACTCTGCACCTTGCCAAAGCACAGAAGTTATTACTAATTGATATGTTGATTCTTTGAGGCACTACTTTTGTATATTTAATAGTGAGATTAATGAATTGACTTATGTGGAATAACTTTAGGGTAGAAATTCTTTTTAGAACTGCACAAGTAACCTATTGTTATGATGAATGAAGCTGACCTAAGTTTTACTGCTGCAGCCCAAATAAAGAAATATTCATTGGACTACATTGCTGAATGCTATTATTTATTAAAACATACTTGTTTCACCTACATAGTTGTTTACTACCATTAGTTATTTCTGTGTCTTAGATATGTTGATTCATCATTCATCAGTGCCCACGTTTGAAGGTAGCAGCATAATTAAATAGGTTTATTCATCTACATTTATGGCTTACGCTATGTTCTAAAAGTTACAGCAGGGATGGAGGACACAGGTTGACTCCAGTGAGAAATCATCATCCATGGGTAATTTAAAGTGAGTCACAGAGTTCAAAGCTGGAGAAACTTTTAAATGTCGTCTACTAAGAGCTTCAAATTAAAATCCCTTAAAAAGAGATGAGTTATAGGATATAATGCTACCAGGAGTCATAAGTGTTATCAACCCAGAGCTCTTTAGAGCTTGTTGAGACTCAGTGAAGTGAACTGACTTGGAGGAAATTCCCACGGCTGGTTAGAAGTTGGGGCATCCTCTTCCTTCTGGGCCCCAACATTACCTACAACTTCTCCTTGTCAGTCTTTAACCTTTGCTACAATCCTACTCCTTCAAGGTTGCTTACAAATAGCTTTATTTCAAACAATGGAAGTTTTTTCAGGGGCTTCTTAAATTTCAATATTTAAGTTGAAGCTGGAGTTTTTAAGTTCAGAAATTTGAAATAAACCTATAAAAGGTGAAAATAAAACTTCCTTTCACAAACTCTTAATCTTAGTTTAGTCTGTAAGTGAAATTGCCATTGCCATAATTTTAGCTGTTTCTGTGACTTGGAGTGGGTCTTCCTTTTCCCAGCTTTTTAAATTAATCCATTCTATGTAGTGCCTGGCACAATTCAACATATTGTAGGTACTCCATCAGTTGCATTTTTTCCTCCTAAATCCTCTCATGGTTTCTGATTGTGCTTACAGGGCACACTGAACTACACACATCTTCTCACTCCAAAATCTGTAACTTAAAGCAAAGCAAAATCCCTCCCTCCTTTACTGAATGGATGGTTGAGTGGAAGTCTGTCCTTTGCACACATTCATGTTGACTAGGTGCTGTATAACATCACTTGATGTTTTCTAAATTAAAAAAATTTTTTAATGTTTTTTCATTTATTTTTGAGAGACAGAGAGACATATTGTGAGCAGGGGAGGGTCAGAGAGAGAGGGAGACACAGAATCTGAAGCAGGCTCCAGGCTCTGAGCTAGCTGTCAGCACAGAGCCCAATGCGGGGCTCGAACCCATGAACTGTGAGATCATGACCTGGTCTGAAGCCACCCAGGCACCCCACTGATCTTTTTTTAATGTAACTCAAGACAAAATTACCCAGCTTTCAATAATCTCAAGAGGGGCGGGGGAGAGTGAGCGAGAGAGCGAGAGAGAGAGAGAGAACAAAAAATATACCCCAAACACTTGCCATCTGCAGTTTACTGCTTTTAACCTGAAAAATAGGATCTAAAATGATACTCAGATACTTAAGAGGCTTCACATGTTATAGGAAAAAGCTGACAGATGGTACATGGTGGTAGGCTGGTGCAGCACAAGAAGGGAAGGCAGAGCCAAGTAGACAGTGGTGTAGAAGAGCCTTGTAGAATGTCATGA
This sequence comes from Suricata suricatta, assembly GCF_006229205.1. NCBI lineage: Eukaryota > Metazoa > Chordata > Mammalia > Carnivora > Herpestidae > Suricata > Suricata suricatta. The sequence goes on along the minus strand of NC_043708.1, from coordinate 22,345,366 downwards.
CCATTCTTTAATCAGACACAGTTATTTCCTGTATTCTCCAAATGGTCAGTTTATGGATGTACTCAGTAACACTTCACAGTAGGTCTGTAGGAAAAGAACCTGTAAATAATGATACAAGGGGGCTTCTCTTTTGTCTGTTGGTGAGGAAGTGGACTATTCTGACGTTTAAGCCTTATAACTTGCAGTGCTTACTCACTCCAACATCCTTGTCCCTCCAGTTTGTAGAATGCATATAATTGAATATCTATGTCTGGAGATTAACTGGCCTCTTTTTAAAAAATTTTTTTAAATGTTTTATTTATTTTTGATACAGAGAGAGACAGAGCATGAGAGGGGCAGGGGTAGAGAGAGAAGGAGACACAGAACCAGAAGCAGGCTCTAGGCTCTGAGCTAGCTGTCAGCACAGAGCCTGACGTGGGGCTCAAACCCACGAATGTGAGATCTGACCTGAGCTGAAGCCGGAGGCTTAACCGACGGAGCCACCCAATCGCCCCTTAACTGGCCTCTTTTAAATAGCACCATACTTCATCTTTGGGATGGGGGAGCAAAGAGGGCTAATTGGAGCATTTCTTAATGTTTTATTTCCTTGAGACATATCCCTGTTTGGCTGTGACATGAAACATAATGGACTTTTAGGAAATATTTGTAAAGTTGATACTGACAAGAATTTCTGTATCCTTCTTAATTCCTGAGTTTAGAAAATTCTGCATTCTAGAATTTCAGAGAATTTGCCTTTGTCAACTTTATGCTGAAGGTAAAGACATTTGACATCCAGTTGCTTCAGTCAGTGTATTTCAATGAAGATCACTAGGCAGAAGTATCCCGACAGGGCAGGTCTTTGACACATGGTGATTATTTGAATTGATCTTAACAATGTTCTTTTTAGAATGGTTTTAGAATGATTGAAGGGACAAATATGGCTGGGTGGTTTTTGGTAAGGTATGTGTTTTGAAATATCCAAGGATGTGGATGGTACCATTCCTGCACCGCTGAAAACCTCTCAGTTGAATAAAGGTGATTATTTGCTTTGTTCCCTGGTGCACTCCAGGGATTATGATTAAAATGGCAGAGCTGAAGCTTCAGGTCTGTAGACTTTCTTTGCTTGGGAGACAGGGTGCTCTCTGTGGTCCTGAATTGATTAAGTTTTAATAAGTATTGACACAATGTGCCAAGGAAAGTGTCTGGAATCCCTTAACCTGCACTGACTTTAGTAATTAAGGCACTGGAATATTGGGATCCCATGGAATTTAGCAAAACAAAAGTAGAGATAGGTGGCAAAGGGTAGCCCAAACTATTGTTCACAACCCAACAGCATCTAAACTGTATGTTCAAATATAAAGTTAGAGCCCTGTGGTTTATCCCAAAGCAGTAATTTTCAAGAGGGGATTTGAATAGTTTTTCTAACTGCAGCTATATTACCTGAGGCAATGAGTTGCCCCCCCCCCTTTTTTTTTTAGGCAACAGGTTTGGGCTTTATCATGACTTGAATTACGAAATATAATGACAAAGCCAGGTGCTATGGTACTGAAGTTGTAGATTATTTCCTCTCCTCTCTTCTCTGTCTTTCCTCTTCCATCTTCATCTCACCTTGCCTCACCTCCCTCCTCTTTTTCTCTCCTCTCCCCTCCCTTTCTTTCCCCTTTCCCTTTCCTACTCATTTTTATCACCCTCTCTTCCTTTCTCTTTTCTTCCCTTCCCTGACTCTCTATGTCTCTCTCTTAATTGTATTCACATTTGGTAATTCGGGGATGTAAGTGTTTATGGGTTTCTTCTTGCAGAGGACATTTCAAACCAAGATCCTGATCAGTGACGGGACTTATAGTTACTTTGACATCTTTTACAAAAATAGACTTATCAGGACTTTTGGAGATTTCCATTTGATAGATTTTCAACTATTCCCCCAACCACTGTCCTCATTCCTCCCTCATTATCTATGCTCCATGAAACAGGTACTGTGCTCTTCTTTTTTTTTTTTTAATAGTTTGTTGCCAAGTTGATTTCCATATAACACCCAGTGCTCTTTCCCACAAGTGCCTCTCTCCATGACCATCACCCCACCTTCCTCTTCTTCAAGTGTAGGTGAGTAGAGATTTTCAAGGAAGCCCTTGGTATCCTAAAGAAAGTGATTGCTTTCATGAGAATGGAAAAATGTGGTCTTTTAATTTCAAATAGATTATTGACCTGATCTCTTAAGAGAGATGAGCCAAAATTCATGGGAACCACCATCCAGTGAAGTCACTGGCCACTGTGTTTTCTCTCCAAGGGGAGATACAAATAGCTAACTTCATGCCCTGGAGCCAGTATAAAAAATACAATGATGACCTGTTCTGTCTGAATTCCTTCTTGTCCTTGGTATATTCTCTTCTCCCCCATTTTAAATGGTCTCTTCCTCATTCCCCATATTATTTAATTTAGTAAGCAGACATCCCGTGGTATGAGCTATGTAAATATTATAACTGAATTACTGTCTGTTTACTTAACTCATTACAGAAAGCCATGATAAGCTTTTTAATTACAAAATTAGCTCTGCCAAATCAATTTCTTTTATTTAATGAACTGAATAAAATGGCACAACAAGGATAAAATCATGCCCCTTTCCCATCCTTTTAAAGAGTACTCTTTGTCTAAAAATAATTGTTGTAATATAAAATAGTAATAGCAACAGTAGCAGCAGTACCGATACTGTTATCCTTGTCTGGTCCTCTGTGGCTCCTTTAACCTATTAAGACATTCTGGTCCTATTCAGCCAGCACTCTATAAAATACTCCTTTTAAAGCTACACATTTTCTCAGCCTAGTCCTGAACAGTTTACTGACTTGACTAACTCTCTCCTTACTTCAGTTTACTTCTGATTTTTCTGGTTACTAGTTTTTGACTCAATTTTCTGTGTAATGCCTTGCATTACTTTTTAGATTTGTCACTCACCACTTTTTCTTTTTTAAGCTACACCTCTCAACTGTAATTTGTATGTCTGCTCTAACTATGCAGCCTTGGGGACCTTTATTGTAGATATATACCTCTGATAAAGCAAAACCGATCTCAGAGATACTATTCCTATCCTGTAGCCAACAAGCTGAGATCATCCTGGATTCTCAAGCAGGATGTGGGCAATTCCTAACAATAAAATGTGACTTCTGGGCTCATAAATATCCTTTTACATTTCCTCTCTTTTCACTGTAAAGGCAAATATTTAATTATTTTGTTTATGTGTCTGGTTAAATCATTTAAGTTGTACTTTATTTAATTGAATCACTTTTGAAAAAGTTATGGAATGTGGCTGCTTATGAAATCTTCATAATTTCCATGGAGAAACTTCTGGAATATTTTACCAAAATGTTTCTGAAATGCTACACCCATGGTCCAACCTAGAGAGGAGTGTTTGGGGAAAAGAGGTTATCCCTTATGGAAATGGAAAAAAAAATTCTTATATGAAAAATTCTTCTCATCCTTTCCCCTTTATCCATTTCCCAGAAATGAGTATGTGTTTGATTAAATTTATGTCAGGATCTCAAGCTAAAAGACATTAATGGGTCATTGCTCAGAAAAATGCATGGAAATCATGACTCTTCTAAAACTGTTGCAATATTTGGCCAACACTGTTCTTTTTTTTAAATTTTTTAAATGTTTTTTTATTTATTTTTGAGAGACAGAAAGAGACAGCATGAGCAGGGGAGGGTCAGAGAGAGAGAGGGAGATACAGAATCCGAAGCAGGCTCCAGGCTCTGAACCAGCTGTCAGTACAGAGCCCGATGCAGGGGCTTGAACCCATGAACTGTGAGATAATGACCGGAGCCAAAGCTGGACACTTAACCGACTGAGTCACCCAGGCACTCCTGGCCAACATTGTTCTTACTAAAATTTTTATACTTTCTTTCTCTGGATAAGGCCAAATGCATATGAAAACAGACTTAAAATATTTTTGCCTGTGGCTAGAAACCAAGAGAAAAAATCAAAACTATATATTATTTATGTTGTAGCACTTAATTTGGGAGCTATAAGTCCAGGAGACCATACATTTTCCCCACTAATGTTGTATTAAAACAGAATTCTCTTAAAGTGTTTACAAGTGCATTGTCATTAATTACATAAATTCTTTCTTTGAAAATTCCTCAAGTTTGGCCAGTCTCTTGGTGGTTGAGTTGAAAATGGTTATTATAGAGTGAGAAGTGGTTTCTGAAGAATAACATATTTCATAGGATCCCTCAAAAGCTCCGCATGTGCTTGCCAGACTCTCTTCAGATGACCACAGTCTGTTGGCGCTTGTTACTACCTGAAGTGGCATGATAAGTAATTCAGAAGTTTGCTGTTTTTTCATGGGATGCTTTAGGTCAATGTAAGACAATTAAGTTTGTAGAGGAATGAGAAATAATCCTTGATCTATTTTGAGTCTAAACATATCATAACTAGGAATCACGAAGTTGTGACATGATATACTCACCTCTGAATATTGTCTTCATAGAATTGCAATTGCATCTTGTCTCAAAGAAGGGGTCATGCATTTTCTCTGTTCTCATAAAACAGGAATTCCGCTTCCTGAGCTAGTTTCAGGGAATTTACATACACAGACAAACACTCTGTCTTCCTCTCTCCTTTCCATTCCCTTCTTCGCTTCCTCCTCCCAACCATTGGGGCCTGTTTTGCAAATGGCCTTTATGTCATGATTCACAACATTGCATGAGAAATTTCTCCTTGAAAAGAGATCACTGCTTTTGACATTTGGCTTTTCCCACTGCAGTCATCAGACTGCACATGGCTGATGTGTGTGTGCATGTGTGGGGAGGGGGTCTCCATCCCCTGGAACCATAATGTCAGGTCTCATATTGTCTGAGATCAGCATCTCTTCAGAACCAACCATGTACCACTTTCTCTCCAAATCACCTTCCCTGCTGACCATAACTGGTTATATAATCCTGCATCTTCTAGTATCCTGATTGCTGATCCGTGCCTGATGGCCGCGCCAGGTCTCACATCACCACAAGCTTTTGATTGCCGCACTCTAAGCTGCTTAATAAGACAATTAAAAATGATTTACAAATGGCCATTGCAATGCAAATGGGGATCAGGGAGAGAATGTTCTATGTGATGCAATATTAACGCTAGACTAATATTAATCTACAGTTTCTTTTGTAGCTGTCGTTAAGTCCAATACTGGTTTACTTCCTTCTTGTTGTTTTGTTTGTTTGTTTTGTTTTGTTTTCTTCTGTTGTTGTTTTTGTTTGTTTTGTTTTCATCACATATGATTTTACAATAGTTCCTTCTAAATTATGTCTATCTGGGTAAAACTGAAGGGATGCAATACTGCTTTGGGTTGTGACAGCTTCTTCCTTGTAGTGGGAGGAAAAACTGCCTAGAAATGTGAAACAGCTAAGGGCTAGTACAAATGGTCTTTCATCAAGCTGGCTCATTCTCAGTTTGAGGGTCAAACCTAATTTAATCACTGACATATCCATCCTGATCCATTTCTTCTTTTCCTCTTCATTCTAATTGCTGCATTGATTAAAATGTCAAATCCAGGGTAACTGAGTGGCTCAGTCAGTTAAGCATCCAACGTCAGGTTGGGTCATGATCTCAGGGTTCATGGCTTCGAGCCCCACATCAGACTCTGTGCTGATAGCTCAGAGCCTGGAGCCTGTTTCAGATCCTGTGTCTCCTTCTCTATGCCTCTCCCCCACTCATACTCTTATTCTCTCTCTCTCTCAAAAATAACTATTCACTTTTTTAAGTATAAAATAAAATGGGGAAATTTCCCAAAGTTTATTGTGAGTCACACAAAAGTTTATCTATAGAAAATGGAAATTTATTAGAATTAATAGCAGTGATATTTTGAATATGATAACTGAGAAATTAAAGGCAGAATCTCACCATAGGTATGTTTAAAATGCTCATCTTTTGTTTATTTAATTTTTGTTTATTTGTTTTAGTCCAAAGGAGTGAAAACTGTTATTGACCCTTCAACCATGTATGTTCTGGGTCTAAACTGAATTTTTAGGAATACATATCTCTTCTCCACAGTGGCATCAGTATTTTGGCTCCTTGACTTGGGTAATCCATCCTTGGCAAGCTGATACTCAGAGATAGCAGCATCCATGCAGATGGCACTTTTAAAGCATCATGGTTCCTCCATGTCCTCCCTGCCAATGACCTCCCTTCAGGAACTACCTAATCCATACCTCATCACTTCCCTTCCCTTGTGTCTGTCTTCACTCTTTCTCTCAAAGCCTTCATCCTACTCATTGGGACCATAAGTTCTCATTGGAACCCTACATTCCATCTCAGTTTTTCAACACTTGTGGCTCTTCTTTGGCCACAACTGGAATATACACCCTCATGAACTGAGAAAGTCACATGAGAGCTTATGTAGGGTCTCAGTGTACTTCTTTTATGAGTATTTTTGTGAGCTTAATAGTTTAATATCTAATTTCCATAGTAACATGTAAAAATTTTCCATTCCCTTTACTGTCCATATACCTAAACAATCCCCATCACTTAAAGCCTGTTCTTTTACTGAAATTATCAAAACATTTTAATCTGATTTTTTTTCACCTTTCTTTATCTCAGAATTGATTATCCTTACCCTTTGTCACTTCCATCTCACTTGAGTCTGGAAAAAGGGTGGCCCTGACCCTTTTCAAGTTAGCCTATCTATATGACCTTCAGATCTCCTCTCATCTCCTAGAATTTCGCTACTGAAATTTTATTCTGAATGTTCATTTTCATTGTTTGCAAGAATACTTAAGAGGTGGAGATTGAAAAGAATGTTTCACGGCTTAATCTAATCATTGTGGGTTTCATGGAAGGCTCCAGTCCTAGAAAGAAAGTTAAGGTAAGGAAACAGTGAAGGGAGGACACACTGGGAGTGGGGGTAGGGTTGCCAGAGTGTCCCCAAATACAGTCATTGTTGGCCCACCAATCTGTGAGACTGAGATTTAAGAATCCATGCTTCCTTGGTTGGACTTGGCTTAATAACCAGTAGAGACTAGTCCTAAATGTACATAAGTCCTCTGTGGCTCTAGCTGGGGTAGGCATAAGCTAGTATGTATGTCACATCTGTTATGCAAGATTGCAAGCTCTCTGAGAACAGTTGTGTTCTTCACATTGCAAAGCAGTTTTATACTATATACTATATATATGTATATATACACACACACACATACATATATACATATACATATATATATACATTCACATATATATATTGTTGCACTGGATTAAATTAAATTTACTACAAGCTTAATGGCAATCCTTCAATAAATCATATTTATTGAGCATCTATTATGTGAAAGTTACCGGGCTGGGACATACAGGGATACAAAGAAATATAAGACCTTTATTCTGCATTCTAGGAGCCTGCAGTGTAGCTGGGGAAAAGAGATGCCCAGTTAAGGATGTCAGTGTGACTTAACCAAATTACTTAACATCTGCAAGAAGTAGGGATTTTTCATATGCAAAATGTGGGATTAAAATTGGTTCTCTAGTTTTCTTGTAATTCCAGAACTCCAGGTAAAGTGATCATTCATGTTGGCATATTTATGTCACATGGGTGCTATCCATAATATATCATGCATGTATGCAGAAAAAAGAAAGGTACTGGAAACTAGGGTAGATAAGTATTCATGGAGGTGTTGAAATTTGAGCTGAGCCTTAAAAGAATTGTAAAATTATTCTCCATCACTGAAAGCATGGGCAAAGGTACAAAGAGAATGTACCACCTATGTGTTTTTTTTTGTTTTGTTTTGTTTTTCTTGGGAAAGCTTCACCAAGAAGGCTTGCCTTTTTCCCACTCCAGATTTTCCCTGTGTCTGTACACTTGTTTCTCCATTCTCAGAATCTGGCTATTTGAGTCATTCCAGGTATCTCATAAGAATTTAAGTTCTGTGTGATAAAATCCCTATAGGAATTTGAGGTGGTCACAGTTTCAAGAGATGATTATGCTTTCTTGATGCCTCAGTGGACACAAGATCTTGAGTTTGGGACATTGATCAGTGGCTCTGTGGATCACTAGTCTGGCCCTGTCACAGATCAAGGACTGCCAAATCTCAAAATAATGCTTTTTCAAGAGGAGGATTATTTCCTCTTTAAAGTATGTTTCTGAGGAGGAGGGGAATGCAAATAACCCTTTCAGGAGAAGTTTAAACACCCAGGCTCCTCACTTAGGGCCCAATTAGTAGGAAAACCCTACTACAAGGTTCTACTCTGCCCTTGAAATTAGACTTCAAAAACCAGGTACTGACTTCCCCCAGGCACAGAAGCAGGATCCGTGTTTTAATTCTGACCTTAATTAAACCTTTATGCAAGCTCTTTATTTTGCTCTCCATTGAAGACAGGGCGGGTAGAGGGAAGGACATGATGTACATTTACTCTTCTTCTTACTTGCTTGAGAGTATTATACCCCAAATTTTCTCCCTTCCTTTTTGGAACAGGGGAGAATTGGACCAAAGTCAGAGGGAGTTATCAGAGCAGTAGGTGTATAAACTAGTGAATGTGAACTCATTTTAGTTTCTTTTCTGCCTCTCACCAGAGTCTCGTTCCATTTTCTTGCACTTAACACACCCAAAGTCCTTGAAAGTCCCAAACATGGGCAATGCTGGAGCCGCACAAACTGCCCGCAGTTTGAAGAACTGACGACACCGGGATTCGTTGCAGAGAATTTTATTGGTTCTTTTCTTCCTTCTTCCTTCTCCCCCTCCCCTCTGCTTGCTCCCCCGTATATACCTGCCGCCCAGGCTGCCCGGCAGCTCATGATAGGCTGGCAGAGGCAGGGCTGACCCATTCCATGGCCTCGAATTGGTCGCTCACTCATCGCAGTATCTGGCCGGGGGGCGGGAGCACTAGAGGCCGGCAGGCCGTACCTCGCCCTGTGCTCGGGCAGGGTCTTGCATCCGCCTCCTACAGGGCAACAATTACCTCTGTAACTGTTTGAATATTGTGGATAGTGAGTCATGTGGACATCACCCCCACTGTAGAATATGGTATGTGTATGTGTGTGGGGGGGATATCAAATGATAACTAATCTTATATTTAGTGGTGGATGAAGTGTTTAAATACATACCTGTGCAGATGTGTCCGACTTTTTTGCTCCACTACCTCCCTTCCGTTGGTAGTTGTTGAAATGTATAGAAATAATTACAGCCAGGAGAGCTAGCTCTGCATCTGAATTTTGAGTTTCTGTTCTTCAGAAGAGGTTCTTTGTGTCTTTGCCTTATTTATTTTCATTTTTTCATTGAGAAAATAATTCCCAGTTTGACTAAAATTCAACAGGCTCTGCTGTGGGCAATTGTAACTTTTAAGAATAAAAGGATGGTAAACATCATATCTCAATATATCTAAAACTAGGAAGAAATGAACACAGAAAAGACCTCTCATTGATGGGAACATATTTTAAAAATATCTTTATACCTGTAATATTTGAGTTAATTATTCTTTTAAATCTTTCTTAGTGTTTTATTTATTTTTCAGAGGGGGTAGGCCAGAAAGAGAGGGAGACTCAGAATCTGAAGCAGGCTTCAGGCTCTGAGCTGTCAATACAGAGCCCAATGGGAGACTCAAACTCAGGAGCCGTAAGATCATGACATGAGTTGAAGTTGGATGCTTAACTGACTGAGCCACCCAGGAGCCCCTGAATTAATTATTCTTAATGCCTCTAAGTAGGAAGAAAGTATTCAATGAAGAGATATTGGGGGGAAATTGCCACAGAGAAGCAATATATGCTAGGAAAAGAAAAAAGCTCTGGAGGCATGCAGCCCCGTGTTTGAATCCTGGCTGTGATAGTGACCAGACCTCTGACTTTGAGCTTCAGTTGTCTTTATCTGTAGAACAAAAAGAAAAACAAAAGCCCTCAAGGTCCGTAAAAAGAGATAAATTTTTCTTTTTCCTCTCATATTAATTCTGATCTATCTTTTCATCATATTGTATTTACTTTTAACAATGTTGAGTATCTTTATAAGAGAAAAGAAGAGACAGAAGGAAAAAGGAAAGGGAGACAAGGAGGAAAAAAAGGAAAGAAAGGTATTTGTTATTCTTGTATTCTTGTCTGGGACACTAACTATAGACAACTCACAATAGAAAAACAAATTTCTTAAATACCTAGGGCTATTTAACAAGATATAAAAACTGATATATATTTTTTAAATCATAAATAAACAACATCTGGCCAAATGACAGAGGGACTAAGGCCTTGGATGGAATAATTTCTTACACAATTATTCCCCACTATAATTCTAAGTAATATCTTTTAATTTTTTTCCACAGCCCAGACTAATTTTAAAGTTTATATGAAAGAATTAATGTCAGAGAGTAGCCACAAGAAATACAAGAAAGGAGATATTGAAGAAGTACTATACTTGATAATTCTAATATAAAACCATAATAATAATAATAATAATAATAATAATAAATAATGTATATCCTGGCATAGAAATGGAAAAACAGATTAAAAGAAGGGAAGAAACCGTCCCCAGTAGAAATGGGAATTTAATTGTTTACAATACTGTTATCACAATTTAGTAGAGACATGGAAAGTGTTTGTTTGACAAATGATAAGGCAACCTATAATCCATATGGAAGAAGATAATGTTGGGTATCTAACTTTATAAGCAAAACAAGTTTAAAATGAATTAAAGGTGTAAAGATTTTTTTTAAAGTACCGAAAATATTGGAAGAAAAATTGGACTCTATGTACAATCTAGTAATTGGTTAAAACATTTCCAATTATTTTTATAGTTTATTTTTGAGACAGAGAGAGACAGAGCACATGGGTGAGGGGCAGAGAGAGAGAGACACACACAGAATCTGAGTCAGGCTCCAGGCTCTGAGCTGTCAGCACAGACCCTGGCACAGGGCTCAACCCAATGAACGTGAGATCATGAGCTGAAGTCAGATGCTTAACCAACTGACCAACCCAAGCACCCCTGGTTAAAGCATTTCTAGCCAAAACAGGAATCCCAGATGCTATAATATAAAAAGAAAATAGTCAACATATAAATATTTTAAGAAAAAAAATATAGTAAAAGATACCATTAGCATTTTCAACATGTAAATGATATATTTGGGGATGTTATTAAGTATATTCATTATTATTGCAAGCAGTTGTAACTGAGAACCCAACTAATTGTGCCTTAAATAAGTGAGAGGCGTTATTTTTCATCACATAACAAGAAATCAGAAGGTAAGCAAGTAAGAGCTCATACAACAACCCCGTTCAGTAATCCCAAGTATCCTTTCTGACCAGGGCCTAGCATCCACATGGTTTTCACTTCATATTCACTAAAAGCCTATTCCATCTTCAGTCTTAGACCCAAATCACTGGGAAGGAACAGCAGGAAGAATAAAAGCCAAAAGTACTCACCAGCTACGTTTGCATCATTTAAAAGAAATTACTTGAAAGTCTCATCTGGTAATGTTAGTTTACATTCCTTTGCCTTGATTGTGTCTGTCTCAGCTGAAAAGGAGGTTGGTTAATCCAATTTGTTTCATTGTTTGTGTTTCTTTAATCTGGGGATGTCTTAACCTTAGCATTAGAGTTCTTTAATGAGGAGAAGGATGATATTAATTCTGGATAGGTGACTCAGTGCCTCCCACAAACAAATGAAGATGGACTATACATAGGTTTTTTTTGCAAATTGACTAACTAAAGGAAACATCCCAGTAGAAGAATGGGTTATTGATATGAATAAACAAATCACAGAAGAAGACATTATGATAGTCTTTAAACCTATGGAAATGTCATTTTTTATTAAAATTTTTTATATCTTTTTATTTTAAGAGACAGACACAAAGAGTGAGTGGGGAAGGGGCAGAGAGAGAGGGAGACAGAATGTGAAACAGGCTTCAGGCTCTGAGCTGTCAGCACAAAGCCCAATGTGGGACTTGAACCCACAGACAGTGAGATCATGAACTGAGCCAAAGTCGGACATTTAACCGACTGAGCCACCCAGGCGTCCCGACCTATGAAAATATGTCTAATCTCCTTAGTGATCAAATAATTGCAGATTTAAGTAAAAGTGAGGTATCACTTCATATTCAGCCAGTGGGCACAAATTTAAAAGTGTGGTGACTCCTACTGCTGTTTAAGATACAGAAAAATTTTTGACTTCTTTTAATTTTTTTAAGTGTATTTATTTGTTTTTGAGAGAAAGAGATCGAGAGTGAGCAGGGGAAGGGCAGAGAGGGAGGGAGACATAATCTCAAGCGGGCTCTGTGCTATCAGTGGAGAGTTCAACACGGGGCTGGAACTCAGAAACTGCAAGATCATGGACTGAACATGAGCCCAAACCAAAAATCCGATGCTCAAACGCTTCAGACACCCACGTGCCCCAATGTGTTAAAGATTTTTTAAAACTAAAGATCAACTTTTGCATGGCAATGTCTGTTGAAATGAAAATACATCTACTTTTTGACTCAGGAACCCCAATTATGAGAACCTACTTCATAGAAATAAAAATCTCAATACCAAAGTATATACACTCAAGGATTTCATTGCAACATTGCTTTTTTTTTTTTATGATAGTTTAAAAAAGGAAATGCTAAGTAAATGTTCATAAATAGGGAACTGGAACTGTTGAGTAAATTATAATAAATCCTTACCAGGGACTGTTAAGCGGTCATTTAAGAGGATGAACTTAATCTGTCTTGATCTAAACCATATGATTTGGAGGAATTTCCACAATGCATTTTAAGTAAGGAAACAAGATAATAATAGAAAAAGATAAGAATGATACACATTGTTAATCTGGATTGCCAAGATTTGGGGGGGGAGGGGACGCAGTTAAGGCATTATGCGCTGGAGAAGGGAAGAAAAAACAAGTTTTTAGATATATACATACATATCTAAAATGACTTAGAATTCAACTTTTTAAAAAAGAGCCAGATTAAAGATGAGTAATCACACCACACAAACTGGACACAAGGCCAGCATGTGATGAAAAACAGAAGATCAAGAATTCACTCGGAGCTATTCTTGGTTACATATTATTACCAATTCCTTTAAGAGGATAAGTCACAGGGGTACCTGGGTGGCTCAGTCAGTTAAGCATCTGACTTCGGCTCAGGTCATGACATCATGGATCATGAATTCAAGCCCCATGTCAGGCTCTAGATGGACAGCTGAGACCTATGAGCCTTCTTTGAAATCTGTGTCTCCCTCTGTCTCTGCCTTTCTGCCTCTCTCTTTCTCTCAAAAATAAATGCTAAAATTAAGAGGATAATTTATAAACTAGTGAAGAATTCACTGTATGTCTTTTATATTCCATTGAATAGAAATCTGGATAGTAAACTCTATAGAGTTCTCCTTTAAGAAGTGGTAATTTTGTATATCTTCTCACTTAAAATAAATCCTGTCTCCAACAGAGGGATACGAGAGGACTGTGTGATATTGCATCACTCCGATGCATGACTTGCATACTTGAAAAGTGTAGGCTACTTCAGAGTAGGAGTCAGCTCTGCTTATAATTGAGTCCCAGAATTTTCCCAGCCATCTGATTCCCAAGCCCAGAGTTTTGGCTTCTGGGCTGTGTTGTTGGCAGTGAGGAAGTGGGATGGCGTGTTTAAATCACAGCACTTCTCTGTTTCCTGGCTAAGTTACAAAACAATGTTGTAGTCGTGAAACTGAATGTCATCAGCACACATTTGTGGCGTGCACAGAGCATGCACAACACTCTAGTAGCACTCTAGGCAAGCATATGATTACATTTAAAAGAGGTGTTGTCTCTGCCTTTGAGAAATTTACTAACTAGAGAAAGACAAAAAAACAACCAAGTAGAAAGTAACCCAGTGGACTTTCCATTAAGACAATTACATGATTTGATTCTGAGCGTGCACATTTTAAGTACTCAGTGATATCAGTTGAATGAATGAATAAACATATTAACAGAAACTGCACTGGTGGAGCAGCTCTTAATTGATACTTTTGCCTTCTGCCTCACTTCACTAGAATCTGTCTTCCATCCAGCCAAATGCAAATATGATAATACAACTCCCTTAATTTTTTCCCCCTGGTTTCCAAATAGCTTGAGGAATCAGAAAGAGGCACTGAATCTGAACCTCGAAGTGTGCTATGCTGAGTAAACTGCTTTAAATGTACTGTGAATTAGAATGCCTGATTTTCTTGAGACATACTCTCTAGTTTTCCCACAGGAATCCCCTCGCCCATGGAGTTGAGTTGGCAGTCCCTCAGCTATACCTTAATTCAAACTCCTTAGCATGCATGATAATAGCAGAGCCTTTCCACTCTGCCTCTTGCTTGTTATTTCAATCTTGAATTCCACCATTTTGCCTGAGCAACCAGCACTGCACCAGTACTGGGTTATTTGCTCTCCTGAATAGACTATGCTCCTCCAGTCTTCTGAAACTTTGCTCATGTGCCTCTTTGTACTGAATTGCTTAGTCTGTCCCATGAACCTAGTGAACTCCATCCTAGCCTTTCACATTCCGTTAGATACCACTGCCTTTATGATGTCTTTTTTTAAATAAGTCTAGAAAAAGTTAAGTATTTGCTTCTTTATTATTTCATCCATTTATCAGTCTTTTCATATGGATATAATAACTTGTTCACATATGTGACTCTTGATTGAAAGAGATGGGGTACTTTCTTTGTATTCCATTGGTCCATCATCTGCTTTCTCAGAGGATCGCTGTGATGGTGTTTGTTGACTGACTGATGGATGCATTGTTAGATGGGTAGATGGATACATGGTCTGGCTGATGAATGAATGAATAAATGAATGAATGAATGGCTAACTGCAACTGGGAATATTATAGACCTGACAAAAGGAAGGTTACTGTTGATATAGTTCTAGAGTAAAATATTTTTTCTTAAGACTTTTGTAGGATAAAATGAAGATAAGGATGACTTTTCTATTATTTTATCTTTGGAAATTGTAAGTTAAAATTTGTAAACAGGGTGGATATTTTGGACAGAAAGTGCTACATAACTATCGTGCATTTATTTATTATCCTCTAAAATAGTCCCTTTTTTTTGGCATGTTTAAAACCTGAAGTCTGGTTGGCATTATAAATATTCATGAGCTGTTGGGGAAGAGAGCATAAAGTGTGAATCACACTTCAAACAGACCCACCAGCTCACTCCTGACTTCAAGTTTTTCAGAAGTGTGAAATGAAAATGGTTTTAAAATTAGAAAATGTGCCATCAGAACTTTTATCAACCCTCAGAGAAAATAAATAATCTCTTTAAATGCTGGGATATTTATTTAGTTAGTTTCACAGTTAAGATGCTTTGATAAGTTTTTGTGTCATAAAATGCACAAATTATTTTTAATGAAGCGGGAGGGGGGTACCTTCTCAAACAGCGTAAGTACCCAATGCCACAATCTAAGGTTTCTGAGGGATTATTTAAACCTAATCGATGAGCAAATTGTTTCACTGGGGAAAAGAAGCTCTCACAGGTGTTTTTTCCTTCTGTTACATTTACATTTGAAAAGTGATCTTGTAGCACTTGAGGAGTGGGTGAATTCTGGGAAAAGATACTTGGATCTTAAATAGCTAAATTTTAACAACGAAAATGAGAGGAAAATAGCATAGTTAGCTGTGTGCTTTCAAGTTCCTGGTAAATGGGCTTTTTATCATTGTTATTCTGGATTCTTTAAGCATATCAAGATTAATCAGAAAGGAAGATCATAATAAAATGTAAGATAAAAGATGACAGGAATCTTCTGTATTGTGTATCACTAATAAGTTTAAAGAATATCATCATTTCCAGAAACTGTGTAAACACACAAACAAACAAAAAAGCAATGGCTGTTGGTTGTGCAGGGCAGAATGTATCACACAAAGCCAGTATTTGAGAATAGAGACAAAGAGAGAGGGCCCTATATAAAATTGGTTCCGAGCTCTCTTGATACATTGGCATATTGGCATCACATTGGGGGCTTGGTATAGCCCGCGTTGCTGGGCCTCACTCCCAGAGTTCCCAGTGAGGTCAATGTCAGCAGGACAGGGCAGTT
Organism: Suricata suricatta; assembly: GCF_006229205.1. Lineage (NCBI taxonomy): Eukaryota > Metazoa > Chordata > Mammalia > Carnivora > Herpestidae > Suricata > Suricata suricatta. The sequence goes on along the minus strand of NC_043708.1, from coordinate 22,329,410 downwards.
TGCATTTCTAGCAAGTTCCCAGGTGACATGGATGCTGCCTGGACCACATTTTGGGAACCCCATTTCTATTACAATACTTAGATAAGATTAAAGAATAAAAAATGCTGTAGTGGCCAGCTGTGGTTAAATGCTGGGCTCGTTTTATAAACCTTAAGAGTCTTTTGTGAGTTTTTCATTCTTTTCTTTTTTCAATTATTTTTAATTACCATTTTATTAACTTACTATTGTGAAGTTTGAAATTCTACTGTATTCACGGTTACTGTTAACTGCTGTACATTTTCCAAGTCACCATGGGATAGACATTTTGTTTTTCTTTTGTTTTTTGAAGTAGAAAGAGAGACAGAGGGGGAAGGAGAGAAAGAATCTTAATCAGGCCCCATGCCCAGCATGGAGCCCAATGTGGAGCCCAACATGGGGGAAATCATGACCTGAGCCAAAATCAAGAGTGGGGCACTTAACTGACTCAGCCACTCAGGTGCCCTGGGACAGACGTTTCAAAGAATGGAAAAACAGCATTAACTTTCATAAAATTGTTGTCTAACATCTTGACTGAGTTTTAGTTTTTGTAACAAATTTATCACTGCTATTTGAACCACACTCCCGCGATATTTCTCCATGTCTCAGATTGAGACTAAATCTGAATAGATGAAACCTGATTTAAATAGACGCTGTCATATTCTGTCCTTCAGGATCCAGCAAAGATACCAGAAAAGCCGTAAGACAGCACAATCTCTTATAGGTATGCACACATTCAAGTTCATGTTTTTTATCAATATCTCTCCAAAACACATGCTTTGGGCTGCCCAGCTGGCTCATTCAGTAGACTGTGTGACGCTTGGTCTTGCGGTTGTGAGTTCAAGCTTCAATTTTGGATGTAGAGATTACTTAAAAATAAAATCTTTAAAAAAAAATACATGTTTTGACCAAACCACACATTGGATACCAAGAGATAAAGTGACTTCATTCTATGCTGTGAATGTCATAAGTCAGCAGCTTTCTGCCAAATCATTAATTGCTGTTCAGTCCCAAACTACTTCAGAGATTTCTTACTGCTCAGCATTTTCCCTCAGTGAATGAGCTTTCCAACACAGTCTTCTGCCTTCTTCTGCTTCCTCTCCAGAAAGGAAAGCTTTCTCTTAGCAGCAACTTTCAAAATGAGGACAGAGTAAGAGGTAAGAATCACCAGCTGAAGAGCCCTACCTGTAGGGCTTCTTTCCTTCTTTCACCTGCCGATTCTGCTTCTTACTTCTCATGCCTGTCCTCGTACCTACAGGACATATTTTTCCATGATTTCAGTAACTTTTATTCTGGCATTCCTGATGCTGTTCATCCTTTACTTACTTTGAAAGACATGCATTGCATCTAAAGCTCCTAGATGAGACATATACAAAAGGCAAGGGGGGAAATCTCCTCTGATGTCTTTCTTGGGAGTAAGGATAGAATGCTTGGCCAAGATTATAGTGTTAATGCAACTACTTCACTGCCTTTCTTGTTCGTTTCCAAAGTATATAGATTTGAGTTATATTGTTACCTTATTTGGAGAGAGATTACTATTATGTTTTTATAGGAAATACCTTCTGAGGGATGCCAGCATGGTTTAGTTGGTTAAGGATTCAACTCTTGATTTTGGCTCAGGTCATGATCTCACTGTTCATGAGATAGAGCCCTGCATAGTGCTCTGTGATTTCAGAGCACAGAATCCACTGCTTGGGATTTTCTCTTTCCCTCTCTCTTTCTGTACCCCTCCCCTGCTTGTGTACATGTGCATGCACTCACTCTCTTTCTCTCTCTCCCTCTTTCTCTCTCTCAAAATAATTTTTTTTTTTTTTAGAAAAAGAAAGAAACATCTGCTGAGATCAGTGGCAGGCTATGGTTCTGAAACTATGGTCCCAGAACCAAGAGTATTAGCAAATTTTCAGGCCCCCTCTCAGGCCTACTGAGTTAGAGCCTCTGAGGGAGGAGCCTAGCAGTTTGCATTTTAACAAGTCCCCCAGGTGGTTCTCATGTACAGCTTGTTTCAGAACCATCAGCTTAAGGATTTGGAAAGGACAGGACTGGGTAGAAAACATGAAAGTCTAGTCCCCTTTATGTTCTCTATTCATGTATCCCTGACTGAAATTGATGTCTGCAGGGGATTCTTTTATTTGCTGGCTGAAAATACCTAGCAGGTTGGCAGTGGTGAGGAGGATGCCCAGAGAGCATTGTGCTCACATACTCTATTTGCTGAACCCCCACAGTCCAGGAGACTTTATGCTACACTCCTACGTGGGCAATTCCTCTCAGGAAGAGAGCCAGTGTTTCTCCCAAGCCCCCAGGCAGAACTGCCACTACATTCTATTTTGCTTCGTGTTCAATCAGTGCCCCTGACCATTAAAGGCTTTCCCTTCCCAATAGTGTAAAATATTGTGTCCAGATAGTGCAATGCAAGTTTGTTTCCCTTCCATTGTAGCAAACTTAGAGATTGCTACAATAATAGCCTGTCTGTCTCAGACCACAATTATAAAAATAATAATAAATTACCTCTCTTTCTCTAGATTTCTTTCAGTCTCAAAATGTGGATTTCAGCTTATGGGGTATTGATTGTACATTATCAGTTTAGCTCACACACTAACAATTACATGTAGCGCCAAGGTAGCCGTGACAATGCAGTCCAGTTGCCATAGCAATGAAAGGAGGCCTATTGCCACTACCTATAGCCTGCTCTATAGTGATAATAGCGCTGCTCATTCCATTTTAATTGAAATTTGAAATCATAGTCTGTAGGAAGAAATAAATGCACTCTCTCCCCATCTACCCTTTCCCCAATGACACGGAAAATAAGTACAGATGGGGAATATCTGAGTATTCTCTTAAAAGTAAATATCAAGGTTTTTGAGAGTATTTTTTCCAGCATTTTATGAGTACCAGACACTGTTGAAGAGTGACATAATGCTGAATAAAAATTGAATTAGCTCTTATGTCTTTCCATTCTTAATTAACTGCTATTTATTTTTTTTCCCAAGTCCCTCATCTTAACAGACTATCCCTCAGGAGTGTAGCATAAAGTCTCCTGGACTGTGGGGTATATCTTATTTAACAATCTCAAATGGATTTACTGGTTGAGTTTAGTTTATCCCTAAAAACTCACAGCAAATGTCCTATTTTAAAAATTAACATCATAGAGCACTATGGAAACGTCTACATAATTGAAGAAATTGACAGTAGCCAATATTTAGCCACATAGAGCCCCAATTCTATGCCAGTACTTCTTCTGCTGTGCCTTAGACCTACTAATACTTATGTGGTAGTGTAATTACATACTACACTCATGGGTAGTCCATAATGCTCCATTTAGTAGAGAGAGGGGAACAGGGAGAAGTGTAGTTAGGAATGAATGGCTTCTATGTCAACAGACATTCAAAAATGGAATAGAAATCTAAAATGGAAAACACGGCAAACAGTTATCCAGGTGAAGGAGAACAAGATAGTAATTTAAAAAAAGTTACAGTCATGAAGTCCCCAACTATATATATATACATATACATATATACATATATAGTACATACATTTGTATGCACATACAAAGATTTTTTTTTTAGTGTTTATTTATTTCAGAAAGGAGGGAGGGCAAGACAACAGGGGATCTGAAGTGGGGTTCCAACTCACAAACCATGAAATCATGACCTAAGCTGAAGTCAGACTCCTAACCAACCGAGCCACCCAGGTGTCCCCAATTTTTTTTAAAGTGATCCCCTTCTTATTTTATTTTCCCTGGTTTCTTCTTGAAAACTTAAAATCATAGCAGATGGCTCCAACCTCCTTTTCCCTTACTGTCAATTTTCTGAGTGAAGTCAGATGATTTCCCTTTTCCAGTACAAAGTTTTGTTTTCCTAGATCATGTGGAAGATAGAATAGGTAATTAGGAAAAAGAGGAACATGTAGTGGTGGGCTGAGATTTAATCAAGGGACTAACACATACAGGCTTTCCCCTTAAAGGACATAGTATGGAATGAAGACACATTTTTTTTTAAAGAAGTGCCCCCAGAGAATGGCGTTTACATCATGGGTGGCATATATGTGCTGGGGTATCTTATGTGAAAAGCATGTCAACCATGGATTCCTAAGTTCAGCTTTTAGTAAGGGTAATATGACTTGGAAATTTGATGACTCTTTTGCAAAGAATATAGAGACATTTCTTGGTTGGTTTGGCCATGATATAAAAGATGAGATCCTTTTGCTGGTATTTTCAATCTTGGCTGTTATCCATACTCATAATCATGGTTTTCTCTATAAGTACGGTATTGATAAAATGGTTGATGTAATGTTTTTATTCATTTATTATTAGCTATTGAGTACCTATAATATGTAAAGGCACAAATATGCTTAATGTTAGGACAAAGCTTAAAGTAGGTGGATATCATCCCTATCACTGCAGAACTTTAGTCCAGTAGGCTTGAGGCATGTTAGACAAGTAATCACACAACAAATTATTTAAGGTTAATTATGATGAGGAGAAATAATAGATTCTACAAGAAGACCCCCCCTAAAATTCATTGCAAAGTTCTTTAGCGTCATTAAACAGTTTACGCATCATTGAAATCTAGCATCTTTGATTAAATCAGTTGTTAGGAAGTGACTTTGAAAAACATATTCATCACAAATAATCAACATAATGAAAAATATGAGATATATTAAACAAAGAGAAATATTGCTATGCAATAAGAATAGATACTATTAAGTCTACATTTGAATTTTTCCATGGATTAGGTTTGTTATGCATATATATAGTTCTAAGATCTGATTATTGTTTGTTTTAAACACACTTTTCTTTTTTATTTTCTTAGTTCTAATCCTTTTGGATTATATTATATTTAAAATTTTTTTAATGTTTATTTATTTTTAAGGCAGAGAGAGACAGAGTACGAACAAGGGAGGGGCAGAGAGAGAGGGAGACACAGAATCTAAAGACAGGCTCCAGGCTCTGCTGTCAGCACAGGGCCCGATGTTGGGCTTGAGCCCATGAACCATGAGATCATGACCTGAGCTGAAGTTGGACGCTTAACTGACTGAGCCACCCAGGTGCCCCAGTTTTTATTATACTTTAAAATATTTTAATTAATTAAAATATTTAATTAATTCGGGCTTGAATCCTTGAAATTATTAGCAACACCTCATGAGTGAACATAAAACAGTAGCTCCCCTATACTTTGATTTCCCCATGTGTTATAGCAAGATTTATAGCAGAATTTGCCAGGTCAGCCCAACCATATCTTCTCTATTCCATTCTTGCCTTGATCCCTACATACTTCAGTGGTTCCCTATATTATATATGGACTTACTTTTTAGATGTGTGGAAAAATGGAATATGTCTTCATGCAGGTTGTAAGATAGTTGAAAAGAAGGTGCAAATCCTCTCTGAACCCCATAGCAACGAGTCAAATGTCACACATCCCATAGATGCTCAGTAAACGTTTGCAGTGAGGAATCTGTTATACCCCTTTAAGAAATATCTACTTATTTAAATTAGTAAACCTGACATCCAGAAAGGTGAAACTTTTCAAAATACCATCAGAGTTCTCCCTCAGACCAATTCTAGTTTATAATTATAATTTTTTTTTCTTGTTCTAATCTCACATAATGACTGTGCCTTTCATCACTGAAGTTCAAACCACTGCCTGCAATGTCACCCTGTTTCTTAACCTGTTTTTCTTTTCCTGTCTCACAGACCCTCTCCGTTCAGCCTATTCAGGGAATCCAACTTAGTTTCTAAGCCTCAAAGTTGACTTCCGTAATGGAACCTGGCACATTTGTCAGTAAAAAATTGGGAATCTTCAAATGGTTTTGAAACCATTACCACCAGTAGGTATTAGATGATAGTAAGCCAGAAGAAAATTGAGGCATGAGGATTAAAGAGGGTGTCTCCATAACTTCAAAGTAATGTCAAAGAAGCCAGAATACCAGAGATGGTAAGAGATGTAGGCTTAGGTTTGCCAGGATCTCTGACAACCTACCTTCCTCACACAGAAGCTCTTCCTTGTTTCAGGCTCCAGATTCCTCAAAGACAGACAGAGTCCTTAATTAAGTGTCAAAGAATTGATTAGGAGAGCTCCTGCAATGCAAGCTCATTGATGAAACCATTTTGGCAGGCTAGATGATATAATTAGCCCAAACAAGATATGAAATCTGTAGTGTTTTGGGATACTGTCCAATACTTTTTAATTTTGTAATAAAAAAGAGACAAGGAAAGGGAACAGCATGAGAAGATGATTTATGCTTGTCTACTTAAAAAAGATAGGAGGAAAAAAGATTCCATGATAACATCTGCCAGATAGACATAGTAGTTTTTGGTGTCCATTATCCTTTTCAGGAAATATTATTCAGGAAACCTGTGTCATTTCTACCTTTATAACATTTGGCACTATGCCAATATAATATTTACCAATTCAGTACAAGTATTCCTCAAACCAGTGTATTTACAAAGTCCCATCTCATCGTGGATATTCACTTAAGGAACATTCGCCCACACATGCTGGCCTCAGGTCTCTGGAGGACGATAAAAGAGAAGACCTGAATAACACAGGACCTAAGTCTCACTAGTGGCCAGAGCCAGGAACAAAGGGTATAAGAATGAGTGACTGAAGGTGACTATGAAAGGAAAATGTACTTGAGACTTTATTGTTGACGCTGTAACATGGTGTTTTTGTCTGTTTTGTTTTTCTATCAGAGACAATCCTTCACTGACCATCCTTACTTGATATCACTCCCCAGTTCCTCTAGCCTTGTATTTGTAATATTTGTATATGAAAAGATAAAATGGATAGTTAAGGATGCTGAACAAATATCTTGGCCTAACTCTACATACTGTCAGGTTTTTGTCATATTGGTGGCAATTTAATGGTCTGGTATTTTTGTCACAAATCTTACCATTTCTGGATATTTTACAAAGGTTCAGCTCTCACAATCAACTTGTGTTCATAAAGGTTGTTGTCATAGTAAGATGTGATTCAATTATTATTTGTGCCTTTTAAACATCACTTTTATCATGGTTCCGACAGGCTCATTTCTCGGGAGGAAGTATTAACACGTAGGAGATTTGCTGTGGATTGGCTCACTTATCACCCAGGAAAGTCACCCCACACTTACTAGGGTTCTTCTACCAAAATCTTCAGGTGACATTCTGGATACTTGCAGTTTCACAAGAATTATGAGATTCTCAATTGAATTTATTTTAATGAAGACTGTTCCAAGAGGTGTTCATGGCAAACATGCTTATTTTAAGAGATTCATAGAGGAACAATTCTTCAACCTTTACTTTATTGTTTTGGCAGTTTTACTTTGGGGATTTTTCCTATAGCTAAGTTCCTTTTTTAAAAATTTGAGCCCTATATATGATGATACTATTCCTTCCTTATTTTCTAATTGTTTTTTTGTTTGTTTGTTTTTGTTTTTTTTATTTTGAGAGAGTGTTACAGCAAATAGTTGGCACCCAGGAGGAGACAAGCAACACACACTTGGGGAATCAGAAGAGCCTCTTTATTCTGTAACTGTGCCGGCCTGGTGGAGTCATCTCCAGAGGCTGAACCCCAAACCTTGGTATCGGCCTTCTTTTGTGGCTGGGATTATAGGAGCTCAAGGGGAAAAAAAGAAATGGGATGGGGGAGGCAGGTTTTATGTAGATTGAGGACCCCAGGACGAGGAAGTTGAGGTGGAAGCCTTCCCTTCCTCCTGCTCTAGGTCTGCTTTAGATACAGGTAAGGAACCCTTAATTGTCCCCCTCCTGATTGCTGGACTTCAGAAAGGGTTGCCATTAAAGCAGGATCTACCTTATATTGCTTACGTATATCTCGATTTTTTAAAAATCTTAAACCAGAGTTCTCTTAAAATGCATTTATTTTAACCTTAGTCCATCCTGACTATATATAAAATTTATTTTTAAGGATTTTCCTTCATGAACCTTCTACAGCTTTCCTTTGCATTCACATTTTGTCCCAAGTCATTTTTCTCCAAATAACCAGTCTCATTCAGGACAAAATTACTTTCTTTTACTTTTAACAAAAATGTATTTCCATTCCTTATATGTTTTTTATATATCTAGAGTTCGTTTTCGTATTTCCATCAGTCTTAACTACATTTAGCAGAATTTTAACTCTTAAAAATCTTGGCTTCTAGTGAAAACTAAGTAGTAACCAAATGTGAACTGTCCGTTACATCAGATTTCCTTAGATGGCAAACATGAATCAATTAAGCACAAAACATGTTTTTCAACAGATCTAAATATCTTAGTTTCTCTGCAACAAGTCAAAAGCACCAAACTACATCTAGTAATTAATGCTTTTATCTCTTATCTCCGTAGCTATCCAGTGAATTCAATCCCAATTTATCATGCAAGCAAAATTTAATGTTTTAGGTTACTAAAGACTTTGAAAGCTATCTTAACAATTACCCATGAAAACTTTGAGACAAAGTTAACCATTATTTAAGTCAATCTTCTGCTAACAAATTGGAACAGAGATAACATGAGCTTATTTGACCTTTAGCAAATCTAGGTAGAATAAAAGTGTTTGTTTGTTGTTTTGTTTTTACTTTATATTGATAAACAAGTCTGTCTGAAACAAACTTAAATTAGTTTAAACGTTGAATACATTTACTTGGGTCCACTTAAGACAGCTTGTTCCCCATGGTTAATTTTTGTCTGGAACATTGATGGGGAAATCTGAAGTGGGTGCCCCCTGACCTCTAGGCTGCGGGGAGCAGCTAATGATGCCTGAGCCACTGAGTATGCAGGCCACAGAAACTGGAGGAGGGGATGTGAAGGCAGAAGAGGTGAGGGGCTAGCAGAAGGCAGAGAAAGAAAACTCCCAGTTTTAAACCTTGTCAGCTCAGACAGACAGCAGACTCCAGGTTTTTGTTTTATTTTTCTACTAGGGGAATTAAACAGTCCATGTCAGTCTGGAGAAGAAGGGAATTTTCCCGAAACAAGGTGAGTTTGGCAACTGCTTGAGAATACTTAAAGTTCCTGTTCTGAGGTAGACTAACCAGAGACCATTGGCTCTAACAGTTGATTTTGAGGAATTCCCCGCATCCTGGTATCCTAAATGTGTCCCTGTCAGTGTAGGGTGTCACAGGACAAACAGGAGGGAAAAGGTTGTTTTGTCTGCCTAGCTGCTCTCGTCTCTGGGATTTAGACTCCTGTTAGCACTGTAAGGTCAGTATAAACCCGTGATTCCGTTAGGCCTCTGCAGACCTGATTCTGCCTTGAGCCATATGAGGTCATCACCGAATCGCAGGGTGGGGCAAACTCAGGCTCCATAGCTGAAACCCTGGAGCACGGGCACTCACACACACATTCAGACAGATTGCAGACGTCCACCCGGGACTTCCCTGTCCTGTGTGGTGACTGTGTCCCCTGGGAGGTGATCAACCCACCCTTTCACCTCTCAGGTAGGCCTGAATGTGGTCCTGGGTCCCCAAGGGGAATCAGAAAGTTCTGCCAGGACAGGATATCAGAACAGGTCTGATTCCCCCTAAAGTCTGTTCAAGCCCAGTGGTGGCCAACTATTCTTGGGCCCAGTAAGGGTTGGGGTCCAGTGAAATCACTGGTGGCACACTTTTCTTTCTGTCCCCGGGACTCTAGGTGAGTAGCCTCTTCACTGGCCTCTGATGACAGTGGCTCAAGGGGCCAGCTCGACTGTCAGCTTCTCGGCCCCTGCACCAAAAATATTACAGCAAATAATCAGTGCCCAGGAAGAGACAAGCAACATGTACTCAAGGAATCAGAAAAGCCTGTTTATTCTGCACTGGTGCCAGCCCAGTGGAGTCAGCTCCACAGGCTGAGCCCCAACCTTGGCATCAGCCCGCTTTTTTGGCTGGGATTGTAGGGGCTCGAGAGGAAAGAAGAAAAAGGAGAGGGAGCACTTATCAATTGTGCTACACTAGCAGTTGGTGGATGCAGGAGGCAAGAAAGATTACAGAAGCCATAAACACGCAAGGGGAGTACCTTCTCGGACATCTGACTGGCCCTCCTTTATGTTTTTAATCTGCCCTCGCCAGATTTCCTTCTCACTTTTGCCAGCTTCTCTTCTCAAGAGAGGGAGGGTGCACATTGGGGGATAGCAGAGAGAGGCAGAGACAGAGAATCCCAAGCAGGCTCTGTGCTGACAGATACTGGGCTTGACATCATGAACTGTGAAATCATGACCTGACTGAAATCAAGAGTTGGATGCTTAACCAACTGAGCCACCCAGGGGCCCCATTAGGAGTCTGTTTCCTGGATGGGGAAAAGAAAAAAGACAAAAAAGGAAATACTTTTTCTTTTCTCCCAAGATATTATAAAATGGTTTCTAGGAGTTTTCTACCTGCATGCTGGTTTGGGATATTCGGGAGGCAGACTGTGTGGGTTAAGCCCTGGAGTCCATCTGACCTTGAGAAGGTATTTAGCTTATTGGGGTCTCTGTTTAGTGGGATAGTAATAGGACATATTTCAAGAGTTTCTGGGAGGATAAAATGTATTACTACATGCAAAGTACGTAGAATAATATTTGGTTGGCATATATTAAGCACTTAGTAAATGTTAGCTATTCTGTTTTATCCTATTCCATTTCAGTTATTTAACATGAAATCAACAGAGTTGCCAGTAATTACTTCTATCAAGATGTCAAAGGTGTTACCTGAAAAGGGAAAAAAAAGTGTTTCTTACTTAAATATACTTGGTAAATATATGGTGGCATACAAATCTTAAAATTCTGTTCCACTGGGACTTTGGCCTTTTAATATACATTGTGCATAGGCATTATAACTAATATCACATATTTCTCTACATTGTTTTATTACATCTCCAGCAAATCTAGTTGGGAATGCAATGGTCCAGTCATGATAAGATCTATTTCTGAAGACCTCAGAGTTGTTGCCAGATCTTTCCATGCTTTCCACAGTTATTTTATTGAAATTGTCTTAAAGCAGACAACAGGAAAGGGAATCCAGTCTCTGAAACTTTCCCACTCTTTAAAAAGAACCTCCACTTCAGTATTTGGTGAGCAGTGAAGGTTCCCACTTTGATGGTAGTTGTGTTTTGTGATGTATAGACAGTGGATTTCTCTGTAACAATTACCTCCCAAGAAGGGAAGAGTCATTCAAACCTAGCACAGCTCCTAGCTATCTCTGTTGGCATTGCAGATTCCTTTCCTTGTGACCCTATTGGGAATCCATGATGTAGATTTTTCTGTATTGGAGCTGGCAGAAAGATATAGATCAAACATTTAAGACCATTAACAAGAAGTTAGATCGGGAACACTGGTATAGAGGCATTAATTCAAGGTAAGCACAAAATGTGTTGCAGCATCGATTCTGGCATTTTCCTCTGCTCCTAATAGCTTTGAACATTTGATCTATATGTCGTACGGACCTAAATGAAGGGAAATAAACATCTGGACAGATTACTTCCTGTCAAGTTTCCTTCTCACCATTTTTTCTGCTCTGGTAGTAAACTAAGGCCATGAGCTTCATTCACCTAGAAACATTCTAAAATTGAGGATGCCAGCGAGAGCATCAGTGTGGTGTTTGTAGTGTTCAAGCATGTAAATAATTTATTTTTGAACAAATCCAGACCAGTGTACCATGAACAGAATTGGAATGCCTCTTTAAAGCAGGTAGGTAAATTTCTAGAACCACTTAGCAGTTTTCATAGGTGGCAGAACACGATATTGTTATTTTTATTATTGTTAAGGGCTAACTTTTATTTTTAGGAACTGGGCTAAGTTCTTCAAATTCATTATCCTATTTAATCTTCACAATATATCAATGAAGAAGAAAATATTAGTATCTTCATTTTATTGAAGAGGCATCTGGAATGAAAACAGATTAAATGATCCTTTCCCTTGGGTTCTGACTAAATGTCATATTGCCCCCTAGAAGAATTCAGTGCTCACCATAAGGATTTACCCTATTGACTGATAATTCTGTTTTCAACAATTACTTATTCTAAAGGGTATGTAAGCATGGCAAAAAGTAGTCTGTGTTGTTCTTCTGGGTCACAATAGATTTTGGAGGGTAATATATTGTTACAGCAAGATCCTTACTAGATTTTCAATGTTGCACCCTTAAATGGGATTGAAGATCATGTCATCTAGGTTACTTAGAAAGTTGCTGCTTGAGGGTGTGGGTCTATTCCCTGTGTATGCACCACTCCCCATACCTCTTACTATGGTGCTTTGCATAGGCAGGGACCCAGGAAGTATTTGTTGAACATATGGGTAAATACTAAATTTTGTAATCCAGCAGGTTTTATCTTGGTGAAACATTGGTTTTTGTTTGCCTTTGGCAGACATAAGGTTTTTACCATTAGAAGTTGGCTATAATTTCTGTCATATTACACAGAGGTAATTAAACATGTTTTCCTGTTTCCTTCATTCAACACCGAGAAGGAAGCTTTGAGTCACTATTAAAAGACATTGTATAAAGTGAAAAAGTAGCATGGATTTTTTAAATCCAGTACTTTGGGTAACAGATTCAAGGTGAATCCATATTTTGAAATTGGTGGTAAAGGTGGTGGTTGTGAATCTCTTTCCAAACGCTGTGGCCAAACATTAAGATATATTTCCAAGTCCCCTATTTCAGATACCTCAAAATATGTGAAAGAAGGAATGGTTTGCTGAAGCAGATTTATGTTGCTGCTAGACCTTTAGCCTATACAGCACAGGCTTCTTTTCCTCATCTGAAAAAACATCTCAAAGATGTAATTTGTAGTAGATGTCTTTCTGGGGAATAGCCTTCATAGACATATTCATGGACATAGGGTTAATGGGTCTCCATTAAAAGACAATTTCTTGCCCTAAACAAAAGCCATCAAGGCAATGGAATCAAATAACTTCAGACTTCCTAGGGGGAGCACCAGCCACCCCTAAATCTGCCATAATTTTGAATAGCTACCTTGGGTAATTATGTTCCAAACTGGCTGAGGTAAATAAACATTTAGGTTCTGTCCATTGGTCTTTGTTGAGGAGTCATGTGATATTTCTTGGGTGGCATAGTGAAAAGAGGGAGGGGAGAAGGAGAAAGGAAGAAATAAAAGAAAAGAACTAAGTAGCAGTTTCAAGAATGTGAAAAATGGACTGGAGGGTTTCCAAAGAAAAGTTCAAGTCATCTAGAGAGGAGTATGGCTGTTGCTTTTGTAGTACTTTTTCTCTGGAGTTCTTTCCTAACAAGATATATACAATAAAGCCCTATGAATGTAACTTTCTGCAGTGACACAGAACAGTGAAAACTGTAAGTCAATCCATGGTGAATGCAATCCCATATTATGTCATGCATAAAAAAGTCATATAACCTATTTCATAGTAATAATAAAAACATATTTATCAATTCATCACAGAGGAGACAGGTTTGTTGTGTCTATCCAAATATATTATACTGTGATTTTTCTCTTCCTTGACAAAGATTTCCCTGAAGATGATATTTATAGAAGGGACAGGGCTAAACATTATACTTGAATATATGTTCTGACTAGGAAGCACATTACATTTTGGAGTTGGGTTATATTGGGTATTCCTTCAAAGATCCTCTAAAGGGAAATAATGTTTCATCTCCTATTTGCTCAGATTCCCTTATAATTTTCAGTGCTGACTGTGGCCAGCAGTCTGTATAGATCAGATACTACATCAAAAGGGAAAGGGAAGTATTCGTACCATGGAGGCATTTTCAGATTAAGTTGAAAAGTTTCATAATCCATATTGAAAATTTTCTTTATTGTCATCATACTATTCTTGACAGTAAAGTATCAGCTTTTCCCCACTTAACTGACATATTCCTCTCCTTTTTCTTTTCCTTCTATATCCATTATCTCCCCAGTGCTCATGGTGCGTAGTAAGTATTCAATAACTCACTGAAAAAGTGAATTGAAGTCAAGTTTAACTTATATATACTTGTAAAAAAAAAGTCACCTTTTTCTTTATTTTAAAAGCCTTAGTCTTTTTAAAATTTAGGATTAAAAATTTATCATTCCATAATGGGCATTTAGTTGTTATTTTTTGGAACACAGGATTCATTAAATTCATTTTTGACATTTGGATACTTCATGGCCTTGTTTGGCCGTGAAGCTGAATATATAAACTGTAAGGTTACAGATCCAAAGAGATCATAGCCATTCTAGTTCTAATGCAGAGAATCCCTGAAAAAGCAAATTATTCTAGAGGTCCTCTGGAATTCTGAATATGTCGATGGAGATACATGGAGGGAGAAAGGGAAACTTGATCTGGTTTATTCAAAACCTCTTCCTTTTCATTTTAATCTTCTATTGAGTCGTTTAGGAATTATTGAGACTAAGGACACACAGGCATTATGAAGGACTTATGCCATAGCAGGAGTCTTCAAAGTCTTAAGAGTTTTCCCTTATAAAATTTGCATCTCACTAAAACATGATAACAGCAAGGGCCAATATGGGTCAAACTTGCACATGCATGATGCCCCATAGATTTTCCCATCTCCAGTGAGTCAGGGTTAGTTTTTGCCTTGGGTATAGGGGGAAAAAAGCCAAAAGAGATCTGCAGAGAATTTCCCAGTAGAAAATAATCTCTTCTGAGCTAAGTGAGGGCCTGGATGTCAGTGTCAGCTGGAATGGTATTCTAAAGTTGGTGCTGTCTATCACATAAGACACATGAACTATGGAGAAGTCATTTCTCTACTGCTTCAGAAGAAAAACTGACATGAAAAAATAGGCTGGACACCAGATCAAATAAATTATGCATGTAGGGAGAACCAGCTGAAATACAAAGGCATAGCCAGTAACCTGATCAGGGGCAAATCAGACATTCATGATAGGTAAAGACAACTGGTCCAACCAGTTTGGTCTAATGGGTGCTCTCTAAATAGGCAGCTTTTTGATGGTGATGGTCCAAGGTGTCCTGGGGACTCCCACCCCATTTTAAAGGAGCTATAAACCAGTATGCCTGCAGATCTATCTAGGTTCTGACTTCCAGAATCACCATTATCCACTTACATTGCAGTCTTGACATAATTTGTCCTCTGATGGAAAGAAAATAGAAACTGTCCCAAATTAGCATCTTCATGGCAGAGATAGGCAAATATAAGAACTCTTCATTTAGCAGCAATAATAATAGATGCTATTTGTTGACAGTGTTCTATTTGCAATGTATTTGACATAAGATTTTGAAACCTTGTAGTCTTGGAACTACTGACACTCAAAGAACTCAAGTTTGTGTAAAACCACACAGCAGAGAACTGGTAGAACATGGATTTGACTGCTACTTTGTCCCAATTTAAAGTCTCTGAACTTTCTACTGTGTTACATATAAATAATGCTACATATAAGTATTCCACTGTCAGTGGGTAAGCCTGTCTTAACACTTGACAGAAACGTCAGCTCTCAGAACAGTCTCAAATAGAAGTGTTCAAGCAGCTGTAGAAACAAGAGATCTCAGAAAGAACAGTGCTCACTAGATCCTTGACACTTTTACCTTATAGATGCAGTGAGTAGGAACATGGGCACTAGAGTCAGACAGAACTGGAATGGGATCTTGTTTCTTTTATTTGCTAGCTGTAAAGCTTGGCCACAATACTGAGCCTTTCTGGTATATGATTCTTATTCTGTGATAAAAACTGTGACAATCTAAAGATAATAATGGTACCCCTTTTAGATAGAGTTGTCAAGATTAAGACACTGGGCTTGATGCATGGTAAACATTCAGTATATGCTCTTAATCATTTTCACCATCACTTAATCACTTCACCAAAGAATCAAGCAGCAGGTATTGGCCATATGTAGCTTTGAAACAGAACATTTTATGTGGTCAAATGGACCCAGCAGGAAGTATTCAGGGATGGTTTAAGCAACTTTTCAAGTACATGTATACAATATTTACCAAACCAGTGTTATTCGTCATCTAATCCAGGATAGTGAAAACACATGAAAAGATAAACAGAACCTTCTTCATTCTCAGAACCACTATGTACATGTTCCTAAAGGTCCCTTCCAGCTCTGAGATTGGTGACTAACCTTGTTAAGTACCCACTATGCTCAGAGTTTACCACTGGGAAGAACAGGTTGATAAACTCAGAGAAGCAGTATGTAAAAAGCCCTATTATTTTGGCATAGAATTAGCCAAAATGATAATTCTATCCTTTGGCTTTATCATAGAATGGTTTCAAAGAGAGTAAAAAGATACTTGAAAAGAGTTGAACTTCTGGGAACAATGGTGATAATAGAAATATGCTATAGCCTCTAAATAAGAATCGTTTGTTTAAAGAAACATAAATTAAAGAAAGCCCTAAAGGGAAAAGAGAGAGAGATTTCACCCTCTGGATCTGACTTTGGTTTTAAATTGCACAAGCAAGAGATTAGTCAGAGAGATTTATTTCAACCTTTCCGACTGTATTAGCATCATCACAGAGCAAAGGGATGTGGTAAAAAGAAAGAGGGAGAGAAATATGAACAAACAAGCAAGAGAGTGTCTTGGAATTTAATTTATTTAAATTTAGATTATATAGCTATTGCCTTAATGTTTGAATAAATCATAGTTCCAATTACTTTAAGTACATGTTGCAGTCTATTTTTAATTTCACCAATTTTTAGCAATTTTTTTAAAAAAACATTTTATAAGCTCTGAACATTTTTTTTAACCATTGGGAAGACCCTTCTCAAATGAAATTGAGCTTCCAAGTGGCCAAGGTAATTAGTAGATGGGGGGGATCTGTTTGAGCGCTCATTTTAATTATAGTTATGTGGAAACATCTTGTGGAGATCAGTTATAAAAGAAAAAAAATAAGGGAGATGAAGAGGATACATTGGAGGAGAGCCCTGGTTGAGTAAATAGTTTTCTAATGCGTTTTCCTTGGATGAGAATACAGTGCAATTACTATGGGAAAAGAATGCAACCTATTGTTTATCCATGAGTAATAGTGCCTCATAGCATAGTTATATGCCTCATAGTTGTTATCTGGGGATGCGAATTATTTCTGCGACTGGATCTTTCAAAATGCAGATGTGATTAATGCAATCCAAAACAAGGTAATCTCATTAATACATTAACAGGAATAACTATTTACAAATTTTATTTTAATTTATTTTAATTATTTTAATGTTTTTTTTAAATTTTTTTAATGTTTTTATTTATTTTTGATACAGAGAGAGACTGAGCATGAGAGGGGGAGGGGCAGAGAGAGAAGGAGACACAGAACAGGAAGCAGGCTCCAGGCTCTGAGCTAGCTGTCAGCACAGAGCCTGACGCCGGGCTCGAACCTAGACCGTGAGATCTGACCTGAGCCGAAGTCGGAGGCTTAACCGACTGAGCCACCCAGGCGCCCCTTAATGTTTATTTTTTTAGAGAGAGAGAGCTGCTAGCAAGCATGAGTGGGGGAGGAACAGAGAGAGAGGGAGACACAGAATCTGAAGCAGTCTCCTGGCTCAGAGCTGTTAGCACAGAGCCTGATGTGGGGCTTGAACTCCCGAGGCCCGAGACCATGACCTGAGCTGAAGTTGGACATCCAACCAACTGAGCCACCCAAGTGTCACTACACATTTTAAATTAGAAGTATTTTAAATTTCTTCAAACACTCAAACAATGATATAATTTATACTTTAAGGTCGTTAGTACAATTAAAAAAGAAATTTAATGGTTTTATTTATTTCTGAGAGAGAGAGAGAGACAGCATGAACAGGGAGGGTCAGAGAGAGAGAGAGACACAGAATCTGAAGCAGGCTCCAGACTCTGAGCTAGCTGTCAGCACAGAGCCCAACACGGGACTCGAACCCATAAACTGTGAGATCGAACCCACAAATCTTATGATCATGACCTGAGCCGAATCCTGACACTCAACCTACTGAGACACCCAGGCGCAATTTTAAGAGGGCAGGTTTATATCAACAGTATTTCCATTGGAGAAACAGGAGGTTTCTAGGATCCTTGAATAACCATTAATTTCCATTTGAAAGAGACACCCCCCCACCCTTTTTCCCCAGAATCACCTTACCTTGGGCTGTTTCCAGCAGTTGCTCAGATAATTGCAACTGATGGCACACATTTCCTTCCTTTGACATGCGGTTGCCAGAACCATCTCTATCTTCCCTCAGTTCCCAGAGAGAACTAGGAACTTCCTAGCCTTGGGCTAAATTGTGAAGCTGACAGTTTGTTTTGGGAACTTCCAAGGGAACATATTTGGTGGTTCACTAAGGCCTCCCAGGAATGAGATTCTTTCACTGAAAGAAACAAGACTACTTCTGGGAATTCCTAGCGCCCCAGAAGGTAGCTGGAGGGCATTTTTGTCTGGGTAGTTAGGAGGCCAGCCAATCCTGTGGAAGAAAGTAAGGCAAAGACTAAGATCTACTTCGGAAGACTCCTACAAAAGAAAATAGGAGTTATGGCATCTCATTCCGTGAGAAATAAGCCCACTGACTCAAAGGTGGGATACACAGACTTGGAGCACAGAGAAGTGAGGCTTTAATCAACATTCTTGCAAGAGTCGGTATCTGACGGACAGGCGCACTGGGGCACTTACCTCAGTTTATCTCCTAGCATTCAAGTCCCTTCTCTGATTCCTCATTGGCTCAGTACTTACAGAGGTTACAGACTTACCTGGACATTGTCCGTGACCTTGTAAGGCAAACATTAGTCTGATTGGGACAAATGTATATTCCTTGAAGTGATGCAGAGATATCAGTTCTTTGGCACATGCTCGTTGCAAAGCCCACAAAAATAAGCCTGTCCAAAGAGAAGGGAAGAACATGGAAGTGAAGTGTCTAAGGGTTTGGGACTCCATTGTTGGGAGTGAGGTGGGGAGGGGGGTGGGGGCTGTGGACAGGGTTCCTACATATTTCTAATAGTTTGTAAACCTATTGTTAACTAGGCAGCACAGCTTTTATTTGGTATTTCTGACACTGAATCATCTCCCTTACTTCTCACATTCCAAGAAGGGATAGACAGTAAGACCCCACAGGCCCCCTTGTCTCTATGTGTTGGCTATGGTTGCTTTTTGCCATTAGTACAGAAACAAGGCATACTAGATACAAATGAAATGTAGGTGCAGAAACCTGGCTTTGGTTTTCAGAGATTGTCTCCTGTACCTTTAGTTCTCCTAGATGTGCTGAGTCCTCCAGAAAATAAAAGTCTTGAGCTCTGTTTGTTTATTTAATGTTTCCAAATTTCCAGATTCTGCCTCTAAGACATATGATGTGATTAACTGATTCTAATTTAAGATACAATTATTTTCTGTGTAGGAGGCTATAAAGTAACTTTAATTTTTTTTTTTTTTTTTTTTTTTTTTTTTTTACCTTTCTGCTCTGTTTTTCACAGTCCTGTCACTGTCAAGACTGGTAATTAATCAAGACTCAGTCATGGATGGCTCCTTTTCCCTCCTCTTCTTATCCTTCCCTTTCCTGCCTGAACAATGAAGAATGATGTCTCTCCTCCCATCCCCTGGCTCCTTGTCCTTGGAGAATTCAAGCCAGGCCCCATGACAAGTAGTTCTCACTGAGGGGAAAGCACTGGGAATGAAAAATAAGATTCCGGGAGCCTAGGCAGCAAGGGGTGGACCTCCTGATCCTTGTCATTGGCCACCATCCATCTCTCTATGTCAGGAGGCCTTTGGGAAAAGCAGATACAAAAAGGAAAAAAAAAGTTTTCTTCCCTGCATTGCACTTCTTACACTGACCTAGGTTTTAGCACTGTGACAGATCTGGGGATGCCTTTGCAATACTGCTATAAAGTTAGGAGTCTTGAGTTTTTCCCAAGGTTTTCATACACAGGTTTCCTTTCACCTCCCAACCCATAAGTACACATGCAGGCATACTCATACTCTCTGCTCTTTTTCCAGTTTTGTGTTTTTCTAAGTGTTCCCAGGGAACAAAAGCAAACATGCTCTGTAAAAAATTTTGCAAATCACCCTTTCAATATATAATTGGTTTGTTTACATTTTTGGATACTGTAGGGCCCTGTCTATTTTCTTATTTAATTGAGGAGCTTAGGGAAAAAAACGTCCCCATCCATTGCAGGCCTGAAACTCTATTAGAGATCCTGCCTTTGGAGTAAGATGTTGCATCTTCAAGAGACCACACAAAACAGCAGTGATTCTAGGCAGAAAGGATGATATAGGATGACCTACCTAATCAATCATATCCTACTACAAACATTTTTTAGCGAATCTGTTTACTTTGGAGGTTATTAGTGGGCAACATGACCCCAGGAGTGGGAAATAGAATAGACAAGTTGAGAATGGTTGGAAGGGAAAATTATTTCTTAAAAAAAGGATCACTGTGTTGTCTGAGGGCACACTGGGGACAGGACAGTGGAGGAATGATGGATAACTGAAGTGAAGTGTTAGAGATTTTGGCTGATTGAAGGGAGTAGATGACTTGATGGCTCATATCATATTGATCTGTGCTTTGCATAGGAAATCCCACATCATAGTTAAATAAAATGTTGGTCTTAATATGTTGTGGTGATTTTCTTTTTACTTTTAATGTGTTTTAATGTATTTGGTCAGGTGTTATTTGCTTGCTTGAACTGAGTTATGCAAAAAGGAAATAAAAGGATCATGAGAAACTTAAATTAGGTCAGGGAATTTATTAATTCAATTAGCTAATTCCACAATATGCTATATAACCAGCAATCACAATATCTCAGTAGCATAGGAAAACAAACATTCATTTCTTGTGGAGCTGTGGGTTGGTTGAGGGTCAGCTGTTGGAGGTGGGGGTTGGCTGAGTGACTCTGCAGCTCTCTGCTGGGCTCACAGGTGATCTTGGGGGTCAAGTGACATTCAGTGATGTGGGTGTTACTCAGCTGGGGCAGGTCAGTTCGAACTATACATTTCTCATGCTCTTCATGTCCAAGCTGATTAACTCGGGCATATTCTCTATTTTTGCAGATTAGTCTTTGCTGCTTCCTGATACAGATAGCTATATGGCAGTTCTCTTTTGCAGGTTTGTCCCTTATACCCATTCAAGAAAACAACCAGACTGTCTTCCCCAAATATCTCCTGGGGGAAAAACTTTCTAGCCAGGAGCTGTGGTCATATTAGGCAAAGTCAACTGCCTACGCTCACTGTAACCATGTGAAAAATGAAAGAATGGGCAAAAGACAAAAATAATCTTGTACCACATTAATGACATATTATTTGAATTAATTTTGTTGTGATTGGAGATAATGAGGGGATTATCCTCAGTTTTTGCTCACACAGAACAAGATTCTTAGTAAACTGATCAATTTAGTCATTTGAGCATGATTCTTTTTTTATGTTAATTTATTTTTGAGAGAGAGAGAGAGAGAGTGCAGGCAGGGGAGGAGCAGAGAGAGGGGGAGATCTGAAGCAGGTAGGCTCTGAGCTGTTAACACAGAGCCCAGGGTGGGGCTCAAACTCACAAACCACAAGATTATGACCTGAGCTGATGTCAAATGATTAACCAACTGAGCCACATTGTCACCCTGAACATGATTCTTAAAAGGAAAATCTTTGGTTGATTTATTCAGTGCTTTCCTTCCTTCCTTCTTTCCTTCCTTCCTCCCTTCTTCCTGCCCTCCTTTCCTCCTTCCATCTCTCTCCCTCTCCCGCTCTCTGTCTCTCTGTCTCTCTCTGTCTCTTTCTCTCTCTCTTTCTTTCTTAATTTCCTATTTCCTTGCTACATTTGTACTTCCTGGGTTTCTTTTTTCCCCTCATTTCATTATTTAGTTGAAATCTCAAAGAATGCTTGAATGAATACTGATTATTCATTCCCTTTGTTGCTGGTTCCACAAAGATCTAAGCCAGACATCCCATTGGTGGCCTTACCACATGCAATACTCTTTCAGGTTTCTATCTTCAAGATCATCCACCTTGTCTGAGGAAATCCTCAGCATTCTACAGCCTGCTGACCCAGACCTGATCACGGCCAACAGCCCACATCCCTCCTGTAGCCTGCCCGTGCCCCCCGCCAGCCATTCCTGTTTAATGGAGAAGTCCATGTGCGTAACTGCCCACCTGGCACTCCAGTCTTATTTTAGCCCTACGGCTCCAAATGGATAAACATTTTAATTTAAAAAAACCAAACAAACAAACAAAAAAACAAGACCATCCAAAGTTGGTTTATCAGCATTAATTTTTCTCTACTGTACAATATTCAGTCATTTCTCTAATCAGGGTGGCTCTTTCTACTGCCCCCCCCCCTTATCAACCCTGTCTCCATGACTTTTCTTGAAGTTTCCCATTGGAGATGACCACTAGCTTATTCTGATCACTCAGACAAGGTGTATTGATTCTCAAAGGCCCCATCTTCAGCCCCATATTCTCTATGACTCCTTTATGAAGCCACATGAGCTATTCAATTATCAGCAATTTTTTTTCTTCTCTGAATTGATGTTCTCTTTTAAGCAACTCCAGTGGTTTGCATCTAGCCCCATGTTGCCTTATGTTCTTTTCTCGCTTTCTCTTTTGCATTACTTTTCATCCTGCACTAGATTATTTACTTCTTCAGCAAAGATACCAAATCTTGTGCCTCTTTTGTTTCCCAAGAACTGGAGACAGTGCAAATTACATAGTAGGCGCTTAATACAAACTTGTTGTCTGATTCTAGAGTCCTTATTTGAGTATCAAAATAATGGTTATAATATCAGAAAATTATCTGTCACCATTCTCTGAATTATCACATCTCTTGATCAACTTTTCATACTCAGTCTTTATCTCTTTCTTTCTAGAGATTATTATTTTCCATTATAAGGGCAATGTTCAGGAGAGAGATACTGTTCTACTCTGCCATCCATTTCTCCATGAGTCTGGTAGAAAATGGATGATTCAAATAATTTCTTCCTAATATAATTTATATGAAAGGGAACTATTTTCTATTTCTCCCTTATGTGCTCTTGTTTTGAATTGCAAATATTCACTTTCACATATATTTAAAAGTTATTTTGACAGTATGTAATTGAGACTTAAAACATTCTGAACTTGGCTGTTTTCCCTTGATCAAATCTTTTTTTAGTAGAAACACTGTAAATACACCAACAAGTGTCAGAACATACAGTATAGTGAACAGCCAAGGACAATCTGTTATGATATTCTGCATATTAAAGACCAGTTTGTTTATGCCACCAGGAGGAATTCATTTTTGGTATTTCAATTTGATGGATTTAGTGAGAATGATATAATCTGCTTTACTTAACAACAGTGCCACAGCAGAAGGGTATTCATTACTCCTTATTCAGTACTAAAAAGAAATTGTAATAATGGAAAAATTTAAGGTATCCAAAGAGGTAGTATTCTTAGAATTAACAAAGGGAACTTCAACTATGAAATGGAATGCAGTAATTCCATTCAAATAGGTTAGTGGAATGGATCAGGAACTTGCTTCATGATAAGAGAAGTGGAGTTGCTAGCTCTTTTACATAGGAGCCTTGGGACTGAGGAATGGACCCCAGAGAATAACTTATATGAGGTATAATCTTTGTGATTGACTTTCCAGAATGGGGATTGAGCTGTGAGAAGGACCACAGGTGATTTCTGAGTTGTCAGACTTAAAGGAAGCAAAACCACAGAGCTTTCTTTTCTTATATTCCTCCTTTTCTTTCCACTTTCTCCTTCTCTAAGTTTAGCTTATACTTTCCCCCTTGCTCCTTCCAAGTAGATAGGCACTTAAAGAGGAATGATTGATTGATTGATTAAAAGCTACTAGTTTTATGAGAAGAACAAAATTAAATGTGTTGGGTGTTGTTTTTGATTATTCTGATGGCCCAGAAAAAGAAGCAACACTCAGAATTAAAGATGAGCAAGATTAACTAAATTGATATTAATTTACATGCATTTCTTAAGGGAGGAGATAATAAAGACATATAAGAGTTCATGCTTTTAAACTGTTTGCAATCAATTGAAAAAAGTTATATACTGAAACAGATATATGAGGGGAAAAAAGCAACTGATACTTGAAGGGAATATGTGTTAAGAGCAAATTAACTCTTACAGTTAGAATTGGAAGAGGAGATCATCACTTTTGACTGGGGATGATCCAAGAAAGGTGGACCTTGAGCTGGATTTTGGGCAGCACCATATATCAGACTCAAACAGATAAACCATGGCCAGGACTAAGTTTGAGCAAAGGGTCAGAGGCAGCTCTCAATAGGTTTGGTTCAAGTAGACAGATTTTAAATGATGGAAAAATTATGGGGAAGCGTGAGCTTCTATAAGGCTCTGAATGCCAGGATGGAGAGTTTGGAGTACCTTCAGGATGTGCCCGAGGACCATTGAAAGTGACTATCAGAAAGAAAGAGGTGAGCAGTATAATAGAACAAGAATTGAGAGGCTAGTTCACAGATCAGCCACTGGGAGAATTGGATAGGAAGGTACCTAGATGAGAGAAGGGTCAAAAGGGATACATTTTGAAGGCTGGCACAATATAGAAAATGGAGGCATCCATGAAAAATACTAAAAAGTCAAGAGAAGGAGGTGATAGTTTTGAGGTTTTGATGACTAAGAAATAGCCAAGGAAGAATGTCCATTTATCAGTAAGAAAATTCTGGACTAGAATTTGAGAGAGAGAGAGTATCAAGCTATGGCTGTGGATCTGTGTTAGCCACCCAAAGATGGTGGTTGAACCCATGAAAATGGATGATATTTTCCATGAAAGAAGTGTTGTCAGAAGGTTTGGCATATTCATGCTGAGTATGTAGTGAGAGGGTGAGGAACAGCGAGGGAAGGAGTGGTAGAAAAACAGAACCTAACTGGTGCTTTGAGTAGTCAGAGTCTTAGAACCAAGGGGGATGTGGAATTCTAAGGGCCAGCTGGGTTATGGTGAGACCAAGAGGGTAAAAATGAGGATTACCTGGAATGAAGAACTGAAGGAGACTCAGAGCTCTTTTGTAGTGATCATTTGCTTGTCTGCAGAGTTACATACCTGGGAAGGAATGGGTTAGCTTTTTCTTATTCATTCTTTATTAATGCAAATAGAAAAAAAACCAAAACAGGTGGTAAAACAAATTAGAAAACAATGTACACACAACTAACACTCCTGGAGAAAAAGATTTCACACTGTCTCTTGCTAACCTGTTCTGATACTCAATGGCACTTGTTACCCAGAGTTCTTTTTAAAATCATTATCAAAAATTCCCATTGCTCTCAAAATGAGCTGATTTTTTTCTGGCTTGCTTTTGTTTATCCTCAGGGGACATGTAGAACATATGGTAACTATCTCTCAAGTAATAATATTCATATTTTTGAAATAGGTAATACACAAGATTTTTTTTTCTTTACTTTGCCATTCTTCAGGCTAAATAACACTAAATAGTTTATCTTTCCTATGGGTGTTTCTTCCCAGGACTTGTATTTTGTATTCCCAATGACTACCATATATCAACTCATTACATAATTGAATGAAACAATAAAAAAATATTCACTAAGATGTAAAATTAGAAATATGATTTTATTTATTAAAATTATTTTTAATGTTTATTTTTGAGAGACAGAGACAGAACATGAGTCAGGGAGGAGCAGAGAAAGAGGGAGACACAGAATCTGAAGCAGGCTCCAGGCTCTGAGCTGTCAGCACAGAGCCCAATGCAGGACTCAAACCCACATACTGTGAGATCATGACCTGAGCCAAAGTCAGACGCTTAACCAACTGAGCCACCCAGGTGTCCCAATATGATTTTTTTTAATTGCTAAAAGTTAGGGCTAGTCTGTTGGGCTGTTTCGTAGGGATATGATATTTTATTTATTTTAATATATTCAGAAACACAAGTATTATAAACTCTGAGATTGGTAAGCATAAATGGTAATGAATGTTGCCTCTACATTCTTTTCTAGAATTTATGTGCCATATGGAAGTCTCATTAATATTATTGAAGGACTATGGTCTCAATTCATCAAAAAGTATTTGTTGTAGGCCAACCAAGATTTTGTCACTGTGTTCCAGGGGGAAGTTAAATAAATAAAAAATCTCAGACTAATAAAGTTGATAACATTTCTGATTCACCTCAAAGCAGGTAGATTCTTGACACTATAATCAGAGTGAATGTTCACATAAGCCTGACCTTGTGCTAGTCACTATTTTAGCACTTTCTATATAATGATACACATTATTTCTTTTTCTACTTAACCCATTGAAGTAGATGCTATTACTGTCTTCATTTTACAGATGAGAAAATTGGTAAGGCTTGCCTAAAATCACATAGCTGGTAAGCAACAGAGTGAGGATTTTAACCTGGGTCATCTGGCTCCACATCTTGTGCACTTAATCATTGTTCCATGAGAGATATCTTCAAGGCTCTGCTTGAGTAAACTGAGAAACGAGAAGTGCACTACCTTTCTACTTAAAAATTCTAACTCCTGTTGAAATGGAATCTTCCTTGTTTTGTTGGTTGAATTTCACTCCTTGGGAAATTCTGAGTCTCTTCCTCAGAAGCTGAAGGCAGTTTTCAAATTCCTCCAGAAATCTCAAGATTCATATCATTCTCTCCTTTCACTGCTAATCTCTGACATTTGTTGTATTTATTTTGCTTTATGAAATTTGCCTTATTCCAGAAAGGCTATTAGATGGTTCATACAAATATACACAATAGACACTTAATATATCCTTCCACATTTTGTGGCATAAATAGATTTGATAAGCATGCCTTTCGTGTCTGTATTTGAGTTCTAATCAGCAGATTAGGAGAGTAGAAAGTATAGATTCTTACAGCATGTGTCCCTAGATACTCTCCCCCACCTACCCAGGACTTCTCAAACTCCAGGCTGCATCCTCCTTATAATGTTGTTGACTGGTGTGTTTGTATCAAGACTTCCTTGGACAGCATTTTTTCTCTAGTATCTACTCACTCACTAACCTTGGAAGACAGCACTGTATAGTGATGCAGAAGTGGAACTTACATTCAAAGTATACCTTAGTTAAAGTCTGATTATATTGGGAGAAGTATTGGGAGATTTACTTAATCTCTCAGCTTTTAGACACATTGTCTAGCAGGGATAACCATGGGTATTTTGCCCCTCCTTAAGGACAGTTTTGAGGATTAAATACAGTTACAGGTAACAGCATTAGCACATAGTAGATAATTATGATTCCAGATACATATCAAGAAGGCCTTGGGTGGCCAGTGGAATCTGGTAAAATATATGTGTGTGTGTGTGTATAAATATATTTTTATATTATTATACATTGTATATATTTTATATATTATATGCATATATTTATATTTGTAATACACATTAGAACTATATTTCCATATATTATAAACTATATATTTGTAATGTACATTATAAAATATATATTTATAAATGTAAATTTATACATTTAATAAATAGCTTTATGGGGAAAGGAAAGAAAAAGCTCTAGTTTGTGACATTTGCTGAGTTCTGGGGTTGAGCTCCCCCCAGCAATGCTGCATCACTGAATACAGAGTTGGGAAGCAATGTGGACAGTCCAACGGCTCTTGGGAGCTAGTGCAAGCCTGATCCATTCTGTTCCTATGTGCATCCATGCACCACTCCTACCTCCAGACACAAGGAAGATTTGTAGCATTCATAAATGAGTAAAAAGATACAAGGAAAAAAAATTCCATTGCAATGAATTCCCATCAAATACTGATACTGCCTAAAAAAGAGAGGTGATGATTTTAGATGCATTTATAATTGTGAAACTTCTTTTGCTTCTTCTCATACGGAGGCTCCAGTTACTTTTTCTAAATTAATTTTTTCCCTTTCTTTACCTCTATCTGTCTCACCCTCCCTCTCTACCTCTCTCTTTCAACACCATGCTTTATATGGCAACAGTTACCAAGGAAAGTGAAGGATCTTATGAGAAATTCCAAGGTTCAGTTAGAAAAATGAAAGCAAATGCCCATGTTTTATCAATCCATAGCATTCAGGTAAGAGCTGGTTATAAAAAGAGACATTTGCTGGCCCAAAGAAACCACCACCAGAACCTTGGCACACAAGACATGGATTTGTTTAATACTGGCTGTTTGTTCTTTCCTTCTGAGGAGAAATGTCTGAATATGTTCTTTTTCGTACTTTAAGTCATCATCCATTACAGAGTCAGAGGCACATTTTGTGCGGGCTGCCTCCAGTGGCTGTCAGCGAAAACCAAAACCAAGCAGCTGTTGGGTAGATATTGAAGAAAAGCACTCTGAATGCTACCCTCCTGTTTTCTTCTCCTGGCACAGGTGGAGATATTTATGCCCAGAAAAGGAAATGAAGGGCATGCATCCAGGTTCTTCCCTAGCTGTCTCCTTCGAAAGCACTGCTTTTTGGACAGTCCTCAAAGCATGACACAGCTGAGAATTGGTATAGATACACACAGTGTCCTATTTGTGGCCACTTCCTTCTGGCAGTCCTCTGGCAGGTAGAATCAAATTCTTCTCTTTGAACAGCACGACCAACTGAGATTTTCCTTTGTGTTTAGTAAATATTTGGGCACTGTAGATTGTATCAGCACTGATTCCTTTTATGCCTCAGAGATGGAAAATTTTTCTTCCTTGACACTTGACTGTTGATTGAGGGAAGTGGGAATAGCCAGGTGGAAACTGGACCAGGAATTAGGAGACACAAGTCTCCTTAATAGTAGCTTTTCCTTAGCCATTTTATCATACTTGAAAATAGAATCTGCTGTAGATTAGAAACCTAATTTTTCAAGTGGCTCTATTTTTGGGGTGTTTTATTAATCCATTTATCAGTTTTTAACTTTTTAGTGTATATTAATGTTGAGGTATTTTAACATATGCCTTAGAGCTGTAATTTATGAGGTAAAGAGCCCTACCATATAAATACCAGCAAAGGTGAGTAGAGATATACAGGAGTACACACAAGTAGAACAGATCAAATGGACTTCCTCCTGAATTGCTGTTTAAATAGTTAGTCACTGTTGTCACCATAGTTCAGCACAAAGTTAATGAGAATAAGACTGTATAATTTTGGCATAAAACATCAAACACCTCATGGTTATCATAATCACCCATCTTTATCTACCATTATCCATCACTGTTATTATTATATTTTTATTGCTTGGATTAATTCAGTCCTAACAGAGCATAATGGTATGGAAATTATTTAATTACAAGTGCACTCTTCATCAAGTCAGAAATCATTTAGTCCTGTGACAGAAATCCAGAAATACCACCTCCTGAAAGGACTCACTATATTTGCCTTAAAGGTGTTTCCACCGCTATTTCTTCTGACTCTTCTGTTTGCTCTTGCTTTAATTTTGGCTCTGTATCAAGGAATCTTGAACTTCTATGCTCAGAAGAAAATCCT
Source organism: Suricata suricatta (assembly GCF_006229205.1). Lineage (NCBI taxonomy): Eukaryota > Metazoa > Chordata > Mammalia > Carnivora > Herpestidae > Suricata > Suricata suricatta. The sequence goes on along the minus strand of NC_043708.1, from coordinate 22,300,220 downwards.
TGCTAAATATACATATTTGCGGATCTCATCAGAGCAGGTCTCTGGTGGGGCTTTTGGAATCTCTGTTTTGTTTGTGTTTGTTTTGTTTTTGACAAGCATCTCAGATGTTTCTGATATATGTGGTCTAGAAGATCACATTTTAAGGAATATCCTACTCTGCCCTCATAAAAAGAATTCATTATTCAATCTCTGTTTTTGTTATATTACTATCTAATAGAATGTGATTATAAATAGAAATCATCACAATTACCGTTATATAAATTATTATAGTTATATTGGTCCAAATTACATTGGTCATTAATAATAATAATAATAAATGATAGCAGTAGCATACATATGGTATCTATTATGCCAGACTCTCTTTTAAGGAATTTGCAAGTATTAATGTCACAATGGTTTTTTGAGGCAAATAATGTCATATACCCATGTTCTAGAAGAGAAAGTTCATCTGAAGGAAGCTTGTCACTGAGCTGTAGAGGTACAGAAGTAGGTCTACAAACCTACCACATAGGTTCAAAGTCTGTCACTGCCACTTATGAACTGTATAAGTGACAAGTGTCTTTCTCTCCCTGACTGTAAATGACAACTGTGGATAGGACCAATGCTAACCTCACAGAGTAGTGATGAGGATTACACGAGCTAAACTATACAGGTGTCTAAAGGGTAGCCTGGAAAGTCATCCATGCTCTATCATTGTTACCTGTTTTCACACTCTTTTGTGACAACTTCTGCATTTCCCCCTTTTTCTAAGTTGTTATTATTAACATCCCAGTGTAGCTTTCTGAGTTGTTAACTAACTAGTTAACTAGTAGGAGTGCATTTTTTTAAATTGTTTTTAATGTTTATTTATTTATTTTTGAAGGAGAGAGATAGAGGGCGAGCAGGGGAGGGGCAGAGAGAGAAGGAGACACAGAATCCGAAACAGGCTCCAGCCTGTGAGCTGTCAGGATAGAGCCCGACATGGGACTTGAACCCACAAACTATGAGATCACGACCTGAGCTGAAGTCAGACCCTTAACTGACTGAGCCACCCACATGCCCCTCCCCCTTTTGTTGATCTTTGGGTGGTCACTGTTTCAGGTGTTTTACCCATAGTCCATTGTATGAAATAGTCTAATTTACTTTGATTGGGCATTATGGTCATTTTCCAATGTTTGCTCTTGTAAACGATGTTGCAGAAATCATTATCTATAGCTAGGTGATATAAAATGTTTGTAATTATATCCTTAGGATGCATTTTCAGAAGTAGGATTGCCAATGTAAAATTGTATATTTTCAAGTTTTTAGCACATTTTGTAAGATTTCCTGCCAGAAATGTTGCAACAGTTTGTATTTCTACCAAGAAAATAGGAAGATTTTTATAAAAAGTTCAGAAGAGGGGCGCCTGGGTGGCACAGTGGTTTGGGTTTCTGACTCCTGATTTCAGGTTGTCATCTTAGACAGGGTCCTGAGATCGAGTCAGTCCCTGGTTGGCTCTGCACTGGGTGTGGAACCTGCTTAAGATTTTCTCTGTCTCCCTCTTTCTCTGCCCTCTCCCCTCAGTCCCCTGGCCCATACCCTCTCTCCTGCCCCTGCTATGGGGTGCACACATTCTCTCTAAAATTACAAAAAAAAAAAAAGAAGAAGAAAAAAGTTTAAAGGAAATGAATTGCAAGTTGACAACCTGTGGGCTCTTTTTTAGCCACCTAGCAGTCTTTATCAAGAACTAGATGTCAAATTACCCATTCCCTCAGAAAAGAGAATCAAAGCTATGTTTCAGTCTGTCTAATAAACTGCCATGTAAGTTCTAAGGAAATGTCTCTAAACATCTCTAAAAGGAGGGTAGGGTCTTTTAAGTTCTCAGGGAATAAGGAAACTCCTGGTACCTAAGAGACTTTTATTCCCTGTTGTCAATTAGGTCATTCAGGTCTAGGTTCAAATGTCACCTTTACAGAGAATCTTTTCCTATCACCCTTTCTAAAATAGTTTCCCTAATGTACTATCACCCATTATTCTGTCTTACTGTTTTATCACAATTAGCACTATTTCTTTATTACTTTATTACCTCTCTCCTCATAACAATATGGTTTGTGAGCTGCTGGGTGTCAAGGGACCTTTTCTGTACTGGTCCTTTTTTTTCCTGGCACCTAAAATAGTGCATGAAACATGGAAAGCATTCATATATGATGTGAATGAATTAAGGAGTGAATGAACGGATGCTGGTCTTTTAAATGCTTTCTAACTTCACCATTACTATTCACGTCCAGCTGCTAGGTCTGCAGTACAACACTGTTAAGGGACAAAACATGCACACAGGGCAAAGTATCCTTTGTGACTCATCTAAGATACTCAGCCTTGTAGATGAAGATAAGCAGGAGAGGACTAATTATTAAAGCATCAATAGGATTGGCCCTGTAGTTACAAATGTGAGTTAATTTCCCTTTGGATTTATCCTATGAGTTGCTATTTAATGGTCTAGGGCTCTTGTTATAGATAAGTTCGGCTGTGCTTTTCTCTGTGCTTCCTTAAGGGCTTGGTCCTTCGGGTAGCTGTTTTAATCAATTTTCTCAGTCCCTGTCTGCATGGGGATAAAGCTTTGACAGAACTATTAAAGATCCTAATATCAACTTCTCTTAGGATTTTTTGTCCAGTAAAGTGTATCCTGAGAGGTACTATTTTGAGAGTGAGTATCTTAACAACGTACCATGCACCTTAACTAGGAGAGTACGTTTGTTTCACTCGGACAGGTACACTCAAGAGTTACACAGTGACTGGTGCATAGGAAGCATTCCAAAAGCTGTTGAAGAAGTGAACACGATAATCAATGTCTGCCCTACCTATCGAGAAATCCAATTGGGATCTATTATGTGTTCTAGGTAACTGCTCAGAGCATTGAGACTGTGTGACTGGCTTATTCTTGTTTATTGTCTAAGTTGAGCCACTGAGTATGGGCAGTAGAAAATATTTCAGTGGGGATTTAACTGGCTTGAATTTATGAGAATATTATTTATCATATTGGGAAGAACGCCTACTGGCTTCCCTGATTCTCTAAGGAAGCCCAAGTCTCCCCAAAATGACTGGCATATCACAAGTTTTCAGGTTTTCACTTGTTCAACTTGTTTACACTTCACAGCAGTCAAGTTTTATGTTGTTTTTATTGGAAAGGGGTATACACACTTACTTGTCTGGAGTTAAGGAAAGGACCGTTAGCATTCTCTGAGAAAATGATGATAATAATTGCAGTAGCATTTATAGCACGTCCACCAGGTACGAGATACTGAACTGGATGTTTTGTATCCCTTATGTCGTTTAAATCTAATAGCACATCAAAACAGTTATTTTTATTCCATGCTACCAATGAGGAAACTGGAAATCCCAAAGACTGAGTACTTTGCCCAACGTTAAATAGCTCTTAAGTGGTGGAGTTTTGATTTGAATTCAGTTCGATCTGACTTCAAACCCTATCCTTAGGAGTATTATGCCATGCCACATCTCCAAACTCCTTTCATTGAATCCTAGTCTTTTATTATAGCTAAATTTGAATGGCTTTTCCAGAGGAATCTTTCACAGGTTTTTTTCATTGACTACTTTCAAGCTAGTCTGAATCCCCCAAACATTAGATTTTTATAAACTCCATCAAAATAATCCCAAACTAGATAAATAACTCTTAAAGATCTTCAGCTAAAATGCATCTCTGTTATTACATTAACAATGTAATTTTCCCTGGTGTTGCTCTGAGCATTAAAAGAATTAAAACACTTGAGGCTGGATTTGCCAAGAGATAATTTTTTTGTTTCATTTTATTGTAGTTGCTGTTGTTTCTGGTATTTTTCTCTTTCCTTCATTCTACTTTTTCTTTCTCCAATCTTGGCTTGAGGAACAACTTTCTGTGCATGTTCAGGAATCTGGAGCGAAGGAAACAAGCACAGTAATTTGTCTGCCACTATATGGACGTTAAGATAGCATCTCAGTGGCCAGGGAAGCAGACAGAGCCCCTGTGAACATCATTGTGTTTGAGCGGCAGCATTGGTTGCCAAAGTGCAGTTTTTACTGTTGGCATTTCTGCCACCTGCTATGGGTAATAACCATCTAAAGGACAAATCCCCCTATCTGTGATTTTTCTTTCTGGGCTGCATTGGAGAAAGACTGTGAAATGATTTATTCCTCTGTACATGTGAAGCTACAAGGTATTCTCAGGTGCAGAGTTTTGGCCTCTGATACTTTATGTTCTTAGGTTAATCCATTAACTTGCCTGGGGGAAAAGGGACAGGGAAGATGGATGAAAGTGTTACAAAAACCTAGATGAAAAGGATCTCAAAAAATCTCAACCACTGCCTCTTCCTGTCTGTTCCCATCTGCTCCCAGGAAGTCCTTTATAGGAAATTGGGTCTGTTAATAACAATGCTTTGTACCTGCTGTTATAAATGAGACCAGGTCATTTTCACTGTGTAGGTATAATGGATAGTTTACTTGTCTTCCCATATCCCCCTCAAAATAACACACACACACACACACACACACACACACACACACACACACACACACATGTCTTTGTGCCCAAATAAGTGTGAGGAATACTGCGGGAAAGAAAAGTACAAGTCTTTTTTACTGCAGACCTTCTCAGAGCCTTTAAAAGCATCGCACAAATTATGGTTCTCTCTAAGAGGGACATGTAGTATGCGACATTTTTCAACTTTATTTGACGTCAGAATGCTTTTTTGTAAGAACAGCTTAGGGAGTAATGTTGTATTGAACACACTTAGGAGAGCATTGGAGTTGATCATTTTCATTACAATTTTGTAATTAGTTTGCAAAGCTATCTTGTTGCTCTAAATTGGGCTGTTAGTTCAAGTGAAAATGTTTTATATATAGTTTTCTCATATTGCAAGTGTGTTTTTATAGTAACTACTGGAAGTTGCAGTTCTAAAAAGATTGTACAAGAGCATTATTTCTGTGACTGCTCAGTGTTCCTCTCCCCACCTCTGTTTTCCTCCTGTTCTTACAATGCCATTAGTAGACCTAAATGGAAAAAAAGCTAAATTGGTGGTAGAGGTATGTGCCACTGTAGATGGCTTGGTGTGTTTATTATACAGTATGCAAGTAATCGGTGGATGGTCTTTATTAATTAGATCTCAAGAAACTGTATAAAAAATAAACATATCCTGTATTTCTCTTGGTGTACATTCTTCAAATGATTTTGCTTTTTTGTTAGGAGAAATGGGTCAGGCTCGTGGAATAAAAAAAAAAGATGTATAGAGTCAAATATAACATAGTAAATTTACAATGTAATTTTTAAATTTAATATTCTTAACACACCACATTATAAATTGCTTTAAAGAATCAATAAAAAGCAAAGAAAAACACTTAAGAGGAGATTCTCTTAATCATGGTAGACAGTGCATTTTAGAACTCACATGACAAAGGTCAAGATCTTCCCTTAAGATGTCAATATTCCTGTCCCAGCTCATTCCCGTAGTGTAGCAGAACTGAAAGCCTGGCCAGGAGAGTTTGGCCCTTGTGACTGCCCTAATGTGCTCACAGGACCACATGACATTTACATTCTTGGAAAATTATGCTATTTGGTTTTAAGAGATCATACATAAAGATATGTTTTATTCTTGGGGCGCCTGAGTGGCTAAGTTGGTTCCGACTTCAACTCAGGTCATGATCTCACAGTTGGTGAGTTCAAGCCCCACATCGGGCTCTGTGCTGACAGCTAGCTCAGAACCTGGAGCCTGTCTTCAGATTCTGTGTCTCCCTTTCTCTCAGACTCTCCCCTGCTCACGCTCTCTTTCTCTCTCTCAAAAATTAAAAAAATAAAAGAGACATGTTTTATTCTTTTCAAGTCAATTAATTTCATAAAAAACTTAACAAGCTGAAATGAAAAAGCTTTATTGCTAAACTTAGTATAGCCATAACTGCATATATCCTATGTTGGGCTCAGTCATAATGTCCATTTTTCATGAAGTTCTCAGAAAAAAAAAAAACGTTGTTGATTACCTAAGAAAGAAATGTGTTCATTGCACTGTTGTTTTGAGTTTTACTGTTCTCAAAACACATGTAGCGAAAAGGTGGCAATGAGGACAGTTCTGTGGCCACCGGAAGGGCTTCCACTGTCACAGGAAGGAAGGCTGTCCCGTTTTCTGGGTGATAAAGAACCTGAGTTTTCTTAGAGGTATTTATCTCCACAGTGCTGATGGTCCATTTCAGCATTCTATATGTATACTTACTCAAATATTTGGTAATGATTAAATAAATGCAACAACTCTTAGAAATAATAGAGAGGGAGAATGGAGTGGTGGGTTTTATATGTGTTTATCTAAAGGAGTCCAAATGGTGCAAGTTGTAGAAGTAAATGTTATTTCATTTCATTTCATTTCATTTCATTTCATTTTTGAGAGACAGAAAGAGACAGCACGAGCAGGGGAGGGTCAGAGAGAGAGGGAAACACAGAATCTGAAATAGGCTTCAGGCTCTGAGCTAGCTGTCAGCACAGAGCCTAACACAGGGCTCAAACCCACGAACCATACACACTGAGCCAAAGCTGTACGCTTAACCGACTGAGCCACCCAGGCACCTCAGAAGTAAAGGTTAGAAAAGCATTTTGTGAAGTTGGAAGACCAAAACAGTGAAAGAATGAAACAGATGTTTGCTCTGTTGCCTTTTCTAATGTGGCTGTCTTGAGATTGTTCTGTTTATTTTTTGCTGCATAACAAGCAATCACAAATGCAGTAGCTTATAAGTAACAATTCTTTTGTGATCTCACAGATTTTATGGGGCATGAATTTGGACAGGATACTATGGCCATGGTTTATCTCTGCTTCTGGGTATATGGGGTCTGACTGGTGTGAGGTGGTATCTCACTGTGGTTTTGGTTTGTATTTACGTGATGATGAGTGATGTTGAGCATTTTTTCATGTGTCTATTAGCCATCTAGATGTCTTCTTTGGAAAAATGTCTATTTATGTTTTTTGCCAATTTCTTTACTGGATTGTTTGTGTTTTGGGTGTTGAGTTTGATAAGTTCTTTATAAATTTTGGATACTAACCCTTTATTTGATGCATCATTTACAAATATCTTCTCCTGTTCTGTTATTTGCCTTTGAGTTTTGCTGATTGTTTCCTTCACTGTGCAGAAGATTTTTATCTTGATGAGATCCTAATAATTCATTTTTGCTTTTGTTTCCATTGCCTCCAGAAACGTGTTGAGTAAGAAGTTGCTGTGGCTGAGGTCAAAGAGGTTTTTGTCTGCTTTCTCCTCAAGGATTTTGATGGCTTCCTGTTTTACATTTAGGTCTTTAATCCATTTTGAGTTTATTTTTGTATATGGTGTAAGAAGCTGGTCCAGGTTCAATATTCTGCATGTCACTGTCCAATTTTTTCCAACATCATTTGCTGAAGAGACTCTCTTTATTCCATCAGAGATTCTTTCCTGCTTTTTCAAATATTAGTTGGCTACACATTTGTGGGCCAGTTATGGGTTCTCTATTCTGTTCCATTGATTGGAGTTCCTGTTTTTGTGCCAGTCCCACACTGTCTTAATGATACACCTTTGTAATACATCTTGAAGCCCGGAATTGGTGATGCCTCCATCTTTGGTTTTCTTTTTCAGGATTGATTTGGCTGTTTGGGGTCTATCCTCATTCCATACAAATTTTAGGATTGTTTATTCTAGCTCTGTAAAAAATACTGGTGTTCTTTTGATGGGATTGCATTGAATATATGCCTTGCTTTTGGTAGTATTGACATTTTACCAATATTTGTTCTTCCAATCTATGAGCATGTGATACTTTTCCATTTTGTGTGTGTGTCTTCTTCAATTTCTTTCATAAGCTTTCTATATAGTTTTCTTTTATAGATGCAATTGTAAATTGGATCTATTCCTTGATATCTTTCTGCAGCTTCATTATTGATGTATAGAAATGAAACTGATTTATGTGCATTGATTTTATATTCTGTGACTTTGCTAAATTCATGGATCAGTTCTAGCAGTTTTTTGGTGGAATCTTTTGAGTTTTCAATATACAGTATAATGTCATCTGCAAAGAATGGAAGTTTGACTTCTTCCTTGCAGATTTGGATGCCTTGTATTTCTTTGTGTTGTCTAATTGCTGAGGCTAGGACTTCCAATACTGGGTTTAATCACAGTGGTAAGAGTAGACATCCCTGTCTTCTTCCTGCCCTTTGGAGGAAACTTTCAGTTTTTCTCCATTGAGGATGATATTAGCGTTGGGTCTTCCATATATGACTTTTATGATCTTGAAGTATTACCCTTCTTTTTGGAGGGTTTTTCTCAAGAAAGGATGCTGTATTTTGTCAAATTCTTTCTCTAAATCTTTTGAGAGATCATGGGGTTCTTGTCCTTTCTTTAATTGGTATGATAAATCACAGTGATTGATTTGTGGGTATTGAGCCAGCCCTACCTCCCAGGTATAAATCCCACTCCATCAAGGTGAATAATTCTTCTAATATATTGTTGGATCCATTTGGCTAGTATATTTTTAATAATTTTTTTCATCCATGTTTATCATGGAAATTGGTCTGTAGTTCTCCTTTTCAGTGGGGTCTTTGTCTAGTTTCAGAATCAAGGTAATGCTGGTCTCACAGAATGAGTTTGAAAGTGTTCCTTCCTCTTGTGTTGTTGTTGTTTAGCTGTTTTTGGAACAGCTTCAAAAGAATAAGTGTTAACTCTTCTTTAAATGTTTAATAGAATTCTCTTGGAAAGCCATCCAACCCTGGACTCTTGTTTTTGGGACATTTTTGATTATTAATTAAATTTCTCTACTGGTTATGGGTCTGCTCAAATTTTCTGTTTCTTCCTGTTTTAGTTTTGATAACTTATATGTTTCTAGGAATTTGTCCATTTCTTCCAAATTGCCCAATTTATTGTTATATAATTGCTCATAATATTCTTTTATTGTTTGCATTTCTGCAGTATTGACGGTGATCTTTCCTCTTTCATTCTCGAGTTTATTTATTTGAATTCTTACCTTTTTCTTTTTTCTCAAACTGGCTACAGGTTTATCAATATTGTTAATTATTTCAAAGAACCAGCTCCTGCTTTCATTGATCAGTTCTACTTTTTTTGTTTTTATTTTGTTTTTTCATTTTGATAACATTGATTTCTGCTCTAATCTTTAATATTTCCCATCTTCTGCTGTTTTGGGATTTTATTTGCTGTTGTTTTTCCAGCTCTTTAAGGTGTACGTTAGGCTGTGCATCTGAGACATTTCTTCCTTTTTTAGGAAGGCCTGGAGTGATATACACTTCACTCTAATGATTGCCTTTGTGGCCTCCCAGAAGCTTTGGGCTGTGGTGTTATCATTTTCATTGGCTTCCATGTACTTTTTCATTCCCTTTTTAACTTATTGGTTGACCCATTCATTCTTCAGTAGGATGTTCTTTTTTTTTTTTTTTTATAATGTTTTTATTTTCGAGAGACAGAGACAGACAGACCAGGAGCAGGGGAGGGGCAGAGACAAGGAGACCCAGAATCCAAAGCAGACTCCAAGCTCTGAGCTGTCAGCACAGAGCCCAACACAGGGCTTGAACCTACAGACCGTGAGATCACAACCTCAGCCGAAGCTGGATGCTTAACCAACCGAGCCACCCAGCTGCCCCAGTAGGATGTTCTTTAATCTCCAAGTATTTGTTGTCTTTCCAAATTTTTTCTTGTGGTTTCAAGTTTAATAGTGTTGTGTTCTGAAAATATGCATAGTATGATCTCAGTCTTTTTGTACTTGTTGAGGGCTGATGTGTGTCTCAGTATGTGATCTATTCTGGATAATATATAATGTGCACATGAGAAAAAGGTGTATTCTGCTGCTTTAGGATGAAATATTCTGAATGTATCTGTTAAGTCCATCCAGTCCAATGTGTCATTTAAAGGCATTGTTTTCTTGTTGATTTTCTGTTTAGATGATCTATCTATTGCTGTAAGTCAGGGGTTGAAGTCCCCTAATATTATGGTATTATTGTCAATGAGTTTCTTTATGTTTCTGGTTAAGTGTTTTATATGTTTGATGCCTTCATATTGGCAGCATACATGTTTATAACTGTTAGATCTTCTTGGTGGATAGATTCCTTAATTATGACATAATGTCCTTCTTCATCTCTTGTTACAGTCTTTATTTTACAGTCTAGATTATATGATATAAGTATAACTACTCTGGCTTTCTTTTGGCAACCATTAGCATGACAGATGGTTCTTCATCCCCTTACTTTCAATCTGAAAGTGTCTCTAGGGGTGCCTGGGTGGCTCAGTTGGTTAAGCCTCTGACTTCAGCTCAGGTCAGATCTCATGTTCATGGGTTCGAGCCCCATGCCAGGCTCTGTGCTGACAGCTAGCTCAGAGCCTGGAGCTGCTTCCAGTTCTGTGTCTCCTTCTCTCTCTGCCCCTCCCCCTCTCATGCTCTGTCTCTCTCTGTATCAAAAATAAGTTAAAAAAAATTAAAAAAAAATTGAAAGTGTCTTTAGGTCTAAAATGTATCTCTTGTAAACAGCATATAAATGGATCTTGTTTCCTTATCCATTCTGTTACCATATGTCTTTTGATTGGAGCCTTTAGTCCATTGACATTTAGAATAAGTATGGAAAGATATGAATTTATTGCCATTTTGTTGACTGTAGAGTTGGAGTGTCTGGTGATATTCCCTGGGTCTTTTTGTTTTGTTTCTTCTTTTCTCCCCTCAGAGAGTCTCCTTAAAATTTCTTGTAGATTTGGTTTAGTAGTCACGAACTCCTTTAGTTTTTGTTTGTCTAAAACACTTTTTACCTCTCTTTCTATTTTGAATGATAGCCTTGCTGGAAAATGAATTCTTGGCTGCATTTTTTTTTTCCAATTCAGCACATTGAATATATCCTGTCACTCTTTTCTGGCCTGCCAAGGTTCTGTGGATAGGTCTGCTGCAAACCTGATATGTGTTCCCTTATAGGTTAAGGAATTTTTTTTTCCATTGCTGCTTTTGTAATTCTTTCCTTGTCTGTGTATTTTGTGACTTTGACTATGATATGCATTGTTGATGGTCCGTTTTTGTTGAATCTAATGGGAGTTCTCTGTGCTTCCTGAATTTTGATGTCTGTGTCTTTCCCCAGGTTAGGAACATTATCTGCTTTGATTTGCTTATGTAAATGTTCCACCCCTTTGTGTCTCTCTTCATCTTCTGTAACTCCAGTGATTCAGATGTTATTTCTTTTTAATGAGTCACTGAGATTGTAATAATTCTTATATTGTGATTTTTTGCCTTAGTTTCCCTCTTTTTTTCTGCATCATTGTACTCCATAATTTTGTCCTCTATATCACTGACTCCCTGATCTGCTTTATCCATCCTTGCTATGCTGGCATCCATTTGAGTCTGCATCTTAGGTATAGCATTTTTAATTTTATATTGGCTAGATTTTACTTCTTTTATCCCCACAAAAAGGGATTCTGTGCATTTTCAACCCCAGCTAGTGTTCTTATTATCATGATTCTAAGCATGTATCTTGCTTATATTTGTGTTGATTAAGTTCCTGCCTGCCATTTCTTTCTGTTCTTTTTTGGGGGGTGAATTCCTTCTTTTTGTCATTTTGGAGGAAGAAAAAGAACTAATAAAATAAAAATTAAAAATTAAAAAATTAAAAGCCACACAAAAACTCAAATAATGGAAGCTAGATCTTAGATGTGTTTTGGTCTGTTTGTTGAAAGAAGCTTGATAGAATTAAAGAAACAAAAGCTGGGGAAAGAAAAGAGAAGAAAAAAAGAAAAAGAATAAGAATAAGAAAAGTTTTAAAAAGTTAAAAAAAGGGATTCCATAAAATAGAATAAAATGAATGAAGAAAGTAAATTAGAATTTAAAACTTACAAAAATATTAAAAATATTGTAATAATACATTTTTTAAAAAATTATAAAAAAGGAAAATAAAAACATTTTTCTCTTCATATACCTCAGAATAAGATAAAGAACAAAATGAATAGATAGACCATGTGCAAAATGAAATCGAAATGAAATTACGTCCAATTTTTCCTGTAAGTCAAACTATGAAGTACTCTATAGTCCGTCCATAAGTAAGCACAAACTCGTGGCTGTTCTCCGAGGTTCTAGGCGCAATTGGACAGGGCTTGGTATAATGGCTTCATTCTTTTTAAAAAAATTTTTTTAATGTTTTATTTATTTTTGATATAGAGAGAGACAGAGCATGAGAGGGGGAGGGGCAGAGAGAGAGGGAGACACAGAATCTGAAGCAGGCTCCAGGCTCTGAGCTAGCTGTCTGCACAGAGCCTGACGCGGGGCTTGAACCCACAAACATGAGATCTGACCTGAGCCGAAGCCGGCCGCTCAACCGACTGAGCCACCCAGGCGCCCCGGCTTCATTCTTTACTAGGTGGCTCTGCTTAGCTTATTGGGATGGATCAGTTTGGTGTGTGTGCACGTATGGTCAGGTGTGCAGTGGCTAAAATGGCATCACCCAGCTTCCCAGTCTCTAGCATCAGAACTCTGTTCACTCACTCTCACTGGCCATCAGGTACCCCTCCTTTGTCTCTGGCTTCCATCCACTCTCCACTTCTACAGTGTCCATGTACAAGTCTGATGCTAGAGACTGGGAAGCCACCTCTCAGGTGACACCTTTCTCCTGAATTTTAAGCATTGGCCAAGTGCCAGTTTGTTCCTGGGATTGCTCTCATGGCTATGCTGCTGCAGAGGCCCAGACTGAGTCCAGGTGCCAGACTGGTTCAGAAAAAGTTTGTGTGATTGTGTAGCAGCAGTGATTCAAGGACTATGGCAAATCACAGCACACACAACCACTCCCTAGCATCCTTGTTCCAGCACCAGCAAACGGGGCTGTTCTTCAGGGTCCACTGGTACCTTTTCCCTATGGGGAGGCCCATGGCCTCTACCACATTTCATCTCAACAGGAGAAAGACTTTATTTTTTTAAAGAACTTTTAGCTTCATAGCAAAATTGAGCAGAAAATACAGATTTTTCATATACCCCCTGTTCTCAGACACATAACAACCTCCTCTACTGTCAACATCCGTCACCAGAGTGGTACATTTTTCACAATTGATAAATCTATACTGACACATCATTATCACCTGAAGTCTATGCTTTACATTAGTTAGGGCTCATTCTTGGTATTGTGCATTCTGTGGATTTTGACAAATGTATGACATGTATCCACCATTATAGTATCATATGGAGTACTTTCATTGCTCCCAAATTCTCCAGTGCTCCTCATTTTTATTCTCTCACACCTTCCTCTAGCAACCACTGATCTTTTTACTGTCTTCATAGTTAGGGCTTTGAGTCTTGCATTCCAATTCTCTTCCTAAAGAGAAGGAAAGGCAGAAACCAAGTATGTAAAAAGTTCACTTCAGCTATACTCTGGACCTGGGGACATCATTCATTACTCTGCTGAATCTATACTCTATATTATGGATTTTTTTTCCATTCACATGGGTGTTTCCATGATCTAGGTTAGACTGTTGAAGGAGGGCTCCTGCTGGACATTTCTACGTTTTTGTGTTTGTTTATTTTTTTTAACATTTTTTATTTAGTTTTGAGAGACAGAGAAAGACAGAGTGTGAGTCAGGGAGGGACAGAGAGAGAGAGAGAGAGAGAGAGAGAGAGAGAGAGAGAAAGAGAGAGAGGAAGACTTAGCATTTGAAGGAGGCTCCAGGCTCTGAACTGTCAGCACAGAGCCTGACACTGGCTCAAACCCACAAACCATGAGATAATGACCTGAACTGAAGTCAGATGTGTAGCTGACTGAGCCACCCTGGCATCTCCTATGTTTTTGTTTTAATACTCTTATGTTCCTTTCACTCTTTCCTTATCTTTTAGAGATCTGCTATTGTCCCTCCTTTAGAATTTCTTTTGACAATTTAATGGGAATGCCATGATTTATTTTTATGGGCAATTAAATACTTTTAATAGGAATGTTGTGTTACAGAATAACATTTCATATTAAAAATAAATAAATAAAAAGAATGGTGTTTACCCAACTGTATATGAAGTAATCATGATGCTGACCCACTAGCAGTGGTTGAGATCATGTAAATGAATAAAGAGCTCCCTGCCCCTTTCAAGAATAAAATCCATGGGTTACACATTTTTTAACACTTTGCTGCAGGAGTCACAGATTATCAACATTATGCATGATGATAATAAAACAAGACACCATTTTAGGACACAAAGGGATTTTTCCCTCAAAGCTATGCCCAACATACATATTTGAACTTTTCATGTGAGTGTTTTTGTTTTGTTTTCTTTTTAAAAACCATATTTTAGAACAGATTACCTCATGTGATTAGATTATGTATGTTCTATATGTGACAGAGTAGGGAGAATGGTCTTTCTGTACATTAGTACTGAATTTCTATTGTATTTTATTCTGGAGGGGAAAACTAGAAGAAAGGACTCATCAGCGATAGGACAATGTAGAGGACATGTAGATACCATGTGGCAGTGATCAGAGATTGTATAGATCATCACTGTGCCCTTCTTAACTCTTAGGAACAGTCTTTTGTAAACAGTAGTGGACAGAAACAAGGGTAATTTTTTTTTCTGTTATGATTGTAAAAAAGGATACCCAGAAATTGGAACCTAAAGATCAGGAAGTCTCCTCTTCAGCCTGTTAGTATAGGTTCTTAACCAACTGTACAAGATGGATAAAATGGGATTTGTACTATAATTGTCAATATGAGGCACATATGAGATAATAAGTGTAAATTACCTGGAGATAAATAAAATCATTTATAAGTTTAATTATATGTTATCATATAGATAACATACCAAGAAAATAAATGTGGATTCAATTGAGTTTCTCACACATGATACTCAACACATTCTTACTCTTTGACAGGCAGTGTGCTGTTGGGTGATCAAGCTAATAGTAGGTAGAAGAAATCATTCACCTGAGCTTAAGGAAATGCCAAAAATCTAGGACTTATTCAGAGTCAGTTGTTGCACTGGGTCGAACAGTGTCCCCTCAAAATTTATGTTTTTTCTAGGACCTCAAGCTATGATCTTGTTTGGAAATACTCATCATTGCAGATGCAGTTCATTCAGATGAGGTCACATTGGAGTAGGGGCAACTCTTAATCCAGTATAATCAGTGCCCTTATAATAAGAAGAGAAGAGACAAAGAGACAATCACTCAGAGAGAAGAACATGGTATGAAGAGAGACACAGAGAGAGAAGTCATGTAGGAAGGCAGAGATTGGAAAGAGTCAGGGGCAAACCCCAAAATACCGAGATTTGCTGGCAATGGTCAGATACTGGAGGGAGAGCATAGCCCTGCTAATAGTTTGATTTCAGAATGCTAGCTTCCAGAACCATGAGGATTTTCATCTCTGCTGTTTTAAACCACCCTGTTGTGTAACCACCCAATTTGTGGCAGTTTTAGGAAACTAACTCAGCAGTCAAGGAGCCTGCTGAGCCTAGTTGTCCCCTGAGGGACTTCCACAGAGGCCACTGATATGGAGTGGCCATAACTGGATCTTGGAAGTCAGATACGCAGGCAGGGATCCAAGAGCCAGGGAGACTAACGAGGAATTGTCATCAAAAGAGTTCTTGGCCGTCACCTGTTCCAGATGTCACTGTTGCTGCCAGTTCCTATCTGTTCACTACCCAAGTCACGTTAGTGGATAAAGAGAGGTTAGACAGCTTTTGGCTTGAGTAAACCCTTAAACACGAAGTAAGTTATAACCAGAAGCCTAAGTATCTTGCTTTCCAATGAAAAAGGAAGAAACTGTCCCTGATTACCTAGCTTCCTTGTTTATAGATAATCTCTTGTACATTTAACACAGTTTTATTACAGGTTTTTCATCCTACTATGTCTTTCTCGATAGACTCTAGGGTTATGTTTTAGGTTTCTAATGCTGCTGTAACAAATCACTACAACTTGCATGGCTTAAAATAACACAGACCTATTATCTTACATTTCTTCAAGTGAAGAGTCTGATATGGGTTACATTGGACGGAAAAGGTGTCAGAACACCTTGGTTCCTTCCAGATGGCTTCTAGTGGCAAATCCATTTCTTGTTCATTTGGGTTGTTGAAAGGATTCAGTTTCTTGTGGATAGAAGATTGAAATTCCTGCTTTTTTGCTGCCTATAAAGTGAAGGCTATTACCAGCTCCCAGAAGCTACCACATTCATTGGCTCATGGCCCCTTTCCTCCATCTTCAAAGCCAGCAATAGCTCTCCTATCAAATCTCCTCTCTCCCATCAAATCTTTCTGACCCGTTCTTTTACTTCTGTGTCCAATTTTAAAGATTTGTGTGATTAGATTATGCCTACCTGATAATCCAGCATAATCTTCCTTTCTCCAGCTCAGGTGATCAGCAACTTCAATTCTGTCTGGAGCTTTAATCCCCTTTTGCTATGTAACCTAACATGTTCACAGGTTTTGGAAGTTAGGGCATGGGCATCTTTAGGGTGCTCCTATTTTGTCTACCACAGATTATCTGCAGCTTAACATCCTGTGTTCTTCACAGGATTGGTGAGGGGGATATGGAGCTTTATCAAAACATAACAAATGTGAATTATAAGCATGGTATTTTAAAAAGTCTATCTTTATCAACTTATTGACTTGAAAATTAAAAATAAAATCTACTTAATGGGAAATATTTGACTTCTAAAACATCCGACATATCTTTGATAGGACTGGCTTCTTATCAGAGAAGGAGTTACTTTATACATAGTCCAATGTGTATAAATAGGGAATTTTAAAGAATTATTGATGGTCTATGTTGAGAGCTCCTTTTTGGACTTCACTTTGAGCACATTAAGTGTGAGCTCCACTTGTTTCTCATCTGATTATTCCATCAAACTCAATGTTAAAGGGTACCTTATTTTTAACTTAAGTTTTCTTTACTTAATTCCATCTGATTATGATTAGAATGATTTCAGACCACCAATGTGTTATACCATGAACATATCATCTTATATTTTTCTTTCCCTTTTAAACATCCTAAGAGGTAAATTATGGATAAACAATGACTCCCATTTGGGTTTCAAAATCATTTAGTGACTTTACTACCAAATGTGGGCACATACTCCTGTCAATCTTTCCAATACAGGTTTTAGGCATATTTTGGCATCCCTCCTCTTCTACATCCATGTAAAATTAAATAATACAGAAATATACTTTAAAAACATATTTAAAGAGAATTTATTCATATAATAATTATTAAACATTTGTTATGTACTAGGCATTGTTCTAGACACTGGAAATATCCCAGCGATTCAGATGCTTAAGGTCCCTGTTGAGGGAAGTGCCTTCATACACACCTCTCTTGATAAAGTCACTCCCCCTAGAATTTTAATGGTAACCCTTGCCTACTTAGATTTTTGTCTCCTTATGTTGGCATCTGTACATCTTTTATACCCTTTCTGTTAGCCAAATTCCATATCTGAATCTTGATTTCTCATGGCTTAGCTTTTGGGTAACTCTACTTGGAAAGGACCTGATTAAGAAAATGCCACCCAAAGATGAATTGTGATATATGCATTTGCTATTTGTCAATGGGTTGCATTTTAACACAAATGAATAAACTTTCCATTGTTGGAATTATAGCCATCCTACTCTGGCCACTAAAGACAATATAAGTTTTGTTAGTTCCCCTCCCTGGTACCTCCCCACTCCAGGTTTTTTGTTTGTTTCCTCTTTGGAGTCCATTCACTTAATATCCCAAGTGGTGAGACAGTCCTGACCTCTAGTGTGACAGTTAAGCACATGCCAATGACATCTTCCCCCAAAGCAGCAGAAAGACCATTTTGTAGGTCACAGCAAGCAGGATACTCACATTAAAGGAAAAAGAAAGTATATATTTCAGAAAGATCTGTGGATTTGAATTCCTTTGTCTACCCTGATGTTTCATTTTTCAAATTAGTTTGCCTGTTAGATGAGTCTCCTCAATGGAGCTGATAGTCGTGAACTCCCAGACCTTAAATAGGACTTGAGAGATAGCAGATGCCTTCCCTCAAGTGTTAGCGATGTAGTATGTCCCTTTAGGGGCTGAGTTGTTCAAGTCTCCCTGATAAACCTTCCTGCACTTGAATTACTGGACATGAGGAGTGGAAAAATGAACAGCTGGAAGTCATTTTTTAGAATATTAAATAATTGGTTGTTTAAAATCTAAAAAAAAATGATATACTAATAACCATTTTGAGGAACTCAGTTAAATATTTAAAAATGTATTAAATTTGGATATGACTAAGCAACAAAATGTTTGATGTTCCAATGTCAGTCAGGTACTTGACTAAGACAAATGTTTAATGCCTAACTGCTTCACCAGAAATAGCTTGTCACCCCACGTCAGAGCATACTGAATTGTGCCTCTTGAAAGAAGTCTTAGAAGAGTCAGTTGGTAGGCATAGAGAAATAAAATGAAGAGACATCCAATATAGCTTGAGTTTTTTCTACATATATATGGAGAGAAGGGGTATATTTGTGCCTTGGGCTCATCAGAAAAATACATTAGCTATAGCTGACTGATTTGCACCTGGTGCCTCCCTGAGGTCTCCAAAGAGAGGAGATTTACAATTAGGTTTTGAGCCTAAGAAGCTTTGAAAGCTTTCCGATCAGAAGTAGATAGACATTCGGAGTTGTAAATATACCATATTTCTTTCTGGATTACACATTTGCTAAAGTTCACCTTTTCATTTTTTTTAGAAGTGAGAAGTCATGGTGCGTGTATCACAGTCTTCACGCACATCACTTTTGAAGTGAGATCCCAGATAGAGTGATAGCCCTTGAATGGAGCAAAGAGATTATCTATTACAACTCCCTTTTTAAAGATTAGCAAACTGGGAGAAGTTCAAAAGAGATTTAATTTCTCAAATATTTAGCAGCCTGGAGCCTGGCCAGGACTAAGCGCCAGGTTAATCTAATTGCCAGCATGCTTCTTTTTTTTCCCTTTGCCTCATTGACATCATAAATGCTTGAATAAACATTTTAAATATACAGTAATTTTTTTGGCTTAAGAGGTCACCTAAGATTGTATATTCTCTCATTTCCATTAAAAATAGTGTATAAAGTTTCTGTTCCTTTAAAATAGTTTAATGAGAATAGAATTTAACAATCAGTGATGCTTCTACAGATTGAAAAGTCCATTTTGCTGTCAATGGTTAGCTTATGCATTCCCCATTTGTTTGATTTAAAGTGAGGTTGAAAGGGCAGACAGCCAACTCTCACTAGATGCTTTTATCCAATCACCACTCTCCCTGAGGTCTCCGATAATTATCAATAAATTAGGTGGTAGATAAATAGCAGTGTCATGAGAGAAGGAAGCACTGAAGGCAGGCTAGGGGTGACTCTCTAAGCTTGTCAGTAGGAGGGAGGAGTAAAGACAGATCCATCCTGTTGTCAGGAGCAGAAAGTGTGTTGGAGAAAACTAACCTCCAGGAAGGGGATGTGTCAGGAAGATGGATTACCCCAGGAAGTCAGGACGCCTCTCCCAGTGGGCAGCAGCCTGCTTGGATATAATTTGCCAGCTGTCCGTCTTGTCCTAGTGTGTCTCTGTATTTTCCCTCCTTTGTGCTGCCAGCGACAAGCCTGCGGTGATCTAATGCAGCCAGAGGGCCTTCAGAATAGCTAAAGACCTGGATGGAGGGGAACTTGTTTGCGAGGACTGAATATTTAGCATGCAAGGTCTTCCTATCTGCACTCCCAGGAGCTCTCAAAAAGGTGGACCCTGTGGGGAAAACTCTTTAAATGAGCACCTTATTAGAGAATGATCCTGTTAGGTGAATAAAAGGCTGATTACGTACCCAGAGGTGAGCCGTAATGAGGCTCAGAGTAACTAAATGAAGCAATCTGCTGCACTTTGTATCTGGACTTGAGCCTGAGCATTTCAAATGGCATCTGGAAAAGGAAAAAGGCTCTGGGGAAAACCACACAATAGACTAGAAATATTTCATCTTTTTTTTTTTCCAAAGGGAATTTAGGATAGATTTCTTGAGTAACATTTCTGAAGAAAGGAGCCTGGCATAAGAGAGAAGCTTGGTGCCGGCATCGCTGCCTTGCATAACCAAGCCACAGGTGCATACCTACCTTTGTTGGAGGCTGAGTGAACCCAATGGACGCTGCTGCTTGTCTTTTTAAAGCTATAGGGTTGTCTGGCCAAGGATTCTAGCATAGCATCTCGGCTCCATTGACTGAAGATTGGTGAGGAAGTTTGAAGCAATGGTCCTTATATTCTTGTAGGTGTAAATGAGACATTAATCTGCCTGCATGAGGTGTGAATTAGCTACATAAAGCAAGGGCTACAGGTTGAAACTAAATCTTGGTTATTACTCTTTGGTCTTGTTTATGTCTCAAATCCTCTGTAGAAGTAACAGCAGCTCCAAAGTCCATTCTATTGAAAGTTCGCTGGCCTCATTGATCTTTGAGAAGGAATTTCTTATTTGGTGAATCATTACCCTAATTAATTTGGTTCATGGAGTGAACATCTTTGTGATTCTTTCCTCTGCTGCCAACGTTTGCCCTGAAAGATGAAGGCAAGGCTCTGAAGTCTAGAGAGTACTCTCACCTCGGAACCAGAAGACTGGGTTCTCAGATTAATGCTGTTGTTCAGTATTTTGGGGTCTCACTTTACTCCTCTGTAAAATGGGGAGATCTACAGTTGCCCTGCCTTTTATCCCTTCCTTAGCACACAAAAAATATTAAGAGTGCTTTATAAACTACCATGAGTCATTGTATGATAAATTATGTTTATTCAAGCCATCTTATTTGTATTTTAAAATATTCTTGAGTATCTTTTGATTCCTGGCTAATGATACCCAAGACCTTTCTCGATCCTTAGTCACCCTTCTTTCAAAACAGGGTGTTCAAAAGCAAGAGCTCACAATTTGATTCCTGGATCATGCCATCAGGCTCTCTTGACTCTCTGTGACTTTGCTTTCTCTATTTCACTTGGAAAAACTGGGAACTAGGTAAAGGTTTACCCTGAGGCTAAAGAGAGCTCTTTAAAATTACTTTAGGGATATGAGTAGTTTTGCCATGTATCCCATTAATATGTTTCCAAACTGTAAAAGATTGAGATAACATTAGTTCCTCGTGGGTTTCAGTCAAAGCCAATGTAGGAAGTTTGATTAGTGGGGAAAATAGTTAAGCAGATAATTGAAAAAAACAAATATCTTCAGTATGCCCTACTCACCATCCATTTAACAGTCCATTTTGGTATAAAACTGTCTCACTCTTTCAAAAAGATAGTCTGGTGCTAACCTGTCAGCTAATTGGAAGATGACAATGATAATTTGTATCTTTTGACATGCCTCCCTCATACTAAAAACTAAGGCTACCATGAAGCTTTTGATGCTTACATAGTCGGTGTGTTCCTACTTCTTTGTGAATTTACCAAAGAGAAGACTATCTTCCCAATTTTGTTACTTACTAGCAGCAGCCAGCCTTCAGTTGAACAGTGTATGAAATGGTAGTGCTTTAATCAGGACAACTGAAATTACCGTCCCATTGAAAAGAGAATGCTGAACTGGTTGTGAGAGGGTGGAGGTTGAGGGGTGGTAGGAGAGGGAAGTTGAGATTTCAGTAGCTACATGAAGAAGAAATCATCAAATATTTAGCATTAAAAAAAAAACTACTACTTCCTTATTTGTCACAGAGAACATGAACACCTAGGGAAGTGATTGGAAAGGGAAGCTGTGTTAAGGCTGAAAAACCTTAAGTAATTGTCTCAGGTCACATGGCAGGAGACCGTGGTAGTAGAGGATGCGTTCACCTGACTGTTAGCTCTGACGGCTGAACTGGTCAGCTTTGTGTCCAATAGAATCTGGGATTGCTATCCCCTGCCACTTGTTTTCATCCTCTGTGTTCATCTTCACCTCTCATCTGGTCTTTGTTTTTATTTTATTATTTTTTTAATTTTTTTTCTATGTTTTTTATTTATTTTTGAGAGACAGAGAGAGACAGCGAGAGCAGGGGAGAGTCACAGAGAAAGGGAGGTACAGAATCAGAAGCAGGCTCTAGGCTCTGAACTAGCTGTCAGCACAGAGCCCGACGCGGGGTTCGAACCCACAAACCGTGAGATCATGACCTGAGCCGAAGCCGGACGCTTAACTGACTGAGCCACCCAGGTGCCCCTGGTCTTTGTTTTTAAAAACATTTTAAAGAGGAGCCTGCATGGCTCAGTCAGTAAAGCATCCTACTTTGACTCAGGTCATGATCTCACAGTTCGTGAGTTCAAGCCCCATGTCAGGCTCTGTGCTGACAGCTCAGAGTCTGGAGCCTCCCTCTCTCTCTCTGCTCCTCCCCAACTCATGCTCTGTCTCCCTGTCTCCCTCTCTTTCTCACTCAAAATTAAACATCAAGAATTTTTTTAATTTTAAAAAATAAATAAAAACATTTAAAATTCATCATTAAAACACAAAATCTTGGATGAGTGAGTTGATATTTAGGTATCTGCTATCTTGAAATTGTATCAAAAAGAAGACTGAAAATCTGTATCAATTGCACAGCCCCACTTAAATTTTGCTTTATCTCTTTTGAATGCTGTGAAAAATACTTAATATTTCTTGAAGTATTTCATATTTCTTCACAATGTTGTTGAACTTCTCAATGTTAACTTAGAGTGCATCTTTTCTGCAGATCTCTTACAGGTTGCTCATTTTCAGTGATACCTGCTTTCTAGTTGGAGAAATTCTTGAAATCATGGGTACCACATCAGAATTTCTTTCAGTTAGGATGACGGATCCAATAAACTGCATGTGTGTGAAGTACAGATAAAGGTAATCAGATCTCATGCTTCAGGGAATAAACTGATTACCTATGATGGTCAGGAAGGACTTTTCCCCATTAGTATCCTGCAGATACACAAGCCCAGCATAGGATCCCACATTCTGCTATCCTAAAGCTTCCTTATAGAATTTCATTATGTACATGGTGTAAAATCTGAACCCAGTGATATAATGTGCTATGTAGAATGATTGCCATACATGGATAATCAGCAGCAATATGATGCAGCAAAATATGCAGCAAAATAAATACTGTTAACATTTGAAACAGCGTTCTATTTAGATAGCTGAGATAGTGGTTCATTAAAGATAAACTACTTAAAATTTTTTCATGTTTCTTCCAGGGATCTCAAAGTACATTCCCAAAATGAGACCATTAATCCTCATAAATATTCTGTCACATAAATTCTGTTCAATTTCTCTGGGAAAAAAAGAAACAGGTCAGTCAATTTTACTAACCAGTAAGTCTGTATAGCATCATTTTTTAGCAGCCTAGCAATCTTTATTACTTTGAAATCTCATTAGAGATTTGACTTTTAAGACTATCATCCTGTGGGGCACCTGGGTAGCTCAGTTGGTTAAGTGTCTGACATCAGCTCAGGTTAGGATCTCACAGTTTGTGGGTTCAAGCCCCACATCAGGCTCTGTGCTGACAGTTTAGAGCCTGGAACCTGCTTCGTATTCTGTCTCCCTCTCTCTCCCCATGCCCCCGCTTTCGCGCTCTCTCTCTCTCTCTCCAGATATAAATAAACATTAAAAAAATGACCATCATTCTAGTTGAAATGTTTTTTCATCCCCAAGTTATTTTTTATTTTTATCCTTCCAAGGTTAAAAGATCCAATGAGAGTCAACAATGTGCAAAGTGCCGGATAGAAAAAGATAGATAGGTCTCAGGGTCCCGAGGGAGAGCGAGAGCTTGGAAGTTCTTCTAAAAACACTGCAGGCCCCTCTTCATCCACTGTCCTCTTCCTGCTGGATTAGTGTTGACATATGTAAAGCTTGTCTGACTCAGGATTTGGTCCTTAGAACCTATAGTGGATTCCAGTTTGGCTCACATTTAAAGAGACTTGGTTATGTTCTACCTTAGAAAACCCTTGAAATAACTTTTTTTCTTTCTTTTTCTTCTCCACGCCCCCTCCCCCAACCTGGAGTGGTCTAGAGTTCTAGTCTAGCACAAATGGGGGCGTGGTGAGAAAGAAAGAGAGAACGAGAGAGAGAATGTGTGAGTGTCAGGAACTCTTTGTGAAGGATAGATTTAAATTTGACAAGATTTTCCAGATAAAGTCTAAAGTCTAGTGACACATTGGTTGCATGTTGATCCTTGAATCATGTTCTTTGAATATGAAGGGGAGTAACAGTTAAAAGACCCTTTTAAGCTACATATTGATGATTAAGTTTTGTTTGATGTCATTTTTTTCTTTATATTCTTTTGAATCAAGCCATGACATTATCTAAACCTGTTGCTGTTTTACTTTATGAAAGGCCAGACATGATGGAACGATCTAAATAATTTTGAAATAAAAGATTTGTAGAATGTTTAAACATCTCTCTTGAGCAATGTTGCCTTGGCCACAAAAGGGACTCACACTTGCACATCTGGGAGCGCGTGAGGCCTTCTCAGTTTGGTTCCTAAAGGAAGTTTGCTACAATAAGAAACAAAAAAACAAAAAATCATGTTCCCTGGGGCCCCACATTCAGTTCAGCATTCAATACACTAATAGCAACTGATATATTGGTGGTCTCACTTAAAGAAAAATACGGTTAGCCTGCTGTTTCCCAAAATACATTCCCGTAAAAACCAGACTTACGGTTTGGTTCTTAGGAATAAAAAGCAGGAAAGATATGGAATGGTTAAAATATACGGACCATCCACAACTTAAAATGGTTTTTTGACATTGCAGTGATACGAAAGTGATAGGTCTTTCATAGAAACTGTACCTTGATTTTTGAATTTTGATCTTTTCCTGGACCAGCGGTAGGGGGTTTGACAACTCATGATGTTGGGTAGAGTCAGTAAGCCAGACCCCCAGTTAGCCATGCAAGCCTCAGAGTAAACAAACTGTACACTTACAACCAGCAGTTCGGCTCCCATCCAACCATTCTGTTTTTCACTTTCAGTACAGCAGTCAATAAATTATATGAGCTGTTGAACACTTTGTTACAGACCAGGCTTTAGCTGTTTAGATGTATTTGATAGTTCTGCCCAACCATCAAATACATCTGACTTAGGCTAACATAAGTGTTGTGAGCATGTTTAAGGGAGGCAAGGCTAAGCTATGCTGACTGATTGGCTAGGTGTACTAAATGCATTTCGACTTACGATATTTAAACTTACATGCATTTATTGGGACATAACCCTATCATAAGTTGAGGAAGATCTTTATTGGGAAGCTTTTTAATTCTGTTCCTGCCCTTAGATATTCATAGTATATTTTAGCAAATTAAAGGTTCTGCCAAGTCTTATAATACATACACATTTTTATTTTTATTTTTTTATTTATTTAGTTTTCTTTTATAGTTTATTGTCAAATTGATTTCCATATAAAACCCAGTGCTTATTCCAACAAGTGCCCTCCTTCATACTCATCTCTCCTTTTCCCCCTCCCCAACCCTATCAACCCTCAGATTGTTCCCAGTATTTAAGAGTCTCTTATGGTTTGCCTCCCTCCCTCTCCTTAACTACTTTTTCCCCTTCCTCTCTCCTATGGTCCTCTGTTAAGTTTCTCCTGTTTCACATATGAGTGAAAACATATGGCATCGGTCCTTCTCTGCCTGACTTATTTCACTTAGACTAACACCCTCAAGTTCCATCCACCTTGCTACAAATGGCCAGATTTCATTCTTTCTCATTGCCATGTAGTACTCCATTGTATAGATAAACCACATCTTCTTGATCCATTCCTCAGTTGATAGACATTTAGGCTCTTTCCATGCTTTGTCTATTGTTGAAAGTGCTGCTATGAACATTGGGGTACATGTGCTCCTATGCATCAGCACTTCTGTATCCCTTGGGTAAATCCCTAGCAGTGCTATTGCTGGGTCATAGGAGAGTTCTATTACTAGTTTTCTGAGGAACCTCCATACTGTTTTCCGGAGAGGCTGCATCAGTTCATGTTCCCACCTTTTTAACTTTGTTTAACTCAAGAACTCAAGGTTTCTTAAATTCATTTGACACTTCATTTGTGGAACATTCATTGATAAAATAATAATATCTGGCTCTTGGGAACACAATTTGGAAAATACTATATTTAAACACACACACACACACACACACACACACACCTGTAAACTAAGATGAGGGGATCCAGCTACGTGATGAAGTGTTTAATTACATTAGTAATTTTTCTTGAAATTAGCAAGTTTTCTTGAAATTTAATTAATGCAGCGTTCTTTTTAATGTGAGTTTCTCAAGTGTACTAAATAGCATTTAAGTGATTTAAAAATAATAATCAGTTTTGAAAAGATAATAAACACATTGTAAAAAAAAATCACACTGTACCAATCCCCTCTTCTACCTTGTCTTCTTTTCCAGCATTTCTTTTCTTTGGAATTTGATTTATGAAAGCTCAGTTAATAGTCAACTTTTCAGGACATTTTTCACACAACATGAAAGATAGCATACCTTTATTTGTTTAAGAAAGAGGAGGATGGGGAACCTACTTCTGAGTAGCCATTAAAAACTATGTGACAGTAAAGGATAGGAATAAGAGGAAAATAATTGCATAAAAAGGGTCTGGAAACCTTTATTTCCCTTCATCTTGCCATGAGATTTGGGCCAACAAGTAACCTCCCTGATTCCAATTGTATAATTAAAATGACTATTACTTCCTACCACCTGAGAGTGAATGATGTGGGGATTAAGCAAGAACATTTTGCACATTTTCATTTACTGGGCCTCATGAATTATATAGCAAGTCTGGGTTATAGACAGATTGAATATGTAAATACTTAGATTAGTTACATAGCAAATACATCAATCACTAAGTTATTTATCTATACATCTGACAGTTCTCCATCTATTTGTTCATATTTACAGATTACCATATTCTCTCGCTAGGATATGAAGCACTTGAAGAGTGCAAGTTTGCTGTTTGGGTCTGTGGCCCAGGAAAGAATGTGAACCTAAAAAAAAGACAATTGTTAACTCTTAACAAATGCCAGTAAATGAAAACTTCTTACATTCCACGGCTGAGAAATATATGTTATATGTATAATGATATAGTATATGTATATATTATAAATAAGTATATATATAATGAAATAAATGGTAGGTATTAGTAATATATCTTATTCCTTTCAAAAATATTGCAATGCAAGTAATCAGTAGGTCTAGAATATGACCAGGAATCAGCATTTTTAAACAATTACCCCAAGGTCTTGTGATGAAGGTGGTTTCCAGACATGGTTTCCAATCATGGAGCAAAAGGATTACTCATGTTGTATTTCTAATATTTATGTATAATTGGGAGAATTAGGTGATTTTTTTCCAAGTATTCCTCAGCAGCAGTTCCAGAGAAATCATGTTGTAACTAGAATTTCTCTGTGTTATTTGGTTCTTGATTCAAAATAACTATAAGATATGTGCTTCACTAAGCAATACCCTGTATCTGGTCCAGTACCTCTTGGATGTGTAAGATTGTTCACAATGCAGCTAACCAAATTAGGGGCAAGTACATTTTGGAAACAGCTGTTCATGCTGTATTAGAAATTTTGACACACACTTTCTGAAAATTAAAGCTTTTGCAACTTACACTACTTTAACATGCCTATTGGAAATTCTATTCATTTTTTAGTCTACCTCCCCCAACCTTCTCCTCTTCACCCCTTCTCACCTCCTGTTCCTCCTTTCCCCTCTTCCTTTTCATCCTTCTTTTTATATATAAAGCTATTCTCAGCATTTCAGGAACTTCCCTAACTTGATCTATTTTAACAATACTTGTTTTTGAGCACCCCCTATATGCACTGTACAAGACACTACTACTGTGGATAAAAATATATACTAGAATTCACTCAACACATATTTACTAAGAGCCATTCCGTGCCAGGCTCACTTTCTGCCCTAAGGATTTAGACCCTACCCTCAAGGACCTTTTATTCCAGTGCCTATATGTAATGACTCTAATAAAAAAATAAAAACAAATCAATGAGATATAGTTCAAATGTTATGGAATTTCAGAGGCAAGGCATTTTTCAATCTGAAGTAATCAGAGCAGGCTTCATGGATGAATTCCATTTGATCTGTATTTTGAAGAATATATTCATATAGGCAAAGACACACTAAGAAGATGTTTGAAGTATTGGGAATAGCATGGCAAATACTTATGGGGAGAAGATGTGGGATTAACACCAGGAATATAAACTAGTTAATTTGATTCTATGTCTGCTGTATATAAAAAGACATTCTAAATAATAACAATGAGAACATAGTTTGGGGCCTTGGGTGTTGACTATAGAAGGTAAGGCTTTTATGGAAGGCAATTGGGAGCCATTGGTTATACAGAATGAAATAAAAGAGGAATAGATAAAAGGTAAGGGGATGATTTAGAGGCTGTTAGGAAATTGAAGAGAAGAGAAGAGGAGACAAAGGCTAAAAATAGGGCACTGAGGGTAAGAATTAAGAAAATAAGAATATTATCCCTCTATATTGAAAATCACCTTTTTTCAAATAGTCCTTCTCTCTAGAAAAATCCACCCACCTCTCTCTAATCATGCCCCAGGTCCCCAAGAAATTTCCTTCCATGGTACTTTGTAAAACCAGGCTCTTGGGAATTTCTCACTTGTTTACCCTGAAACACTCTGATATTTATTTCCCATAGCCTTCATGTATTAATCACCAACCACACACTGAGTATTTGCTGAGAGGCCTTTTTTAAAAACTTTGTTTTAATGTTTTTTTATTTATTTTGAGAGTGAAAAAGTGAGGGGATGGGTAGAGAGAGAGGAGGAGAGAATCCCAGGCAGGCTCTGCAGGATCAATGCAGAATCCCCCATGGGGCTCAATCTCATGAACTATGAGATCATGACCTGAGCCCAAATTAAAAGTCAGTGGCTTAACCGACTGAGCCACTCAGGCACTCCTGAAAGTCCTTTTTAAAATCAGTGTTGTTTTATATTCTTTGAAATCCCTGGTCAAGGTCACAGGAAGCCTTGACAGTCTCTGGACCCCTGATGAGAAAAGAATAAACTCTGGGCATACCAGTGAGTGATCGTGGCCTTTTCCTCTGACAACTTTGTGCCATCTTTGGCTGCCCTTTTTATGTACTTGTCATTGTGTTTCCCTACATCAATCTCATAAAACATCCTTTCCTCATGCTTGACATATTGATATCTTCCTACCACAGATAAAACATAGAGAGCTGTAATATGGGCAGGGGCTGAAATTATTTGCGATACACAGAAATCCCTGCTGATGTTTACGACTGGTGTGATATTAAACACATTACTTTTCCTGACAGCCATTTTCATTATACCTGTGCCATACACGTGAAGAATCTGAAAGTGAAATCTTGTTTCTTCCAACTGGGTTCATGCAATCACATTTAAAAAGTGTGTGTGTGTGTGTGTGTGTGTGTGTGTGCACATATGCATGTGTGTCCTTCTTTTTATATGTATTTATCTTGGAGAAATGGCACAAATCCCAGAGAAGCTATAGTAAAAACGATTGTCTTTTATCGGACCAGAATTTTTGTGGTTGGTGGTATCACATGGGAAGATTTAGGGGACCATTCTTACGTGGGACAAGACAGTGGCTGATAATACAAAAGTCTACAGTGATGTAAACAACAAGAATAGCAACAGCAAAAGGTGACCCTTCCGGAGGATTTCTTTAAGAAATCCTTGGGGCGCCTGAGTGGCTCAGTCGGTTGAGCCTCCAACTTCGGCTCAGGTCAGATTTCACATTCGTGGGTTCGAGCCCCGCGTTGGGCTCTGTGCTGGCGGCCAGCTCAGAGCCTGGAGCCCGTTTCCTGTCTTGTGTCTTCTTCTCTCTCTGCCCTTCCCCCTCTCATGCTCTGTCTCTCTCTGTTATCAAAAATAAATAAAACATTAAAAAAAGTTAAAAAAAGAGAAATCCTTTGATATGTTTCACATTTATGTTTAACATTAAATCCTCAAAACAACCCTATGCCGTAGATAAGTGGTTACTACCTATTTACCAGGGGAGAGTAACAAGGCTCATGAAAGGCATAGGCTTCTCCAAGGTAACATCCAGTGATTCAAGCCTAGGTCTGTCTGACCACAAAACTTAGGCTTTTAACTGATCAGAATTCTTTATGCTTAGGGGAAGATAAAGGCCAAATCCTAGAAGATCAGCCAGAGAAATATGCGAGGCCTGTCGGCACGAGTGCTGATTCACTGGGGT
This sequence comes from Suricata suricatta, assembly GCF_006229205.1. Classification (NCBI taxonomy): domain Eukaryota; kingdom Metazoa; phylum Chordata; class Mammalia; order Carnivora; family Herpestidae; genus Suricata; species Suricata suricatta. The sequence continues at coordinate 22,270,147 of NC_043708.1, read as the reverse complement.
GTGTTTCCAAGCTTACCACCTCTGATTAATGTTCAAAATCTTTTGGATAAACAGTTGGGGCTCTGTGAGGTGCTTTAATTGCATATATGTTTGGATTCCAGTGCTGGAGTTTATTTACTCTACTTTGTACCTAAACTGGAATAAGGGTTGTTACCTCCAGGTGAGGAACAGTTACAATTTTGATTAAGGTTCTAATGGGATTTCCTTTTCGTTCTGTTTTTCATTGTCCAGTCTTTGGATGCGGTCACTAGGAAGTGTGAGACAGGAAATCTGAGGGTGAAGTCCCTTTCAGGTTCCTCAGGTAGAGGGTGCATGGCAGAGGGTGCATCTCTCCCAAATGACCTCTTACAGCATCTGCCTAGGGGGAAGAACTTTATAAGAAGGAACTTACGGTTCACTCATTATTTACTTTCTCTAAAATAACCCGAGGTTATTTTACAATGGATTGTAATATCCTTACATCCACCATTGGGAATTACACTGTTAACATACAGGAACTTAAGAGCTCTTTCCTCCCATAATTTTACTGAGAAAAAAACCCAGAAGAATCTTATTTGAGACTACTATAACACAATTAATCATTTATTCAGTTGCCCTTCATCCTGGAAGTTGAGATATTAGTCTTTTCTGTGTTTTATATGAGCAAAATTAAGATCTTGTATGCACACATTTTTTATGACCACTCATATAATAGATACTATATGGAGCTGGGAGATAAATAAAATGGAATACAGTATAAAAATTCAGATTTGTTTCCCTTAAGGATTTTTGTAATCTACTGGAAGAAGCAAACACAATGGCATGGTTTATAATATAATTTGCTAAGTGTGGTGATCGAGGCATTCACACAGTATCATGAGAATCGAGCAGATTGACAAGTGGCTCAGCTGGCCTGAGAAGGTGGGGGATTCTTATGGGGTGTAACACTCAGAGTATTAACAAAGTATGTAAAAGTAACTAATCTTATTTCTGAGAGTTTGCTATGTATTTGACTGAGTGCTAAGTGCTTTATTGTTCTATGTGTTTGATGAAATGCTAAGTGCTAAGGTCCTGAATTGTCAGGCGAATCTTATTCTTAAAACAACCCAGCAGAAAGTATGCTATTACTATTACCACTCTATAAACTTTGCAAGACGCAGAGCAGAGATTTGAGCCCATATGTTCTGGCCTCAGAGCTCAGGTCTTAGCGAAGATGCCACACTATCATTACCCATAGTGTATCACGTAGGAACACCACCAAGAAAGCTGCTTGTTCTTCTTGGACCCAATAATCACTCCTGCCCTTGGGCAAAAAGCTCAGTTCTAGCTTTTGATGAATTTCCTTTTGAAACTGAAAGTTAATAAGTTGGGTAGAAAATAAACCTGCAGATATCAGCTTTGATATTGACAGATGGGTTGCAAGATCTAGGCATTTGAGTTTCTTTTTTTAAGTGTATCTATCCATTGTTCTGCATTATGCACTTTACACTCCTCCAGCAGAGCACTGTATTATACAGGTAACACATGACCATGGCAGGATCCCACTCAATCCCATGCTTCTTGGCGTCTCAAATGGCCCCATCAGCAAAAGACTTTGCCACTTTGGTGCTTTTCTGAAGAAAAGCATTGTCTTTTATGTTCTGGAGAAAGAGAGAGAGAGAGAGAGAGAAAGAGAGGGAGATAGAGGGAGAGAGAGGGAGGGAGGGAGAAATGATCTCTCATTAACCTGCCAGAGCCATATGAAAATTCTGAGAAGTCAAGTTCAGTCATATAATGCGTGAGTGTTATTTATCCTGAATACTGCAAATTTGGCATACTGGGGGTGGGGGGGAGGGGTGACAGGGTTAGGTAGATTTATTAGCATCCTGTCAGGAAATTTCCCATGAGCAGTAGAGAGGTTTGCCAGAAAATTCAGTGTAATTGATGGGAGCAAGTTGGACTAATTCTTAGCAGATTCGCACTGGCTCTGTTCACACCTTTTCTTTACAGACAACAAAATGTACTGAGCAGAGAGCTCATTAAGAGGACCTTCCTGCAAACACACACTTTGCACCAGGTTTCTTTCCCCTGCTTTTCTTCTTTCATATAATTATTTCAGTTACTTGAGAAGATACAAGCACATATTGGAAGCCTTACTGAATAGGCAATGATTTTTACTCATTTGTACGTATCTTTTTTTCTCTCTAAGGGAAAGCCTATACTTCAGGGAATAAGGCTTAACAAGAAGCTGGTATCTGTTCTGTGTTTCACTCTGCTTTTACGAAAGGATTAGGGGTTTCATCTCTTGGGTCTAAAAGCCAACAGGGCAGAGATGTGATAGTGGAAAGTTAGCCTTTGAATTAGGACAGTTGGGTCCCAGTCATAAGCTTGCCAGCTCTCTGGCCCTGAGCCAGTTACTTAAACTTGCTGAGCTTTGGTTTCTTTGTTTGAAAGGTGAGGTTAATGATACACATCTCACAGGGTTCCTAATAAATATTAAATGAAATGAAAAATGTCATAGTTACTTGACCTGAGCATCTTTCAATTTCTAGTTCAAGCGCTGCCTCCCCTGAAAAGCCTTCCCTGATGCACCCAAGCAATGACAGTCACCATTATCGAGAAGTTATGATGTTGCTACACATCATGTAGCACGCTGTATATGCTGTAAGTCATTGGCTCTTCAGAATCCGGAGGCAGAGAAAGAGACTATGGAAAAGGGAAAGAGACATGGGGAGGAAGAGAGAGAGAAAAAAAGAGAATGAGTTCTCATGTAATCTTGGTCAAGATATCCATCCTTTGTAAACTTCAGTTTCCTTATCAGTAAAACAGTAAAATTATAAAGCCCAGGTATTAACTAGTTTCATGACTAAATGAGATAATTTATATTACATGCTTTCCACAGTGCATGGCACATAGCAAACTAGTAATAAATGGAATCTAATATCCTTGTTTCTGATGATGAGTTTCAGGGTTTTTTTGGGCAAGGATTTTTAGCATTTGTTGTGTTCTGGATTCCATTCTTCAATTTCCCGTTGTTCATTTCAGTTTCACCTGCTTTACAAGTCGGTGAGGAAGTTGGAATCCATAGTTGTTGGGTTTTTTTCCCCAACTCTGAACTGCATCAATCACATAGAAACACTCAAGAACTTTTTTGAAGAAAAAGTAAAGGGAATGAGGGAGAGGAGGAAGGAGTGAGAGTTGATACTGGAACATACTTTGTAAAGTGTCAGGAGCTGCACAATGTGGAAAACCACCACAGGAAACCAACACCACAGGGGTAACAGGTCAACTTGACTTCTAGTCAGACTTTTTCTCATAAAGTTGGCATTTCTATTGAAAACTATAGCTCTGCCTCTGAAAGCATTTAACAAAGACAAGAAGAGCAAGAAAAGGAAAAAATATGTTCCAACACTGTAGTGTGTGAATTTTAATGTATTTTTCCCATTTCTTTCTTCCAATAGAAGGAATGGATACTCTTATCTTTTCACAAAGTAGCATATCCCCATGGCTGGATCAAATAGCTAACATTGCAAAGGAGTTGAATGACTTCTGATTTTTGTTAAGCTGAAATAATGTGGCCCAGCCAAGTGTGATTTTGGCCAAGAAAGCTCAGATTTCTCATCCAGCTTGTTTAGCCTGTTCCCTGTTCCAGAATTTTACACACACCTTCTCTTGACAGAGTAGTTTCAAGAAATCAAATGAAATGTTTGGCACAAATGGTGGTGGTATCAACTCTGTTCAGAGCTCTGCTTACATGTTCTGGGTCTGAGGTGCCCACCCAGACTCCCCACCTGGTCAAATGCAGCCAGGTTGTTACCCAGCCTAGAGCTCCCCGTTCCCATGTTAGTTCTCAAATATACAAACAGCCCTGCTTGGCACACACATTTCTGCTTCTCCTCACCTCATGGTCTTTAAAGGTTAGGAATTTCGAAAGGAAATAGAAGTCTCAGAAAGTGAAAGATACAGGTTACCTCTGCTCTGCTCTGCTCTGCGGTTTAGTGGCAGCGGTCAGTGTAAGGCTGGGCGAGACTTACAGATGAGTTTTGTTTGTTCCAACAGGGTTAAGAAATACAGACAAGCCCTTAAAAATGGGATATTTCAAATAAAAATTAAAATCATTAGCTCCTCTTGGCAAATCAGAAGACATTGCGATACTGGGCCTGCTGCATTTCCATGACACAAACATTTGCCAGAGATCAGTGGCAATGGGTTTTGGCATTCTTCAGGCGGCTGCAGCCCCAGCACTTCCTACTACCTCACCAACACCACAGATGGTGTCCTGTTCTAATAACTAGAGGTGGAAATGTTTAAACACTAGAATTCTTATTTTAAGTTTATTTTGAGAGAGAGAGAGAGAGAGAGAGAGAGAGAGTGTGTGTGTGTGTGTGTGTGTGTGTGTGTGTGTGTGTGTGTGAGCGAGTGGGGGAAGGGCAGAGAGTGAGGGAGAGAGAGAATCCCAGGCAGGCTCTGTGCCATCAGCTCAGACCCAGATGCAGGACTGGATCCCAACAACCAAGAGATGACACGAGCCAAAATCACAGGCTGGACACTTAACCAACTGAGCCACCCAGGTGCCTCTCTCTACATTAGAATCTTAAGTCAAACGTACTGTATGCACTTACTTTACCTGTTTGAACTCTGGAGTCATTTGACAGTGTAGCCTGTGCTATAAAGGAGAGGAAAAGGACATTCCAAATGACACGTGTTACATATTATTTCATTATAGTATCTCTTTTCCTTCTCTTCTGCACTCTCTGCTTTCATTCCCTATCCCCCCAGGGATATATAATTATCTTTATTCCCAATGAAAGATAAATAATCAAAGACTTTCAGCTTGTGGACCCAGAGAAAAATTCTGCTTCTAAGTTCTGCAGCCTTACCTCTTGCTTATGACATTAAATGTCACTAAATCAAGAAGAGCTTGAGAAAAAAATAGCAAAGTGTCTATTGTCATACTAACAGGCAGTAATGTCTCCATTGCACAGGCCCACTTTCCCCAAACTAACCAAACTCTTCCATCCACGGAACCTTCCACAGTAAGTCGTGTTCTGCAAAGAAAGACCAACAAGGTTTCCCACATGTATTCTTCCTGGCAGAAAGTCATCATCTTATTTTTTTCTTCTAATTCAAAAATCAGTATTTTTCCCTTCTAACTTTATTCAGTCTCATTTTTAAATGGAAATGGTCAAAAGCTAGATGGTTGCCTTATCCTTTGTCATTTTTATTCAATCCATTCTCTATTCTTTTTTCACATTTTGCGTGTTTTTCTCCACAATTTTGCTTGCATCACTAAGCTGTTTATTTTTTAACTCACACTTATATAGTTCTTTAGCCTTATGTCCTAACTCATGAAAAACATGGGAATTCTTCTACCTTTATTATTCTTTATTACAATGCCCTACGTTGTGTGGGAGAGTGTGTGTGAGTGTGTGCGCACGTGTGTGTGTGTGTATTGGCCTTTTTGAAATACACTTTACATTGATGTTTCACCATTTCTTACCAACCCCACACCCTTATAAGCCTTTGATGTTTTTAAATGCTTACAAAGTAGCCTAGCCCCAGAGTGAACTTCCTAAAGTCCATGCATCATCAATTTCTGTACCCACTTAACACCCTCCAGGTGCCTCTTCAGTGACCTGATGATGAAGTACAAATGCTTTAGGGCGCTTGCGTGGCTCGGTTGGTTGAGCATCTGACTTCAGCTCAAGTCCTGATCTCACAGTTTGTGGGTTTGGGCCCCGCATTGGGCTCTGTGCTGACTGCTAGTTCAGAGCCTGGAGCCTGCTTTGGATTCTGTGTCTCTTTCTCTCTCTGCTCCTCCCCTGTTCACACTCTGTCTCTGTCTCTCAAAAATAAATAAATGTCAAAAAAATTTAAAAATACAAATGCTTTATCACTCACAAGGCTCATCATGGTCTACTGTCTCTCTCACTGTCCAACAACATCTGTTTCATTCCCCCATCCAGATACCAGCCACACTGCACAATCCAGAGGGTTCTGAATACAGATGTGGAACTTTCCACATGCAATGAGTGCTCACTGAAAGATCTTAAGCGAAAGGGTGCTATTATGTGAACTGTGCATTAGAAAAATTTCTCTGGGGAAACTGTACAGCAGGCCCTGTTTCCCCCCAAAAAAAAGTTGACGACTAAGAACTGCATCAGTCTGTTTTTATTTGTTCAGACAAAGGGGTATTGAGAGACTGAATCAGGCTCTGGGAATGGGAAAGAGAGGCCAGAGCTGAATGTGGAGACAGCCAATTTTGCAGTTTACATAAGTTTGGATAAGAGGGAAGGGACTTTAAAATTTTGAGCCTGAGTAAATGAAGTAATCGTGATGTCATTAACTAAGGTATGTGACATACATTAAGTCATTAAGTTTGGGGTAAGATTGGGGAGAAGTGGAAAGTAGTAATGAAAGTGGTGAATTGAGATCATCTATAGAAAGAGATCCAACAGGTGGTGGTAGCTCAAACTACTGGATGATATTAAAGATCTAGATCCAGGGTCCTCTACTCAAGTTAGTAGCTGAACCCATGGGATGATTCACATGAGGTCATCAAAGGAAAGAGTATGGAATGATATTATTAAGGAGAGGGACTTGATGGAAACACATTTTTTAAATGATAGGTAATGGAAAACAAACCAGAGGAAAGTTCGAACGTGCGAAATTGGCATGTTCATTGCACCATTACTTTGACTTTTTCCTCCTATTTGACAATAGTCACATCTAGAACTTATACTGCCTTTAACGTATAAGGAAGATAACCAGTTCCTTCCACCAAACAAGAACTGTATCTTGAGTCTGCAGTTACATATCCTATTGTATTAAGCAAAGGTCTTGCCCTTTAGAATAGGTAAACCGGATGCCTCCAATTCTGTTTTTTCAAATGAAGTACGTCTGGATGTCAAGGTGATTGGCATAACACTCATGCGTAATAACCAGAGGCTGAACTTAACTTCCAAGATCTTAACAGAGGATCCTCTCAGGAGGAAACCTTTCTGACTTATCAGTCTTTGAAATAAAATCTGTTTGCTTTTCATTTGTTTTTCACTCTATTTCTGTCATTTTTTTGTCCTTTTTGATTACCAGAGATATTTATATGGAAACCTTATTTCTGTGAGATTTTATAGTTGATATCTTATCTCTTCCCATCATGCTAATTATTTAGGCTGCAGCAGATTTCCTTTTAACATATATGGTTTCCTTAATGTGAAGGGCATTAGATGTTAGGAGACAAATAGGTGAATAGAAACAGGATATGTATATGTGTGTGATGGGGTGGGAGGATGGGGTGGGAGGAGACTAGGCATGTACCTCAGGAACTCTCTGATATAAGAGAGTTGACTGGATTTCAGAGGGAACTGGAAAGTAAGATAATGCAAGAATTGCACTAACAGAGGTGAATGAGAGCTCCAAACCAATGGCAGACACATTAGAGGAATAGGGGCTGGTGAGTTTAGAAACAAGACCATTCTGGCAGCTTGTGGAGCTAGAATATGCCTTCCCACTGTGCTCTGCAAAGATGAACCTCTTCCTTGTCATGAAACATTTGGGGAACTTTTTAATTGCCAAGAAAATGTTCAGAATGCACTGGAAGAGTTATCCAGCCACGTGCATTGATTTACGTGGGACCCATGGACATCAGTCACATAGAGATCTGTGTAAAGACCTGAAGGCCCCCATGGAGCTCAGACCAAAAGGAGATAAGGTGAGGTCCCTAGGAAGACTTGCCACCAATGAAATACAACCTGACCTTAGGCTAAACTAAGTAGTATGACTAGGATGTTGAAGAAAGGAAGCATTTCCAGGTCAAGTTTGAAGCTGGTTCTAAATGTCCTTAGATCTTCTTTCCGTGCATGTCTATTTGGGAGAAAAAATTATTTGCAAAGGAAAGAACTGTGCCACTAAGAACTTTACTGGTTTTCTGTGGGAGAGACTTCTGAAAGCACTGCATTCTGACAGAAGGAAGAGATTTTACTTCTGAGATGAGAGACCAAGGACCCTAGAAGGAAGTGGTCTAGATGGTTGTCACTCCAGGAGGAGAGTGGGCATAGAATAAAAGCTTTCAAGTACATGCACATCCTCCAGAGCATGGGAGTTGAACCGGATACATATAAGAAGCTCTTCTCCCACTGTGGAATTTCTATAGAAAATAAGTGGAGAAGGAGATCCTAGGGCAAGACTAGATGTCTTACTAATTAAACAGATGGGCTCTGGGGAAACATTGCAGCAAATTACAGAGTTCTTCTAAGTAGGATATAGTGATATCTTCATGATTTTAGTACACGGGCTTGCTCATATTTGGTTAGCATGATGGCATCTAAAAAATAAGAAAACTGTAAAATGAATGGATCCATTCCTCATCATTTCTATCCAGTGGTATAAATTATGTTTTTCTTGGCCACCTCTCTTCCTATAAGCAAGATGGGGTGTATCTAAGAGCCGTATATGTCTCTCAGGACACCCAGGACACCCAACCTGAAGATTCTCTTCCAAAAGTGCCCTCAGTCCTACTCAGAGAAGAGATCAGCAGAACGGCCATGTTGCTATAACTGCAGCAAGGATGCATGTATGCAGAGACGCCCTAAGAATGTTTTATTTATCCTGGTTGATCCTGAGGACTGTGTGGGACAAACTCATTTTCAGAAATCTGTTATCTGTTAAAAAGGAAGAAAATAAGATCATTTGGTCTCAAGCAATGGGGAAAATCATCCCATTTGCAGACTGCTTCTTAATGAGGTTTCTTGGTAACTTTTCAGAGACAGTTTTGTATATTAAAAAGGAGTATTTCATCTCCTCACTGTGCTTTGCAGGCTCAAGAAAGGAGAACTATTAAGTTTGTTTCTTGAAGTGATGCTAAATAGGTGAGGAGCACATAGGCCAGGAGGAAACGGTTTTACCATTGGATCAAGGACCCTGTCTCCCAGGCAAAGTTCATTATCATGCTGACCTCAGACCACTTTAGCTGCAATCGTTTGAAAGGAAAAGAAAGAACTATATGAAGAAAAAATTATGTTACACTATAGTCTTCAGTACTTCCAGTTAAGAAAACAAACAAAACAAAACAACACAAAAAGCCTGGTACTGCTTTGGGAGGCAGTTTTCATTTTGTTTGTTTAAAGTGATTTCTCTTTGATTCCACCTCCCCTTTCACATCATTCACCTGCTTTTGCTTGACAATGTGCGTGTACTCCCAAATATCCCCAAAGGACACTGTTGATGTAAGGCTGATTTCATTGAAAGGGAATTCAGTCCTTCACTCAAAGCTACAACTCAGTTATTTTTTCTTTGTAGAAGCTTTCCTAGATTTTCTGACCCTATTTTGAAATAGAACTTGTCTTCTTTAATCCCCCTAAACTGATTGCACAGAAAGGATCCCAAAGTCACACTGTTGGGAAGTGGCCCAGGCAATCTGGTTCAACCATATTTTCAGCTTCTATAATACAGCAAAAGAATTTTCCCCAGCATTCAAATATGCTGGACCTTTTTCACAATAAGCCAGATCATCCTAGCATGAGGGAATAATCCTAGCTAATGATAGCTAATCCATTCAGATTGCTTACTATGACTAGATATTTCACAGGTAATTATTAAAAGGCTGTATAAGGTACAGATTAATAGTGTGACTTTCAGAGCCAGAGACATGGGGTTCAAATCCTATTTTATCTCAATGTGACCTTAGCTGAGTTGCTTACCTTTTCTAAGCCACAAATTCTTCCTTTATGTAATGGGGATAATTATAGCTATTGTAAGTTGTTGTCAGGGTTAAATGAGATAATGAAAGATAGAGTACTAATCATAATATTTGACATGTTAAAAATTTGTTAATTATTTTTACTATCCTTTGCTTATGTCCAAATATTTAAGTGTAATTTTCAACACCCTATTATATGCAAGGATCATAGACCTTGAAATTGATATCCAGTAGAACTAATAGTTGAAGACCAATGAGATGATAATTATAATTGCCTGATACATTTTTTTCTTCTTCAGAAAGTGGATTTTAAGTCAGCTCAAGAAGCTTATTTGCAGTGCTGGCCTAGATTGGCATTCCCTGTTTCTGAAGCAGAGGATGATTCAACTAGATTTCCCCAATTTTGAACTTGGGAATCTAGGTGGAATCTAGGGTTGAATATTTGCTATAGGAAATCTGGGGCACCTAACCAAGGAGACCAGAATAATAAATATCAGACTCTCTTTTGGAAAAGGAAAAGATAAAACTTTGTCATAGAATTGCTTGACGTATAACTTTGTTTTCCCATATTAAATACATCCTTTTTTTTTTGTCTCTTCTCCGTCTCTGTCTCTCTCTCTCTCTGTCACACACACACAGGCACACACTTTCCAGAACAGTTCAGGCACCTAAAAGAAAGTTATGAAGAATTATATTATTTGATCTCATAGAATATTTTGAACTGTTCCCAGGAAAGGTAAAATTCTCAAACTCTTGGGGTTTATCAGCATTATTCCTAATAATAATTACTGTGGTCATCAGTCAACATTGGTATCACCACTTTCTGTAATAAGCCTTATTGAACTGCTAGCAGTTACACAGAACTCCCCAATTCTACAGGCTCTGTGCTAAATCACCAATGCCATTTCCTGTAGCAGAGCGCCCCCTAGCACCTTCACACACCTCTGAGTTAAATTTGTTCTGTGAGACCCCAAAGAATAGCTACTAAATAGCAGGGGCAGGTTTCACCATTTAGGGATCTAGGTTCTCCAAGACTAAAGTGCCCAGCATTAACCTGCTGATATTTGTTCATCTGACCTCATAGCAGCTGGAACTGTCAAGGAGAGTTTTTAGACCCCCCTAATCTGCCAAAAGCAAAGCAGGTGGCTTTCTCTCAGGTCAGAATTGGTTTTTAAAATTCCATTAATTTTGTCAAGTCAACTTAATTCTTTGTATCTGCTAATGATTGTCCTTTGGAATGTTTGCAGTAAAGGAGTGGGCATACTTTTATTAGGCAATGTTTAAAGCTTGTGTGAGAGAGAGAGAGAGACAGAGACAGAGATAGTGAGAACAAGCAGTAGAGACTGACTTTAGGCTTATGAAGTTCACATCTTAGTTTATCCCTGAAATGAAGAGATTTTGGCTCCTGTGTTATTTGTATTTAATTTGTGTGGCCCACCTTGGCATTAGATCAAAGCTTTGAGCCCTGTTTTAAAGCATTTGCATGTCTGGGAAGAAGTTGGTAGGCTCACGCAGCAGAATATAAAAGCGTATTGCTTCAACCTCTCTCTGAAGGCAGGGAGGGCGAGGGGGAGGTGTGAGATATTTTAAAAATAAGACATGCTGCTAAATTCCCTGCCAACCTCCGTTCATGCTGAGTGGAGTGTAAGTAACAAGTATCAGATAGTTCCTCCAGATGTCAGCTATTTAAAGAGACATGTGCTAGGAGTTCTGTGGACTTATCCCTGGTAGCAGTAACAGTAAGGTGGTGGTGGGGATGACAGCGAAGGCATGGTGTTGGAAGTGGATGTCTATTGTGAAGAAACTTTATCAATGACAAATGCTTGTTAGAATGTGTTTGTACATTTGGGAAATAAGAAAAAATAGGAGAAGAAATGACCTAATCACTTGGGAAGGCCATCATATCTAACTTAATGTGAGTACCATCTGAGTTTTAAATGTATGAAGCAAGAGGAACATCAGGAACCCTTACTCCCTGTAGAATTACCATATTATTCTTGAGAAATTGACTAAGAAGCCAAGAAATATTATAATGAGATGAATGATTATCCAAATTTAATTTTATACTTTTCTCTATTATTTACCCTAACCCAGACTGAAAAAAATACATTTAGAATTGTTAGCTCTTCCTGACCGACAGACCCTGTAATTATTGTATAATGCCCTTCTTCATCTCTTTTTACTGCCTTAACATTAAAGTCCAGTTTGTCTGATATAAGTATGGCCACTCCAGCTTTCTTTTGACTTCCAGTAGCATGATAGATATTTCTCCATCCCCTCACTTTCAATCTGAAGGTGTTCTCAGGTCTAAAATGAGTCTCTTGTAGACAGCAAATAGATGGATCTTGGTTTTGTTTTTATCCATTCTGATACCCTATGTCTTTTGATTGGAGCATTTAGTCCATTTACATTCAGTATTATTATTGAAAGCCATTGGTTTAGAGACATTGTGTTCTCTGTAGGACTCATGCTTTTAGTAGTGTCTCTGGTACTTTGTGTTCCTTGCAACATTTCTCTCATGGAGTCCCCCTTAGGATTTCTTGTAGGAATGATTTAGTGGTGATGAATCCCTTCAATTTTTGTTTGTTTGGGAAAACCTTTATTTATCCTTCTATTCTGAATGACAGGCCTGCTGGATAAAGGATTCTTGGCTGCATATTTTTCCTATTCATCACATCGAAGACTTCCTGCCATTCCTTTCTGGCCTCCCAAGTTTCAGTAGATAGGTCTATTACATACCCTTTGTATGTTAGGGCTCTTTTATTGCTAGCTGCTTTCAGTATTCTCTTTTTATCCTTATATTTTGCCAGTTTCACTGTGATATAGTGTGCCGAAGATTGATTCAGGTTACGTCTGAGGGAGCCTCTTGGATTTCAATGTCTGTTTCCTTCCCCAGATTGGGGAAGTTTTTGGCTACCATTTGTTCAAGTACACCTTCAGCACCTTTCTCTCTTGCTTCTTCTGGAATTCCTATGATAAGGATATTGTTCCACTTGATTGCATCACTCAGTTCTCAAATTATCCTTTCATGCTCCTGGATCAATTTTTCTCTATTTTTCTCGGCTTCCTCTTTTTCTATAATTGTGTCTTCTAATTCACCCATTCTCCTCTCTGCTCTTCAATCCATGCAGTGGCCACCTCCATTTTATTATGCACCTCATTTATAGCATTTTTAATTCATCATAACTATTTTTAAGGTCCATAATCTTTGTAGCAATAGCATCTCTGGTGTCTTCCATCCTCTTTTTAAGCCCAGAAATTAATTCTATGACTATTGTTCTAAATTCTTGCTTAGTTATGTTACTTGTATCTCTTTTGACCAATTCTTTACAGGTCACTTCTTATTGGAGTTTCTTTTGAGGAGAGTCTTCCGTTTCATCATTTTGGCTAGCTTGCTGTCTCTTGTCAGTTTTATTTTATTTTTTTTATTAAATAGTGTATACAAAGTTGGTTTCCATATAACAACAGTGCTCTTCCCCACAAGTGCCCCTCTCCAGGACCATGATCCCCCTTCCCCTTCACCCCTCTCTCTTCAGCCCTCAGTTTTTTTTCAGTATTCAAGAGTCTCTCATGATTTGTCTCACTCCCTCTCCCTAACTCTTCCCCCTCCCTCTTTCCCCTTGTCAGTTTTAAAAGCTTATTATGTGCTGTGCACCTGCGCATATTGCTGTATTAAAGGAGGCTCATAGACTGCCCAGGACCTTTCCATTCAGGAAGTGTTCTTTTAATCATGTCCCTTGTCTCTCTTGTTGAGACTTTGGTTATTTTATTTCCCTACTCATAGTGATATTTGGAACTCTCCACCACATGTACTTTGGTTTGTTTCTTGAGTTAGGCCTATGACGCTGTCTTCTTAGTGGACCCTGTCTCTTTTCCTTCCAGACTCTCATGGTTCAGAGTCCTTTGGCTTCAGCCCTTCTTTGTTTGAGAGATGCAGGTGGGAAGTATGGAACTCCTTATTTCTCTGCCATATTTCCCTCTGAAATGGTGATTAGGAGGCTGTGTGTACCACAATCAGCTTCACTCACTGCTCACTTGACTTTAGGATGAAGAGGTAAGAGCCAGCCTGCAGTCTAAGGCCCATCCTCTTTCCAGGGGGCAAATCCAATGTGCAAAAAGCAGGGCAGGGGGCAGGGTCCTGGTTTATTTCTGGAGGTTGGTGTTCCTAGTGGTCACCTTCCTCAGATCCCACTCTGAAACCATGTAATGTCTACGTTAACTGCAAGTCCTCAACTGGTGTGGGAGGAGACGCCAGCTCTCAAAATATGTGTATGTATATATGGATAATCTTTTGTAAGGTTTGAATCTCAGCAGTTAAGGATTTCTTGTAAGACCTGTTGAAGATAGTAACGATTGGAACCAAAATGTAGGGTCACTTCTGCTTCCAGTTTTCAGAATTCGTAGCATCAGTTTCTCAATCTTTACCATAGTAAATTCGCATCCTCCTCCACCAGTTCATTTGGTGTTTTCTTATCACAGTCATGCTTAAAACTCTCTGCAGAAGACCATACAAAAATTTTAAACAATCTGTTCGTTTGTTTCTATAAACTGAGACTCAGTTCCTTTCCTTAATTCAAATCTCAGTGCTGTTTCTTAATAACTAGAGGAGCTACAAAAACTGTTGTTTTATAATTTCATTGAGGCTTAGTTCTTCAGGTTTTGTGTGGAACTCAAACAAGGAAGCTGTCAGCTCTTGGCTCATTGTTGGTAACAAACTTACTTATCTAGTCCTTCCTTTCTGTTTGGAGATGACATTGGGCTCAACTCATCCTGTTCTTTGGGTGAATCAGACACCCAAATAAAACCACTCACCCCAGGGGAAAAATAAACAGGTAGCCACAAAAAGAGAGGTGTGTGATAAAGTGAAGGTAGCCCTGCTAGAGAAGAAAATCTGGTCTGTTTCTTCAACCCCACATCTGTCCCTTTGAGAAATAGGACAAAATGGTGGTGTAATTTAGTTATGTCAAACACAGTGGGATCAGATGCCCTTCAAACACACCAACTTTGAGAGACACTGTGATCATGGTTTGTGGGGTTTTTTTTCCCTTGCCTTTCCTTTTCTAGCATTTTCTGCAGGCATCCCAGGTTGATACATTTGCAGAAAGAGATAAGAGGCAACCTGAGAAGAATCACAACCTGTGTAGTCACTTTGTGGTTACTTGTAAAATGGCCCTGGTATCCTATCTTTAGTTAGTCTCTTGATAGTGCAGGAGAGACTCTGAGCTTTTGTTTATGATGTTAAATGAAGAATGCTGTGTGTCGGAAGGACTCCACTTCCTTATCTGCTGTTCACAGCTACAGGAGGGGAGCACTGGTTTTTTCTTCTAAGCTCTGCTTCCAGTTTATTATTTTTTTTCCTACCTTCTGATTCACATTGTGTCATATAGAAAACTTCTGTCTTTTGAATGAAGAACTTGTTCTGTCATCAATAGTTATAGCTTCTCTAGTGTTTTTCTAAGACTCTTCTGTGCAGGGAACATCATCGTGAATCTGGTATCATTAGAGTAATGCTTTAGTTTTTCCCATATGTACTTAAACCGAGTTCTTCTTCTTCAACGTGGAGTCATAGTATTGAATGAAACCTGAGTCCAAAATTGACATTATAGAATATTTGGGATGCAGCACTGAGCTATCGTCAATATATTACATGAATAGCATAGAACTTGGTAAGAACCTTAAGCCCATGTTACCTCTATGATACTTTTCTCCCCCACTCTTCTCCTTACATATCCAATCTGTGCAGAGCACCATTCGGTCAACTGTACCAGAGGGCAGTTGCTTATGAATTTGTGCAATGGAATGAATAACGCTACTTGTGGCTTGCACTGAAATTCCTTCAAGCCTTGTAAATGTATTTACTATTTCATATTTTTCTGATATCTGTGATCTGCAAAGGTATATATCTACCTTATTATTGCCTTAAAGAGTTGGCAGTCATCTTTGCCATAAATACACATAACATGCTATGTATTTAAAGAAGATTCATATCTCTACACCTCCTCTTTTACAAGGGTCTAGCCCAAATTGAGTGGTGCTGTAAGAATGAAACATAAAAGACAAATCCTGGGGTGCTGGCAGGTAGGAAGGATGGTGTATCTTAATAGAGCAGTGAAAACCAAGTGATTAATAACACATTAAAATGGAAAAGAAAATTCTCCTCCATTTAAGGCCCACAGAACTAGGCTAAACTAGAAAACAGAGAGACCCATGTTGCAGAGTATTTCTGACAAGCCCCTCACCCCCACAGCCACCTACAGTATAGGTGTATATTATCTCTGCACGATTTAGTATCTTGTGCTATTCTGCATTTCTCAGTTTGGGGGCTGAATTCCTCAGCATCCTTGCCACATTACAAAAATAGAAAGCTCCATATCATAGTCATACCACCACCCCACTTGCCGCCCACAGCGTAACAGAAGAGCAGGCAGGCCTCAGTTTTCAAAAGGGTTGTATTCCAAAAGTTATTTGATGAATTCTCAGAGCTCAGATTATGTTTTTCCAGAGATACAATGTATTCTATTTCTGGAATTCAAATGCCTGCTAACCTAGAACATTCCCAAGTATCCTACTATAGTCAAGTACCTGGACATATAGGAAGCATTTTCTAAAGGTATAGTATATTTGGAATTTAGTTTAGGATGTTAACAACACACTCCTTGCTGCTGAAGATTTGATAATAAGATCTGGTCTTACCAGCCATGAACTTGTGTATCTGAAGTTTTCAGTCAAGGTAGTAGTTTTTGTATCTGGGTTAAAATAGGAGTGAAGAGGGGAGTCAAGGACAAGAAAGGGGCTCCAGCTGGAGAAGATACGAGATATTCTAGGATGGAATGAAGAGGAGAATTGGGTGTATTTGAGGGGAATAATAGGCATAGGGGAGAAGATGGGGAGATCAAGGGAGAAGAGATGGTAGTTGAAGGAGTAGGGGTTTGGTGGTTAATAAATAATAAAAGCAGAACATAATTCAATTAAATTTTTGTGGAGCACTCAATCTTGTAGGGACCAGAAAGTGAGTAACGTTTAGTGAGATGCTATGTCTACAGCTAAGATCTTCCGTAAAAAGAGGAGGCAAATTAGCATCACAGAAAGAATCTGTTCAGTCCCAGTCTAGAAATTCAGTAAGAGTGCAAGAAGGAGAGATTTTTTTAAGTTTATTTATTTATTTTGAAAGAGAGCACACATGGGGGAGGGGCTGAGAGAGAGAGAGAGAAAGAGAGAGAGAGAGAGAAAGAGAGAGAGAGAGAGAGAGAGAGAGAGAGAGAGAGAGAGAGAGAGAGAGAGAGAGAGAGAGAGAGAGAGAGACTCCCATCCACGCTGTCAGCACAGAGCCCAGCACAGGGCTTGGACTATTGAAACTGTGAGATCATGACCTGAGCTGAAACCAAGAGTCAGACACTTAACCAACAGAGCCACCCAGGTTCCCCAGTAGAGATTCATTCTGACTTATGGATTAGGAAACATTCTGTGGAAGAGGAAGTATGGGGGTAGGGCTGAGGACTTTAATTTCCTAGGATAGGGAAAGACAAGCAGAGTCCAGGAAGAAGGTGGATGAGATCAAAGTCCACAGAGGGGAGGAGCAGGAGAGGTGAGTGAGAATGGAGATGTGCCTAGAGACAAGAGCACTCCAAGTAGTATTTTACTTTCTGGAGGGGATTTTCTCTTTCAGACACATATATTCTCTTTGGTCTCCAAAGAGAATGGGTAAGTTGTAGCCATAGTGGGATAGAAAGACTAAAGTTGAGAAAGGGTAGTGAAGAGAGGGGTGGGGGCTTTGAGACTCTGCCAGCTGGGGGCTAGTGGAAAAGGGGGGGTTGTTTGTCCTACATCTGGACTCTCCTCCCAAATGCCCTTTGTGTGACTCTCAGATGCCAATTAAGTGAGAATGAGGAGAGAAGCATGGTTTTGGAGCTCAAATTATGGCTCAGAGTATTCCAAACAATATCAAGGAAACAGAGGGGAAGAGACATTTTAGAAAAAATAGTTAGGACCCAGAATGCTGGTTCACACATTGCATGAAGGTGGTTGTAAGAAAGACGGAATCTGTCTGTCTTTCATAAACTAATAATCTGCTTCCATTCTCTTGGGCTCTCTTGTCCACAATTTTTATGAACAGGTTAAGTGAAGTCCCCAATACTCAAGTTTCTCTCCAGGTACATAAACCCACACAATATGCAAACCGGGGTGGGAGGTGCTCTCTGATCACTGAATTTAGAGACATGGTAGGAAAGGGGTAACAGAAGAAAAATCTTGGCAAATATTTTTCAAAGGTATAAGGCTTTGTTAAAAAGTTGAAATGGCCATTTCTATTTCAGGAAATGGAAAGGAAAGAGGACACATGCAGACAGAGAGGCAGCCACACTGACTACAAGGGCTGCTCACATTAAGAAGCTCTCTAGTAGAGAGAGAACTCTGTGTCACACAGAAGGCAAATGGCTATTGACATTCACAGAGGCCTGGAGAAAGTGGATGTTTCCTGGGTCAATATCAGCACAGATAGGTACAAAGTGAAGGAGGAGGCTTGCAGCCCTTAGCCTCCACTTCTTCTATTTACTTTTAGGGACTGTGTATGAGACTGCTGCTGGGAGTCAATCTGCAGGACATCTGCAGCTGGAGGTCAAGAGTCACACACTTCAAATGGGTGTATGTGTGCGTGTGTGCACACACACTCTTTCTGGCTCATATACTTGACCCCAGGCTTCATGATGAACCATTAGGGAAATGGCCTAATTACCCACTGTCTCTTGACCATTCCCAAGCAGAAAGACACAAATATTTAAGCTTTAGATTCATAGCAACTTAAAAGCTGTAATTTTGAGTTCTTAAATGTTTGTAGATGGAATTCTTATTAGCCAAATGGAAACCTCCATGTTTTCAGTCAAAGAGTATCACATCTTTATAACATGCTGAGTGAATATGGGTATAAGTTAAAAACAATTCACCAATCCTACTATCTAAATGAACATGCTAAAATTTGAATATTATATATACATCAGGTACATTTTGGAAGTTTGGAAGGTGTCTTTTTCCCCTGAGATAAGGTGAATGTTCAAGTCTTATGAAATCGTGTTTTGGTACCTTTGTAAAGAGTATATATGTGCATCTTATTCAATAATAACTAGGAATAAGCCAGAAAACGTTAACAATCAAATGAGGAGGCAAGAGATTTTGATCTTACTTTTATTAATGTTTTTAATGTTTTTTTGAGCACATTATCTTCCTAGGATTGTTTCTTCACCTGTAAAATGAGGGATTTGAAGTAATCAGTGGTTCTTAAATATCTGAAGGTTATGAACTTCTTTTGAAAATCTGAAGAAATCTTTGGATCTTCTTTACAGAAAAGAAGGAAAAGAAGGAAGGAAGGAGGGGAGGAAGGGAAAATGAGGAAAAGAGGAAATTGAATGCAATTTCAGGGAAGAGCTTTATAGACCATTTTCAGGGCTGTTATATATATCCACAGAGATTATGCACTAAATAATTATGTAGTAGTGTAGACTTACACAACTCCAAGGGACACAATTTACATAGACTAAGGTATGAAAGGCACCCCTTTGGTGGTGTACAAAGCAGTTTCTTAAGCTCTGGCTTAAGAACTCTTGAGCCAAGTGAGATGTAAGGTTCTTTATGGATTTAAATGTCTCTTATTCCACAAATGTCATTGTTATTATTGACAATCTTACATTAATTAGCCCAGAATCCATAACATAATACAATAGACTGAGTGGCTTACACAATAAAAATTTTTTTTCTCATGGTTCTAGAAGTGGAAGTCCAAGATCCAGGTTCTAGTAGGTTAGGTTTCTCCTGAGGCCTCTCTCCTTGATTTGCAGATGGCCACCTTTCCTCTTATCCTGGCATAGCCTTATCCTGGCATGGCCTTTTTCTCCATGGTCACATACTCCTGGTGTTTTTTCTTCTTCTTATAAGGACACCAGTCTGAGTGGATTAGGGTTCTATCCTTTTGACATCATTTAACTTTAAGTATATCTTTGATAGTTTTTTCTCCAAATACAGTCACATTAGGGGTGAGGACTTCAACATATGAATTTGGGGTAACATAGTTCAGTCCAAAACAAGGCCCAGACTGATAAACACATTGCAGATAGTAATAATTAACAGTCAGAAGGATGAAAGAATGTCTTTCAAATCCCCTCCATGTCAAAAAAATACACAAATAAGACAATTAAAAATTAGGATGAAATATGCTCTTATTTTTTTAAATGGGGATTTATAAATGATAATAAAATCTATTTACAACTGTTCTTATTAAAGGGAATATTCTCAAAGAGGTTTATTTAGGGTCACCTGGGTGGCTCAGTTGGTTAAGCATCCGACTTGGGCTCAGGTCATGATCTCACTGTTTGTGGGTTCGAGCCCCATGTTGGGCTCTGTGCTGACAGCTCGCTCAGAGCCTGGAGTCTTCTTCAGATTCTGTGTCTGTCTGTCTGTCTGTCTGTCTCTCTCTCTCAAAAATAAATAAAAGATTTAATTTTTTTTTAAATCAAAGAGGTGTATTTAATACAGTATTCCCCCATCCCCATCTGTGGGGGTTATATTCCAATTCTTCCAGTGTATGACTGAAAAACCATAGATAGTACCAAACCATATGTACTATGTTTTTTCCTACACATACATACACATATACAATTAGGTAACAACTAGTAATAAGATAGAATAATTATAACAATATACTAAAATAAAGTTATGGGAATGTGGTCTCTCTACTTTGCACTCTACTCCCCCTTCTGTGATGATATGGGATGCCCATGTGCTGAGATGGAGTGAATGAGTGACATAAGCATCAAGACTTGGCATTAGGCTGCTACTGATCTGAGATACATCAGGATCATTTGCTTCTGGACATTGATCATGAGTAACTGAATCCGCAAAAATCAGAACCATGGATAAGGGAGGACCACTGTATTAAAATTTTTTTAACCTGATTTTATAAAAAAGAAAATAAATTTCATTTCGAATTGGTCATCAAGAGACCTGATCAAAATGTATAAACTGGGGGTGGGAATGAGTTAGGGGAGAAAAATTTGTAGTAACTTATAAATATTTTTAGTTTCTGTTTCCTTTTGGGCCAGCATGCAATCATCTTCATGATGTAAATCAAGCAACCAAAAGTCTTTTCCACATCTGGGAAGTGGGGGTGGGGACCATTGGGAGTTACTATTTATGCTAATCTTGATTTTTCCTTTAATCAGTGGTGGGAGAGCGGGGGCTGAAGAGAAAAGGCCAAGAGTTTCTTGTAATTTTTTAAATTTATTATTGCTTCCCCAGGATCACATTTAGTAACCACCATCCTCTGAGTAACTCCCAAAGCAACAACCATTCTACACCCACCCGTAACTCCCCTGGTCCCAGCAGGAGCTAAATTAGAGATACATTCAAGGAGAAGAGGCTTCAGAAGTTTGCTAGATGTTGTTATTCCTAAAGTTTCACCAAAACTGTATGACTGTTTAACTTACTTAGTGATGAATCAAATCTATCCCTTGGTAGAGTTACAGACTCTGCAGCAATATTCAGCACCCCCAAGAGCACACCATCCCTCTGTTCTTCTCTCTTTAGATGCACCAACCTTACGTTGTTCATCTTCTGCACACCAACAAATTATACCTTTTAGAAAATGACATCTCTCAAACACAATGACCTCCTCAGTGATGCTTTACTCCCACACAGACACACTCTCTTGGATGAGATGGCTCACCCTCTGCCTGAACTGGGCTGATATGTGCTTCCGAAGACTCTACCTTCCCATCCCTCTTCTATCACTACTCTCTTGTGAATCATTTTCTTGATTCCTAGGGGATTTGCAGTGAATACTTTGTTATCTACATTCATTTACTTGAATTTAACAAATAGACGGTTGGCCAAGCCAAGCAGAGGTGAGACAGGAGGGAAAATAAATAGTAGGTGCAAGTATGCCATCAGGTATTATTATTCTAAAGTTGTGCAGCTCATTAGCCTCAGTTTCTATTATAAAAATTTAAATTAAAAAAACCTGAGAATCTATATGAGACAGTCTGTGGTTAAGTGGATTGCCTAATATCTGGCAATTAATGTTAGAGCCAAGAATTAAAATCCAGATACTTTAATTTCTAAAGTATTGTGACAATATCTCTCTCAAACATACCACATTAAATCATGGAAATCATACAGAAGGGGGGTCCCTTCTTTATTAGTTCAAAACTTTGTTTAAAAGCACAAAGGTAGACCTTTCTTCTGGTATAACTGTTTAAAAGCTTTTTGATTCTCTGGCTCTAAGTTATATATACATGCTTTTTGTCTTCTATTTATTCTTTCCTTTATAGCTTAAAAATAAGCCCTGTACTCATCATCACTGATAATATTGCTCATATTAAAGTTCTCTTTTGGAATGTTATTTTCAGGATTTTTACGCAGATAGTATCAAAAGAGCATCAGATGCATTTTCCTGGCATTTAGTTTCTAGGTTGAGGAGTACTTTTAAAAAAATTCTAATTGATTTTGTTAGGATCTTGAGTTTTAGAGTAGAGCCTGGCAGTCACAGGAAATGAACATCTTCCCTCTTCATAAAATAATTACAGTAATGGCATAAATGTTCTGGGGACTCATTCTGACCTACAAAGGGAAGGAAGAAACTTCTGACATAAAAGGCTTGGATGTTGTTTGACAAGAACACAGGCAGTAAACTTATTTATTAATATTTCATAAGACTAATTTATGAATAGGTATAAGTTATCTGAGTATGGGATATATTGTGAATTGTTCACTAATTTAATGTAACTGTAGGTGGCCTTTCCCATTATCAGATAGTAAACATAACTATTTTTAATCTCTAAAGTGTAAATTGCCCAAGCAGCAGGTAATGAGTATCAATATCTAATGCAGTATTTTAAATATCATTCATTTCTAATGTATGTAATTACAAGTTGTTTATATGAAAACCTAGATTTATTTTTTGCTTTACATATTGTACAAGAGAGCACAAGGAATGCCTAACATTTTCAAATAGCACAACATTCCCAGATAATCATTTGTATGCCATTTTGCTTTATTTCATTGTAGGGTACACATTTTGATGTATGTTGGATAACTTCTGATGAACATTTTTAACTAAAAAAAGAAAATTAGAAGAATTTGATCACATGTCTCTTTCTAAAAGCATCCCTGTAATATTTTGTTGTATACATAGATAATTAAGGACATAGAATTATTATTTTTTATTATTAAAGTATAATTAATATACAATGTTATATTCATTTCAGGTGTACAGTATATTGATTCAACAATTCTTTCCATTACTTAGTAATCACCATTATAAGTATAATCATCATCTGTCACCATGTAATTGTTTTATTATTGACTGTATTCCCCATGCTTTACTTTGCATCTCCGTGACCATAGAATTATTTTTTTTTCAGCATACATAGGCATTTACCTCACTTAGCTTATCATTTCTACTTATATCATTGATCTCATTTCATTAATAAAATGTGAGAACACTTAATCAGTCACAAATATTGGTTTGTTATAGATTTAAAAAATGATCTATAAAGTCATTGCATGGTGGGCAGAAGATATGGAATGCAATTATTGATTCTTTAGTATTTATTATTCTAATTTAAGGCTACTTTTTTGCATTATGTTTCACATCTCTTAAAAAGATGGGACTCTCTAATTGTTCCTCTTATACCCATTAGTTCTGGTCTGTTAATTATGCTATTTAAACTCTCTATAGCCTTTTGTTTTCTGCTTACAGAACAAACAAAAACATCTACCTCCATGAAACAAACATTTTAGTTGGAGTTTTGATCATGGATTTGTCATTTTTTAATCTATCAATATGTGCTTTTTATATTTTAAGGCTGTGTTATAAGGTGCATACAGATTTAGGATGGCTATATTTTCTGTATTAATTGTTTTTTTCAGGATATAATGATGTGTTTGGTGATATAATCTATTCTGTCTTACAATAATATTTACAAATCTGTTTTTTCTTGGTTAACATTTTCCAAGTATATTAGTTAGAATATTGGTTTGAGAGTATGATAGTTATGTTTCTCTATGTCATCCATAGCTCCAGATTGCTTTTTTTTCTCAGCTATACTGCCTTGGACCACTTACCAGTTTAAGGTTTCCTGTGTGAGAGAAAATAACTTCTGTCTTGTTTAAACAGTGATCTGGTCCCAATTAAAAACACCCAAATCAATATTTTAATTAATTCACCAAGCAAATGTTAACAACAACAACAAAACAAAATCCAAAACCCAGATATGTCAATATCCCCATTCACATGGCTGAAATTGGCTCATTTGCACACCCACATTCCAGAAAGGGACAAAAAAGAAGTAGAAAGCAACCAGAAAGCAAGCATCAGGCTTTTAAGTATGAAGTAGAAGTTTCAAACATCACTTGTAAAGCATTTAGCAACAGAATAGTAAGTGATTGAGACCATAGATTCAGTAGTAGATGACATTGAGTTTAAATCCTAACTCTAACATTGACTAGCTGTGTGAGTATGGACAAGTTAGTATTTATGCCTCCCTTTCCCTAATTGTAAAATAGGAACAGTACTTAATACCTTGCTCATAAGCATTAAGTAGATGTTGGTTATTATTTTTGTATTTCAGCTACCACAAACAGGCTGGTGGTGGTGGTGGTAATAGCAATGACATAATGCTTACTCAGATTTAGCTATATTACACTAGTTCCTTTTCCTCACCATTGCCTTTTGAATACCGCATCTTTTCTCTGGGATCATTTTCTTCATACTGAAATACATCCTTTAGCTTTATGCCAGTGATAAACTATGAGTGGTGTGCTTTCTCATACTTCTTTTGTCTGAAGATACCTTAGGTTTGCCTCCAGTCTTAAGTTGTTTGTCTAAATAAATAAGTAAATCTAGATTGATAGGCATATTTTTTTCAACAAAAAGCTATTATATTCATTATCTTGGAGGCTCTACATAAAAGTAATAGGTCAGTTTTAAGATTTTTATCTTAGTTATGTGTTCTTTGATTTCACTATAATGAACCAAGGTGTCCTACTTTTCTTTTTTTTTCTTTTATATTTTCTAAAACTCTTTTAATCTCTGTGCTGTATTTTAGGAAGTTTCTTCAGTTTTGTCTTCCAGTTCATTAGTTCTCTCTTCAGCTGCATTTACATAATAAAGCCATAGACTAAAAAAATTTTTTTTTGCATTTTCAAAAGACTTTGGTTCTTATGTCTGTCAGTTACCACAGTGCCTTTTTTGCCTCTGTGATTTCTATAATTTTTTATTAATCATTTCAATCATATTTAATTTTTAGATATCTTTAAATTTTTTAATCACACATTATTAGATTCCTCTTCTCTAATTGTTATCTATTAACTCTCTCATAGTGGGTTATCTTCTTACTGGATTATTATTTTTTTTAATCATCTTATGTTTTATATTGATGTTGCTATAGGAGCCAGGCATTTCTGACTCTAGAGTTACATTCTAGAGGAATTTTCTGGTTTATTCTGACTTTGAAATGCTGTGTGATATTGTACAAATCATTCTATGTCTCTGTATCTCAGTTTCTATAATTTTCTTAGGTGTCTTCTGAGTACCTAACTCTCTTTTTCCTGTCCATACCAGCTACTGAAGAGAAATGGCCCTGCCTTGGCTGAGTAGTTCTACTTTTTTGTCCTAGGATTTTCAAGATACATGTCTTTATTTAAGGGGGTATGATTTTATTTGTGTTCACTCTACCAGTATTCCCAACTGGGTGGTAAAGGACAATAGGGCAAGCAAGTCAGTGTACTCTCCCCATAGCAATGATTCCTTCACCAATGAAAAATGACCTTTCAGATCACAGAAACAGCAGCTGTGTAGGTGTTGCTACTGGAAAAAACAACAACAACGATCTTTAGTGTTTAAAATAGAAACATAAAATTGTTAATGTGTCTAGAGACAACTTGTTCTGCATACAAAATGAAAATGAAGTTTTAATGAAATAAGAAGTTTAAGATTTCTCACCACTGTGTATGAGGTTTAATAAACAGGTGTGTGTTACAATTTTTGTAGTATTCAGGAATTAGGTCGGAGCCTCAAAATAAGGCCAAGAGATCATGTTTAAGTAAATACTGAAGTAATGGGCAAAGAGAAATTTCAAAAGAGAGTCTAATCAGTGTCAGATATGAATTTGAATAGAAACTTAGAGGTTATCCACTCTTCCCTCTCACTTACTGAAAAACAGCAACCTCCATGTCCCTGAAGGACATCTGCTGTTTGAACATTTCCTGGGACGGAGAGCCCACTGCCCCATGAGGCATCTCTTCTGATTTTGTAATGGCTCCACATGGTGAAAGGCTCTTCCTTATTATGACATGCTTGCATATTTCAGAGTGTTTTGTTTCATTTTATATAGAGAAGAAATGGTCTCACCTTAAAGGTATGGCAATACTGTTTCACACCCATTCAGTGAAGGTCTCTTATTGGCCTGGCATCGTGCTAGGTTTGAGATGGGAAGTGTTGTGATTTCTCTTTTACTGATGAGAAAATAGGTTTCAGAGGCTAGGTAACTTGTCCAAGGTCACACAGCTAGTAAAGAATGGATTGGAGACTTGAATATAAGCTGTCTGCCGCTACAAATTCAGTTATCTGAGCCTAGGACCAGGACCCTGTTCCCTGCATGATTCCTCTCTAAGTCATGTAGGGCACCCAAATATAAACCTAGTGCTTATAACAGAATGTGACAAACGTTAGCAGAAGATAAAAAAGAACAACTAATACTGCCTTTCCAGATTTAGAAATGGCAGATTTTGAAGACCTAGGTATCACCAATGCCGATAGATTGTTATCTTAATGTTGTTGTATCTATTTCAAGAATAGTCTGCCCGTCCTACTATAACATAAACTTTCATCACAGTATCCTGACTTCACCATTAGTTTTGGAAAGTGCTAAATTCTCAGTACCACTAAGAAATGCCCTTATTACCCATCTTGTAAACATTTTTGGAGCTGCTTAGATAATATTCTGTACCTTCTATTCAGAGAAGATGCATCTCATTCCCCTCCAAGATTTCTCTGAGTAAATTTAAGAGTACATAGTGTGAAAGGGAAAGTGGTCAGTTATTTTAGATCTCTGTCCCTCTATCTTAGAAGATGTGCCATTCTTCGAGTTGTGGTGCGATGGGCACTTGTAAGAGATGAATGCTTGAACTTTGACGTTCCCAGAATGAACTGCAGTCTTACGAAGCAGATCCAGTGGATATTTTAGCATCTGAAAAATAATTTCATGGAAGAAATTGAACAAAGGAAAACTGGCTATGCTACAATTTAAGTTTTTATTTATGGTGTTTGTTTGACAAGTCTGAATATGGCAACCCTGTCATTAGAGATAAAGAATGTAACTTCCAACATGCGAATTTCCCCTCCCCTTCCCTTTTTTGCTTTTTTCCCTTGTTTTCCTTCCCTCACTTTCCATTTATCTTTTTTTCCTCCCCTTTACTTTAGTTGCCTTTCCTTATCCCATGAAGCATCTGTTTTGTTTTGTTTGTTTTTTGAGCTTAAAGTTTACACCTTTCTGAGATTCTCAGGCTTTGCCAGCGTAAGTGACAACTGAAAGCTAAGCCTGGGGTTTGCCTCCTATAGGAAGCCCTCTGTGGGTGATTTCACTTCATGTTGATAATATCCTTAATTTACCTTCCTGTTTCTCTACCTATATGTAATTATTGAGGGCCAGGTTCATAATAATAATGAATCTGAATATTTGCAATATTTTAAAAAGTATATCTACTTGTTTAAGCCTCAAAACAATCCTGTGAGGTAGGGATTATTCATAATTATACTACTTAAGGAAGATACTTGTTGAGTATAAAGGAGTTTGCTCAAGATCACACAGCCGGTAAGTAGTATACCAGGATTTGAACTGTAGTCCTCTGACACAAAGTTCACATGTCTTCTTGTGTATGACTCCCTCCTCATAGTCATGTATATTTCATTTATGCCTTTATTCTAGCATATATCACATTGTGTTTGGGAGGCTGTATACATGAATAGTGTTTATGGTCTGTTATGTACATATTTCTGCTAAATTATATACTTCTTAAGGCCTTATATCTTCTCTGAGTCCCCAGGACTTTACCTGGTGCCTAACCCATAGTTAGCGTAAATTTAATGTTTGTGAAATAGAGGAAATGATGTACCAAAGTAATTGTTTTTTTCTGTACTGAGTAGAATCTAGTTCAGAGATACATTCACAATAATTTGAAAGAAAACATTTACTGCCTAATAATACCAAATAATTCCAATGGAAATTATTATAAGATTTAGAGGGGATGTCTTTCTTTGGGGGGGAGGCGAAATAATTAAAATATATTGTTCGTTATAGAGGGGAAAAGTAAGAAAATAAATGGGAGAGAGAAAGTGCCAGAGAGACCTTCAAGACCCCAAAGCAGACTGAGATTGTATGGGTTCCACCCTATTCTAGAGAATTATTCCTTATACAACAATGCTGGCTGTCAGCAGCTCATACTATCTGGCTCTGGGACCGTGGTGAGCTTTATTATTTGGAATTGGTTTGAAGGCTGTTTGTGAGAAAGAGGCATGATTAAGCTGCTCTTCATTCTGTGAAATATGGGCAAATAGAATCCAATGAGTCAGGCAGCACATTGGAGGGGCTTTTGACATTTCGGAATTGCAGGGGAGCCTTTTTGTTTATCTAGTCTTCTTGAGATTTGCATCAGTAAGAAGAGAAAACTATCTGCAGGGATAGTTTTCAAGGAATCATTTGGGGAAAAAGATCATTTTTTTCACACTTATTGATAATTGATTTATGTGCCAGGTACTGTTTATACATAATATATATTAATTTCTGAGTTCTCACAGCAATCCTTTTATGTAGATAGTATGATTATTTCTATTTTACAGATGGAAAAGCTGAGATACAAAGAGGCTTAAGATCTTGTCATCATTTTCACAGCAGCTAAAAGGCAGAATCAGGATTTGAACCTATGAGATCTTGAGCACCAGGGGCCCAAATTTAAATCTGTATGCACTCTCAACATGCCCTGTAAATCTTTAACTTGGCAGTTATCTTATAAACATACATATTATCTTACTAATTCTGTTATTATATAACAATAATTCATTTTGTTTGAGTCCTTAACACTGGATAAAGATTTACATGATGCTGAGGACATGAAATTTATATCTCTGATATCCGATGTAAGCTTAGTGAAGACTAATAGGGTTTTAAGTACCCAAAGCTCTATGAGCAACTAATTGAATTCTGTCCTTGAGTAAAAGGAAAATTTACTTCCATGATGAAATAATTTCACTTGGACTTCGAAGGAAGATGGCTAAGGTTTACACAGGAGCATTTCCTATTTTTCTTCTCTTTCAAGAATTGTGTGAAATTCTAATGAAGCAGATATCCCAGCAGTATTGATCAAACTGAAGGCATTTGGAAGACTTCCTAGAGAAAAATTTTTTAACATCTAAACTCCTGATATCCCCATTTCAGCCACAAGGAGGACAAGAGAATAAGTGTGGATGTTTATAAGAAGGCTAAGTTAAAGGAAGAGAAGTAATAAATACAGTCTCTCAATTAAAAAATTATGCAAGGATGTATAATTTTAAATTGTGTTTTTAAATCAAATACATATACAAGTGATGCTTAGAAGAATAAAACTGCTCTTTTATACCCCTAAATGGGAAATATAATCAAAATCTGTGTTTTTGCAGCATCACTTTCTCAAAGAAATGAGCAGAGGGATAAATTATATGGCTGTAAATAAATCTACTGACATCATAAAGCAAAGTTTGGCTGTTTTATGGTTGTCACTGGAACCCTTGGATATATTTATAGGCATATTAACAGCCACCTGTATTTTTTCAGGACTTTTATTTCATTTCACATTATGAGAGTTTAGTTGTTTTTGTTTCTGTTTTTGTTTTTCCCCTCATCCTAAACTCACGTTTTGTGTAGAGAGAGGACTCAAGGAATTCCATTCTTCGTATTTGGAAAAAGAGGGCCCTCACCTAAGAGTTTCAGGCTCATGCACAGACAGACTGCTCTGGTAACTCTCTGTGTCTGCAGCGTCATATTAGATATGCGTGCGACAAACAACTTGACAGGTGTCTCCTGCTAGCAGTGAAGTGGAAAGTCAGAGTCTATACAAGTGAGAAGAGACATGTGCAGAGACAAAACTCATTGTGCGGCCAGCGGGGCAACTTCACATTAGCTTCCTGGCACCTGGCATGATGAGGTACTATCACGAGGCTTATTTTAGAAGCCAAAGATTCTGCAGACTACTTTATAGCTGAGGTACAGGCCAGAGCAAGATGAAGAGCTGGGTAAGGATTGGCACATCTTGTTCTGGGACAGTGTCCTGGAATGGGGGAAGGAACGGGGAGACTGGCACAGGGAGAGGAAATCTATAATGACAAATTCTGAACTCTGATGTAAGGGAAAAGCCCAGCTATGAATCCAGCAACTCCAGCTCAGGCTGTTTTGTTATAGTTGTCTGTT
Source organism: Suricata suricatta (assembly GCF_006229205.1). Taxonomy (NCBI): domain Eukaryota; kingdom Metazoa; phylum Chordata; class Mammalia; order Carnivora; family Herpestidae; genus Suricata; species Suricata suricatta. The sequence goes on along the minus strand of NC_043708.1, from coordinate 22,240,006 downwards.
TGTTTTGTTTTGTTTTGTTAATGTAAGAAAAAACTGCATTCCGCTCAGAAACGGAAGGCTCCAAAAATCTGTTTAGGATTCTATGGGGGGGTGTTCTAAGGGTGGTTGTTCCTGTGAAATTATTTGTACTTTTCACCTTTAAATCAATGATGAGCATAACATTTTAAAATCCATTTCTCTTCTTTTGTCTAAGTGGACTGATCTTCATTGTGTAGCTGCATGGCCTCATGCAGGAGCCCACTAGGGAAGACAGTTCAGGAAGAGAAAGGGGAGCTTTCAGTGGTGGTATAGGTGGTGATAAATTCTTCAGCTGGAACTCTAGCTGTAGGCAGTAGTATTAAGAAGGCATCATTGGAGCTAAAAATCTAAAAAAAAAATACATATTTAATAGATCAAGTTAATGTAAAACCTAGAAGGCTTTGAGAAGCATGAGAATTAGAAGGGAAGTCTCAGAAGAAATGTGTAGACGAGAGAAAGAGAAGGGATAGAAAACATGAAAAGAAATCAACTGTGTTAAATGGGGAGAAGGATGTCAGTTTTATCAGATAATTGTGGGTTATAACCTCTTCGGAGTGGAAGAAGGAAAATAAACCAGTTTTGATTTTGTACTCAGTGAAGTCTTCCCAGGATTCAGCTGGGTCCCCAAATGGAATCAGCATAACCAGAATCCACAGCTACTTCTTGTGACATTTTGCAAAAAGTAAATAAATAAATTATAAGTATGACAAGTAAAATGAATAGTTCCAGCTGTGACACACCAGCAGCATTTCCAGATTTTGTACTGCATTAAGGATTTATTTTCACTTTGTTGCCTAGCAGAGAATTAATTGAAAGGTCCATCTAAGCTTCCCATGTTTCCTCGGAACAAAGTCAAACACAAAATTTCCAACACTCAGTGCTAATTTAGAAAAGAAGAAAAACATTAAGTGGATAGGTGGTCAGCTTGGCAACGCTGGAAATACGTGTCTCTAGGGATCGATGTCACCCAAGCCAGATAATGCATCAGTGAAACTAATGGTTATAAGAACATGTGAATAGGAGACTGGCAGTTGATTCATGGGATTCATTCATTCCGCAAATGTTTACTGAGCTCCTACTATAAGCTACATACTCTTCCATACCCTGAGGATATAGAGAAAACAAGACAAAGGCTCACCTTTCAATGAACTTAACAATCTATTATAAGGAGTTTGAATACGGGGAAAAAATACAGATAAAATTATTTCAGAAATTGGATAGTACCGTGTGAAGGAAACAGAACAAGATCATGGACTAAAGTGCCTCTCAGGGGTGTGGTGGCTAACTTTAGATGAGGGCCAGAGAGGTCCTCTGGGGTGACATGAAATGAGCCAATCACAGAAAAACCTTGGGAAAAAGTCTTCCTTACAAGAGGGGACAGCAAGTATAAAGGTTTCTGGTGGGGAAAGGAATTGGCACAAGGAGCAGAAGGAGGCTCTGGGAGACTGGCGAGCAGAGAATGAGGGGTCACCTGGCAGAAGGTGGAGCTGGAAAACTAGGCCAGGTCGTTTAGGTCCACTGAAGTCCATGGCAGAGGTGAATAAATTCAAAGTACAGTGAGAATCCATCTGGGGGACCAAATTAATGACCAGTTGGATTGAAAGGGAATTATCATCTACTTTAGGGAAGTAGTTTAGGGTAGGAAGGTGTTTTTGTTTGCTTTCTTTCCTAGTAATAGCATAAGGCCCTGACTACATCGTGCTTAACTGTTTTGGAATTTTAGCTAATTTTTCTACTGAACAGAGCATTGCCACTCTTGTGAAATGCTATGCCACATGCTGTGTATACATTATCTCATTTAAAATTCCCAAGAACCTCTTGGGAGAAGGCATTATCTACATTTTACAGAGGAGGAAACTGAGGTTTAAACGGAGTCTTCATAAACTTTTCCTCTAACTTGCTGTGGTGTTCCTGGCTACATGTCGCTAGTTAAGACCTGTTAGTGGGCCATCACTCAAGGGCATGAAAGACGGCCACCTCCTTTGGAGGTTTGTGGATCCCTGATCAGCCTTACAGCTGAGAACCTGAGTAGTTGGGACGACTGTGCACCATTTACCATGGGACAACATGGACCTTTAGAACACTGATTTCAGAACCAGAATACCGATCACCACCATAAATTCTAAAATGGACTTGATGTTTGACCTTGAAGATAAAGCATCAGCAAGTTTGTTATGTTTATCAGTTAGAAGTGCATGTAATGCTAACTTCCTCAACATCTCCTTGGGGTGTCGAAAGGATGAATCGGACTGTCTTAATCCTTATTCTTTTTCCTCAGGGAGTCTGAAATGTTCATTGAGATCAGGAGTACAGTAGGTGTTGTAAGATCCTTTTTAAAAAGCAAATGCCACCTAAATATTGTATCTGTCTATCAAGAGACATATAGATATATACATATATAGACATGAGATTTATATAGAGATACATATACTTTAACATATATATGATTATATATCTATGATATGTATGATTTAATCAGCAAGTATAAAATATATATGATTTAACCATCAAGTATTATTTCTTCTGCATCCTCTCAAATGTAATGTGCTTTTTTAACCAAGGTGAGTGGGAAGGAAGAAATAAAAGCTAGCAAGACACCTCCCTACTTCCTCTCCGCTCCCCCCTCCCGCAGGCTTAGGAGTGCTGCCCTTTGGGTTTATGCCTCCAGCTCTCATCCTGCAGAGTGCGGGGGAAGGGAGAGGCGGGGGTGGAGGCCGCATCCTCCAGAATGTCACTGTTCGCTGGCAGAGCCCTGGGTCAGCTTCCTCCTGGAGGCACAGATGGCCAGGACAGGCGCGCCAAGCCTCTTCCTGTCACTCCCTCTCTCCCCTGCAGGTTCAGCCTGGATGTAAAAGCCACGTTCTCTGGTGCCCAGTGCCCAGGAGGCCGGGAGGCTTCACCCACCTGGGGCAGTGCCTCTGAGGCCAGTCAGGGGCAGGCCAGCCACTGTCTTCCGCCAGCAGAAGCAGCCCTCGCCCCTTCTGAAGTTCTTTGCCCAGGAGAGCGGGCACGGGCGCTAACCTCTGGGTCCAGAATTTCCAAGAGCGTCCTGTCCACTAGGGGGGTGGAAGCTACCTTCTCGAAGCGCCTCCAGCGACCAAGCCCTTTACCCTCCGGGGTCCCCAGGCCACCTCTTCAGTTCACCGTAGAGTCAGGACGCGGGTTCCCGCCTTTCCCCCTCTGGGTGGGGTCCTGGGAGAGTGGCCACGCGGTGCAGATCGTCAGGCCACAGGGAGCGTGCGGGCGGCACCACGGCGTGCAGCCGCTCCGGCTCTGCTGACTCAAGGGGTTTATTTTTATTTCTATCTGGGGCTACTTCAGCCTTAGCCACCGCCTGCAGCTTTCTTCCCGAATTGCAAAAGGTGCCTTAATCATCCGAATTTAGTTTAATACGCCTGGGAGAGAAGGGAAAGGGTGATTAAAAAAAAAAAAAAAGGAGCAGCGTCCATCTGTAGGTCTGTCGGTCTCACTTATCCGCGCGCGCACACACGCTCACTCTTCTGGGAGGAAGCGGAGAGGGTGACGGGGTGCGCGGGAGGCTCCAGCGGGTGTAGACGAAGGTGCTTGTAGTTGAATGGGGAGGGCCGGGATTCCGGGCCGCTCGGGCCCCTCCTCCCTCCCGAGCCAGCCAGTCCCTCGGCAGAGCGCTCCGGCTGCACTGATTTGCTCTCGGGAGTGCGCTATTTGCATATGACTTGCCCATTTGTGAATTTGGCTCCCCAACTCCTCGCTTCACTTCACCTGTGCCTCCCAGTTCCGCGCACTTTGCAGGCGCCCGCCCGCCTCCCGGCCACCTCTGCTGCCTGCCGGGCACCTCCTCCGGCGTTCTCCGTGCTCGCCCACCCACCTCTCTCCGCCCAGGGCCACGTTGGTTTGGGTGGCTGCTCCGCGCTGGCTTCCCCCTCCTTGCCTCTTTCCCTCCGGCCCTTCTTGTTCTCTTCCTCCGGCTGCTGCTGCTTCTCCTGCCACAGCTTTTCATCCAGTTGGGAAACCCAGGACGCAGGCAGTTGCTCCGTGGCGCTCTTCCAGAACGTGCAGGGTTAACAGCCTCCGCGCCCTTCCTCCGAGACTTCGGGAACACGCGAAAAACTCTCCCACCTGCACCCCCCTTTTGCCTGGCAGTTCTGCATTGCATCGCATGGAAGTGGAAAAAGAAAAAAAAATGTTCAAACTGCCTGGATGTTGGGATAAACTAACCTGAACCTTCTTGGGTCTTTTGCTGCCTCCCTTTCTTCCTTCGTTTCCACCTTTCCTGTGTGGCTTCCTGGAGTGTGCAGTTGAGTCGCCTGGAGATCAGGAGGAAGCCGCGCCGGGCCTCCCCTGACATGTGTGGCATTCCGGGGCTCCCTAGGAGGGTTGCTATACCTGGGTGGACTTTGGCTTTCTAAATTTCAGACCTGGGAAAGAGGAGCTTTTTTGTCTTCCTTTTTCTTTTTTTTTTTTTTTTAAGTAGTTCCCCCCCCCCCCCAACTGATTTATCGTCTGTCTTGAAAGCGCTTATTTCCTCCCTCTTTCCAAAATACGGGCAAATATTCCTGCTGCTATGATGGGCCCCTGGGCATCATGAACTTCATTATTCCTCACTGGCTGGAATTCAAACTGCCCATCTGTAGTGGTCCAGTGCGTTGACCATGCACCTGAGAATCCACGCGAGACGCAGCCCTCCTCGCCGGCCGGCCTGGACGCTTGGAATCTGGTCCCTCTTCTGGGGATGTATCGTCAGCTCTGTGTGGAGTTCCTCTAATGTAGCTTCTTCCTCCTCCTCTTCCTCGCCGGGGTCTCACTCTCAGCACGAGCACCATTTCCATGGCAGCAAGCATCACTCAGTGCCTATTTCTATCTATCGCTCCCCTGTTTCCCTTCGAGGAGGGCACGGTGGGTCTCTCTGCTCTTTATCCTTTTAATGGGGCATAGCGATTCCTTAACCCCCTCGCCTTTCAGGTAATGTCAAGGGTGGGAAGACAATACAAATTTGTATTTAAAATGATAAAAAGCATTGCATGTGCATGAGAGAAGAAAATGTTCGATTTCCCTTTAAAGGCTAGTGTTTTCTGCCCCACCCCCCCCCCCCCCCCCCCCCCCCCCCGCATTTCTCTAATGGATTCTCCTCTCCTTAGCTTTCTTATTCATAGCTTCACAAACACCACATTTTCCCCTTTGGAACCTTCTGCCTCCCTTCATCCCCCTTCCCCATGATGGCAAGCAACTCATCAAATAAGTCCCAGGTTTGGCACTTTGAGAATATCCATTCACCTTGCTTTCACCCTTCTTTTCTCTGATTTTGGGCTGGAGCTAGTCATGGGGAAGTAGACAGCATGGATCCTTTGGTCTTCAGCCTGAAGTTGATGGAACTGCTGTAAAGTGGCCTGTGTGGTAAAGGTCAGGGAGGAGAGTAGCTGAGTATAAGGCAGAAAACGTAATTAATAACAAATAGCCATTACTGTCCATTTGGGCAGCTTTATGTTTGTCCACACGTCTGATGGAAAGAGCAGCACTTCTAATATTGCTAACTACTGGATAGGAAGTGGTAAAAGAGGGAAGACAAAGTCCACTTATAATTTACCCAAGTGTAAATCATAGTAACTTTGATTCCACCATTTATACAAATGGTATTTCAATTAAAGACAGCACTGGTGGGCTTGTTCACCCAGTACAAGTATGAGATGTTTTACTCTGAACAGCCCTCTCCTAAGCTATTGAAGGAAGAGATCTGTGGCTCTTAAAAATATATTCAGCTCCGAGCAGACAGCCTCTGAAAGGGCAATGTCTGCCACCAAGGAGGGCGCTTGCTGTAGTAAACTGTTCTAAAGAAGGGATCTTCAATATTTGTTTACTATGCACTCTACTCCAGTGGTGAGGAGAGTAGGAATCACAGAGCCTAGCAGCAGGAGCAGCCCTCCAGGGAGCTGCACGAATGAAGCACACTAGAGGTTCCCTGCCCTAGCTTGTATTTTGAAGACCTACAGCATGCAGACCCCATCCGGAATGTCAGTTCTTCCCACTGCCTTCTAGCCGTGGGCTTCTCCTCTGTACTGTCTGTAGTGTTAAGTGGAAGCACATTGAGAAAATGCCAGCACGTACTCTGGCTCTCTCTTTAAATTTTATTTGATGGAGTTGTCAAGCAGCTCAGAGCTTGTAAGGTTGGTGGAGAGGGGTGGTGGGAAGGAGTGAATGCTTGATTCTGATCTGGTTGCTGTGTTCTCTGTGATTTCTGCTAGGTCTGGTGTAGGTTTTCTTAAGAAAAAAAAGAGGGGGGGAAGAACTACAACCACCTACAAAGCAAAAGCAATTTCATTGAAATGGAAACTGTTAGCTCCTAAGGGGGAAAAGGACCCTGAGTGGGGGTGGGATTGTAAAGAGTAGGAAAGAAAAACAGGGGAGTGGGAGATGGAGGAAGCCAGACCAACGACTACTAATAGCCATAATTAAACATGGAAAGGCTCAGCGATAATTAGCTAAATTTTGCTAATTAGTGTAAATGATCAGCAGGGAGATGGATATTATGCATTAGTTAGAGGTTATAGGCTGGCGGAGTCTTGATGTTTTCTATTCAGGAGGTAAACAGTTAAAAGCAGCTTCTAGTTAAGTGATGGCACTTGCAGAGACATACTTCCCAAGGGTTTCTAAGTCTGTCAATCTCTCCCTCTCTCTCTCCCTGCCTCTCTCTCTCCCCTCCCCCCCTTAGCAAGAAGGGCTAAAGGGGTTGAGCCTGATTAAACACAGCTCTTTTCTATTTACTTCATTTCTTCAAGGATCAGTTGCTCAGGAACTTCTGAACTTTTTTGACTCATTCTCACTCTGGTTTCTCATTAACCTGCATCTGATAAGATTCAGTGTGATGGAAAAGGAGAACAAAGCAGGTAAATGACTAGAGACCCCAGAACTGTAGACTGCAGTGAACCCCGAGGTCTGGCATGGCTAAGATAAGAAAGCTCATGAATTCAACTCTTGAGTATCCTCTTTCAGTCCTGAAGTCCCATCCCATTGATTTGGGGCTTGGACAGTGAATGCGTCTATATTAAGTATAGACTCCTTGCATATTTAATTAATGTTTTTGAGCTTGAAAACAAGAGAAGCAGCAATCAACAAGATGCCCCAACCTCTGACTCCAATCCCACATCCAAGCTGCCACCTTTTGTGTCCTGAAAAGACCAGGAGACACCTCAGCGCTTTGCTAATGCACCTCTCATTCTAACTTGGAGTACACTTGCTTTCTCCTAGTCCGAGACAAAGACTTCACTAACAGCAAGTGTTTAAAAAAAATCTTTTGAACGGACACAGTAGGAGGCATAGCACCATGAGACTAATGTTGTTATTAATAGTTTTCTGCCAACCTTATTCTAGAGTTAAAAGTAGCAGTCTCTATTGTCTGTGAAGGAGTGAATGCCCTTCATTCTGGCATAAAATGAAAACTAGAGCCTTGAGTCCAAGCACTTTCTTTTGAACTTGGAGATTTTTGTTTGGTTTACTTTTTTTCTCCCTTGCCCATTTTCTGAGAAGCCAGAGGCGCTTAAAGTTGTCTTGTTAATCAGTTATGGTCACCATTCTGGCCAAACCACCCTGCCGTGTAGTGATGTTTACACCAAGACAAATGAAAGAAACAGAAATCCTCCAAACAGCTGGTCTTTTGTCCATACTTTGTTTCTATCTTTAGAGAATCGATTAGGTATAGATTTGCCCGAAGTCTTTATCCCAAGGAACCCAGAGCCTGAGCTCCTTTATCAGTTCAGGAGACTAAGACCACACCTGCATTAGGCACCCAAAATACTCTCAGGTTAGGATTGTGTCTCAGGAGAAAATTAACTCTCTTCTTAAGTGGCATCTAGTATATTTTTTCCCCTTTGGTTGGTCCCTTCTCTCGTTCAGCCTTCCCACTTTCTTTCATGCTCCTACCTACTCAGTAGTCATTCAGTTAACATGTATTGAGCATTTATTATGTCAGGTTGTGTATGCCTTGCTAAGGATAGAAATCTAAATTATTCAACTTCTAAATTATTCAACTAGGAATAATTTTAGAAGTATTTTGATCATCTATGAAAGATAAGTGCTCTATAATGTAAAAAAATTATGAGGGTTGGGGTGAGGATCCATGTACCAAACCAAATTAACTAATATGAAACTTAAATATTCTTTATAAAATGTAGATATGCATTCCTCTGTCATTCAGAATATCCCTACAAGTGTTTTTCATTCTCAACTTTATTTCCATACTTAAGTATCATGCTTATCAAAGCTCTTGGATAGTTTAGTGTTATGGAAATATAAATACTAAAATATATTTGTTACCAGCCTTCATTTTCATAATAGCAGTTTGTATATTTTTCCCCACTTCCAACTTTAAGAATTCCAATAAGCATCTGCCTAAAAAATGCTTTAATACTTAATAGTTTAGAAAACCTATTTCTGGGGTGCTTGGGTGGCTCAGTCAGTTAGATGCCTGGCTCTTTGTTTTGGCTCAGATCATGATCTCATGGTTCATGAGTTTGAGCCTGCTTTGGGCTCCATGCTGTCAGCATGGAGCCTGCTTAGGATTCTCTCTCTCTCCCTTTCTCTCTGCCCTTGTCCCACTCGTGCTTTCTCCCTCTCTCTCTCTCTCTCTCAAAATAAATAAATAAACCTTAAAGCAAAAAGAAAAGAAAACCGACTTCTCTGTGAATCTAGATTGAGTATGTGCCTTACATTTTATCCCCTGTAAAATAGCAGGTCTTCCCGACTCGTTAGGCATTTGGAGGAACTAGTTGAAGACACAGAACTCAGTTTTAAAAGGGAACACACCGCAGTGTATTTAGAGGCAAGTCTCTTGCTAGAAACCAGGGTGTATGTTGGGGTGGGGGAGGCAATAGAAATCCTATTTGAATCATCTTGGCAGAAGTGGTGGTGGTCTCAGTAGTGGCACATGCGCCGGAGCCCTCCTTGTAAGAAATTGTGTTACTCACTCTTTGTCACAAAGACCTATCTCTTAAGTTTTTCCAGCATGAGGCTTGTATTACTCTGATCTGTTGAGCACTTTCTTCTTAGCCAGCTGCTTCCTAACCACATTCTCTCTCCCTTCCTTCTTGGGATTCAGTTTGCTGAATAATTCATAGTGTTGGTTGACAGATAAAATTATAAGATTTATATGTCTTTGGCCTTGGTGATGAATTAATTAAATTGGTTTCTCCTCTCTCTCCTCTAAATGCATTATCTTTCTTCTCTAAAATTTGCTGGCAAGTGGTAGGTCTGGAGATTCACTTGTTCTTGAAAGATAACCAAAGGGAGATTATAATACCCGACTGTAAATTTCTTCAGGACTCTCACTGCGGATCACTGAGTGGGGTGCAGATGAGGGCTGCCATCTGAAAGGGAAAGGAGCTGAGATAATTGGAGCAATTGCTTTCAGGAAACAAACTAAGAAACAAAAACCTTCACCAGACTGGGTGATGGCCGGAATTCCATAGTAGGGACTTTATTGTTTTATTATCTGATTTTGAATCTAGAAGTAATATGCTCCATTTTACATTTTAGTGAATAATTTGGCAGCTCGCAGAAGACTTGCTTTGCTTGGACCCTGAGTGATCTGAGAGGGAGGCAGATCTCTGAAGATAAACCTTGAACTTGTGCATACTTCCCTCCCTGTGTTAGTGTGTTAGGGCTGCCATTAAAGAAGAAATCAGAGACTAGGTAGCTTAAACAACAGAAATTTATTTTCACATATCTCTGGAGGCTAGAAGTCCAAGGTCATGGTGTTGGCAGACGTAGTTTTCTTCTGAGGCCTCTCTGCTTAGCCAGCTAGCCTTAGCTAGGCTACCTTTCTCACTGTATTACCACATAGTCTTTCCTCTGTGTTCATGTGTCCATGGTGTTTCCTTGTGTGTCCAAATAGCCTCTTCTTGTAAGGACACTGGCCAGACTGGATTACGTCTGCCCCAAATGTCTCATTTTAACTTAATTAACTTTCTAAAGGTACCATCTCTAAATGCAGTCACGTTCTAAAGTACTGGGGTATTGGGCTTCAACTCTGAATTTGGGGAGAACAGAATTCATCCCATAATACGCCTCATCCTTTAGGATCCAGTCACTGGGAAAGAAGTAAAAATGTACCATTCAGTGAATCTCTGCTGAACTCAAACTTGGACAGTGGAAACATAAAACCTTCAGTGACCTTGGTAACAATTTACAAAACCGATAAGGTGGTGCCGCAAGAGGAAAAATTTGGAGGAAACAATACCAGTAGGTTTGGTTAAAACTTGTGTTTACTTTCCTCTCAGTTCATTTTGTGTGACCCAGTTTGTGCCTTGATGTGCATGTAGACCCGTTTTGTTTGGCTACAGCCATGTCCTCTGCAGACAGACTCAAGTGCCCACACTCCAGGGCTCTCTCTACTTAGCCCTGCTGCCATTCCAGGCCAGACCTTCCTGCCTGCCCAGACTTCCTTTATGAGCTGCAGCTGCTCACTCTTTTCCTCTCCTGAGATACACACCACCAACTCCCTTCACATCTCATCTTTCACTGTAAAAAACAACAACAGGTGATTCAGTATAAATTATATGCCCACTTTTTTTTTTTGCTGCTGAAAAATATGTGCTTTTTAAAAAAAAAGTATCAATTTCATTATTTTTCTGTTAGATTTTTATTTTGTTAACGTCTTATAAATATGGGAGCACCTGGGTGGCTCAGTTTTATTTTGTCAAAGTTCGTCTGGTAATACAAATATGAGAGCAGTTGGGTGGCTCAGTTGGTTGAGAGTCCTACTCTTGGTGTTGACTCAGATCATGATCTCTTGGCTCTTGAATTCCAGCCCTGCTCTGGGGTCTGTGCTGACAGTACAGAGTGAGCTTGGGATTCTCTCTCTCCCTTTCACTCTGTCCCTTCCCTTCTGCTTTCACTCTCTCTCACTCACATGTCATGAGGCTTGGGTAAGAGAATGTATTATAAAGCAACTTGCTGCTGTAAATCCCAAGTAAGATATTCAACTCTTTGGGGGAAATGAAAGGAGTTTATTGAGTGTTTTGTTTTTTTGTTATTTGTTTTTGTTTTTGTTTTATGTATTCAGATACTTTTGAAAAATAACTTTGAGAATATATGCTCACAAGGAGGACAGGTGAATGATAACGGAGTTCTGGTAGGCAATGTGGTGGTAAGTGGGCTTGGGAACCATAAGCACAAGATTGGGGATTGGAATAACTGATTTTCTTGGTCTTTTTTCTGTCACTTAGAAACTTTTTGATCTTGGATAAGTCACAAGACTTGACTCTGACTCAATTTCTTCATCCCTCAAGTGAGAATAGCATTAAGAATACTTAAGACACAGATGCCTCAGAATTGTGTGGGACATTAAATAACTTGTACCTTACAACTACTGTATATGGGTTAAATAGTCATGAGAAATATTTTAGTGATAATGTTCTTTCAATTCCTGGTACAAAATGAAGCTTCAATGTGAATGTCTACTGGTTGGTAGTTTGAGGTTAAAAAACATGCATCTCCTGGTTCCCCTTATTTTCTTATCTGCAGCAACACTTTCTGCCTCCAAGGGAAGAAAACCTTAATATGTATTTCCTTGTTTACGGCACTGAGAGAAAATAGCATGTGTGGTTAGTTTGTGCTTTTTTGATAACATGTAAAAAACTATGCCAGGCAAAATTTAGCCTAAAGTAACAAACAGCCAACTGTTTAGAAGCTAAGAGATCTGGTGAAATAAAAGGGGAGAGGCTCCTAAGAAATATTCTGGGATCATTTTGGAAATACAGAATTAGATCATGTTTCTAGAAAACTGCTGAATTTAAACATTTCTATATGATGCTCAGCATCCATTGAAACCTTGAATGTTTAATCTAGTTTCTACTAGGAAACAGACAGGTCTTCTTAGGACTACTATATTCAGATCTGGAAATGGAGAATTTCTTTTAATGTCACTTCTTGTGCTTCTATCCACCAGGACTCAAAGATATAGAGGAAGTGGGAGCATAGGAGGTGCTGGAGCACTTAGAGTTGACTTTGTGGAGCCCAGATTTAAACCAGAATTCTTAATGGAGAGAACCTTGTGGCAGGACATAGATATCAGTCCCTGTTTTCTCCCTGACAAACTCTGTGACTTTGGATATGAAATTATCTTTTTTAGTTGTATTACTCTTTCAACATTTAGGTACTCTATGGAATATCTTGATCTAAGCGCTCCTGTTTCTTTTACCTGTAGTTTTCTGCGTGCCCTGTAGGGTGTATGTACCTTGACACTGCTGTTGAGGACAAATGGCTTTTTCATTTCTTCTCATTTGTACAATGAGGGGATTGAGTGAGACAATACCTCCTAATAGTTCTTGACTCAGGGACTGGATGCTTCTTTGATTCGTACATCTTTAAACATGCTGCTATATATCCTGTGTCGGTCTGGGTTCCCCAGGTCCGCTGGGATTTTATAAGTCTGCTTTTTCGGCTAATAACATATGCCAAAGTCACAACTAGTTTTTCTCTTTTCCCCTCTGAAAGAAACAGCATCACATAACAAGAGTGGTACACCATGATGTTATAAAGCCTCTGTCCAACTTCACCACAGAGTCACGGCAAGACAAGGAGGAACACAGCTTTCATTTAAACACATTTAATCAATAGTAGAAAGTAGTTTTGTGTTGTGTTTAAGATGCTCTGCTGTGTATCATCATATCAGAGCAGAGGGCAGAATAGGAACTGGGTTCATGAAGAGCAAGTGGTTTATTTCTACTTCTGTTAGACTTTTGAGACACTTGCTTGGATCATAGGCCTTCACATTACATACACCTACTGCATGTCATGTGCTTTTCCAGGGCTTTGCGGATGTGATTCCGTTTAATCTCCACAATCCTTTGATATTAATGAGGTTACCACCATTTCATGCATAGAAACAACACTCAGCTGACGTGCCTCAACCAAAGTAACATGGTGGTAGAACCAGAATTCAAACTCCATTCTGTGCACAAAGCCCTTGGTCTTTTTGCTCTGTTATCTCAAGAAACAGGAAACAAACATAGCAGCCTCTTTGTCAGGAATAGGTTGCGCAGGTTAATGAGGCATTCTGATTACTGTGGTCGGAACACCTTTCCAAAGCATCTATAAGAGTGTCCAGTTCCTAATAAGTATTTGAATGTTTATCAGTCTACCTGAACCCATTCTGACCCAAGGAGATACTAATTAGAAGGTGAAGACAGATAAAACATTTCCACTGATAACATGCTTTTTGAGTGAATGAGTAAATGAATGAGTGAGGTGCTACATGATCTTGTTTACTAAGATGGTAGGGATAGTTGTTTATAGGAGAGGCAAAGGGTGGGGAAAGTCATGTATTTCTCAAAAGCACACTGACAGGTTTAGAGAGTCTCAGGGCTACAAGAGAGCTTAAGGATTATCTGGTCCTCTTATATTCCAGCTGGGCAAAGTGAGGACTTGGCCAAAGGCATCCAGTCAGTGTCCGAGTCTGTTGGGATTGGGCAGCATGACTCCAAGTCCTCCATCTTTCTTTCACTCTTCTGCAGAAGGACCAACTTCTCACTGCTTCAAGACACTTTCTCAGACTGCAACATTGTGGGCCATCTCTTTTTGCAGACTGATCTCTCTTTAACCAGATTAAGTCTTTCAAGAATACATTCTGTCAGCATAGGACTTTTTGGGGCTTCTGGAAAAATTAATGTTTCATGTGCATTTTTCTAATAGGTGCCAGCTTTGTGCTAAGAGGTGGGCTTTCTTGGACTATCCAGAAGACTCCTTCTGGATAGGAGACTGCAGTGTGGCAAAGTACTCAGATCCAGGTCCCTGTGAGGGGAGATATTGCCTGTCTCCGGAGGGTCTCACTCACCGGAAAGCAGGGGCTGATGGCCTGTGTACTCACCTGTTTTCTATCTGGAAGCCACAACTGAGTTATTGTTCAAAGACCTGTCCCTCAACACAGTCCCCATCTCTTGCTTACTAGTTATTAAGTGGCTATATGAACATAAAACTCCTAGAAACCAACAAACCACATTTTCTGAGTACTGTTCTCATTCTCCCTTTTTCTTCAAATTTCTTTGAAATATTCCTGTTATCCCCATATATTAAAATATAACTGTGTATACCCCTGAATGACTTTCCCCCAAACTATGAATTTCAACTCTTTCTGATACAGTCTTTCAGCATTTGAATATAATTACATGCTTTGGGTGCAGATTGTGGTTTTTGCTACCTAAGAAACTAATGGAAATGATCCGCCTGTTCCTGTAGTTTGCAGATTATATGCTTCAGAACTAGAGTATATATTTTTCTTTTCTGTGTAGCACATTAAAATGAAAATGAACTTGGGGTGAGCCACCTCAGTTGCTAGGCGGTAGAGCAGGTTGATAGAACACGGCATTCAACTGAATCCGTGTTGGGTGTTTTTCTTCACATTTGTGGTGCACCTTTGTCACCTGATACTGTCATGGAAGGGGAAGGGCAGGACATAGGCAGGGCCAGGCTGTCTGCAGAGACTCAAACAGGGAAGAAGAAAGAATAACCTCACACACTCAAGTGGAATGAGTCCTTTTTAGCATTTGAAATTGCTACACAGAGATATCTTTATGAAAGCAGGCAAGACTTATAAAAGTGCACAGTGTGGCTGACAGCTTCAGGGACATGGATTTGGGCAGACACTTACCTTTAGATTAGAGCCAATGGCTAGCAGAGAAGAGCTAGTTTCCCTCAGGTTTGGCCTTGCTTCAGTGGCTATAGACAAAAGGCCATCACTCTGGTTAAAACTTTTTAATGCTTTTAATGTTTTATTTGTTTGTTTGTTTGGAAAGAGAGAACAGGAAAGAGGCAGAGAGAGAGGGAGAAGGAGAAAGAATCCCAGGCAGGTGCTGAGTTGCCAGCACAGAGCCTGACACAGGGCTTGAACTCATGAACCATGAGATCATGACCTGAGCCAGAATCAAGCCATAACCAACTGAACCACCTGGCACCCCTGTACTTCCACAGTCTATCTAATTCCTTGTCTCAAATCCCAGGCATATCATGGGCAGGAAAGGCTTTGGGGTTCCTTTATAAGTGACAACTCCAATTTATTTGAGTCCTGAGTTTTAATGAAAGCTTAAAGGCTGTTATTTAAAACTAGATCACAGATAAAACAGAGCAAGACCCCTGGATTCCTTGGGTCAATGTTAGTAGCATTCTGATTATTTAAAAGTTTAAAAGCATGGTTAAAGCCTTAAATCTCAGCTAAAGATTTGGTTTCCAGAATAATTTGGGTGAAGGGAGGGTCCTGTGGTTTGGATAATTAAAATTTTGTTGTATATTTTTTCTTAAACCAATTATTGTATAGCTCTTTACATGAGCCACTATCTCTGCATAATTGCAAGGGGAATTATGTGTTCACTTATGTCAGTTCAATCTTCCTGGATAAAATAAACCCATAAGAGGACACTTCTATGCTTTCAAAAGAATGATAATAATATCTATCTTACTCATAATAATTATATTAACAATATATCACTTTTGTGTGTGTTCTTTTAATGAACCTGACACTGTTCTTTTTTTTTATTAATAAAAGTTTTTTTTATTTATTTTTGAGAGACAGAGAGAGACAGCATGAGCATGGGAGGGTCAGAGAGAGAGGGAGATACAGAATCTGAAGCAGGCTCCAGACTCTGAGCTAGGGGGTCAGCACAGAGCCCTATGCAGGGCTTGAAACCATGAACCGAACCATGAGATCATGACCTGAGCTAAAGCTGGACGCTCAACTGACTGAGCCACTCAGGTGCCCCGAGCCTGACACTATGCTAAAGCTCTTAGCTTATTCAGTTCTCCTTTGAGGTAGATATAGTTGTTTTCCCATTTTAAAAATGTGGATCCTGAGGCTCAGAATGTTTGAGTCATAAAGTCAAGTCATGAGGTAACACAGGGCAGAGCCAGGTAGGATAGCTAAGCAGTCTGAACCTAGACAACTGTTCTTAATATTTAATTATTTATGCAGTATTACCTGAGATGGTGTAAAGAACAAATCTCAAAGTAGTGTTTTCAAATGCAGTATCTGTCTCTTTTTAAAAGGTCTTTTTATGTGCTGCCTGGAGCCAAGATTAATTATGAGGACTGTGAATATTTACTAACCTTAACAGGTAATCGTGTGCACTTGCTTTGTGTCAGTCTTCTGGTTCGTGCACCTAATTCCAGCATGTGTGTTTGCACATGAGAGTTTCCCACACGGTGCCAAGAAGTTCTCTCAAATACCAATCCAGTTCCATTCTGACGCCTGTTTACCTGGAGTTAGCATCAGATTCCACAAGTTAAGGGCTGAGTCCTACAGGACCACCACCCCAACTCCCAGCCTCTGTTTTAGATGCCAGTCACCAGGCTAGCTTGTTACCTGTACTTCTGACCGACCAACTCTAAATCAGAGGTTCCCACAACTCTCTCTTTGCATTCAATTAATTTTCTAGCATGTCTCACAGACCTCAGGAAAGCCATTTACTTACTAGATTATCGATTCATCATAAAAGGATACAGTTCAGTAAAAGGCAGCTGGAAGAGATGGGAGACTAAGTTGTGTGGGAAGTGGTGGGCGGCTGCCATGCTCTCTCCAGGGGCGCCATTCTCCCCAATCACCATGTGTTCAATCTGGACGCTCTCCGAACCCTGTCTTTTTTTGAGTTTTTATGGAGTTGTTTGGTCATCTGAAAGACCTAATAAATATTTCTATAAGTCATAATGCCACAGTTAGGTATTAAGCCAAATGCTTTATCTTACCTCATTTGATCTTTACCAACCTTCCTTCAACATAGGTGCTATTATTATTAGGAATTTAACAAGGAAGGAAATGGGGACTCAGAATGAGGCAATCCATTTAAGTGCTTCCACCTACTAAGCAGTTAGTCCCTTGCATCTATTGAACGTTCAGGGCAGGTAATCTGTGCAAACCTAAACCTATTTTCTGGTATTGAGAGCAACTGATCAGAATGCTTCCCTATAGTCACGAATCCTATTATATTATAGGAAATTATCTGTGCTCTCTGAAACAGCCTTTGGAAACTCCCACAAGTTTCATAGTCAGCTGGCAAAGAATGGTTACATATTCAGTGAAGAGTGAGGGGCCCCCTCATTGATAAGGGAGCCCATTGATGACTCATCTGCCTCCTTTTTGATTCACTGTAAGAAACTCATTTATCAGGAAATTTAGCCTCCTACAGTTACTGTGGGCTTTCTCCTCAAATTATAATTTTAGCCAAACCTCCAAAACTCCCTGGTTGTAGTTCTCTTATCTACAAAGTCAGGGAATTACAATTGATGATCTTGAAATGACCTTTGTCTTTGCAAGTTTGGTATTCGTCTTTCTATCAATACTGACAGACAAAATTCTAATGATTTCTAAAACACCTCTTCACTCTTATTAAGTCATATTTGAATCTACTTTTATTTTTGGTGCTTTATACAAATGGCAGAAATCCATTAATTTAAAGGGTGAAACAAATATTCCAAGAGGGGCAGTGGTTTTCAGTTTGAGTATGTTTGTGTATAGGTACATGCAGATGAATGTGTGAGCCAGAAAAAAAAAATAATGTAGCATAGAAGCCTTGATAACAACCTAATTAGCTCCTGACCTGGAATGTAAAGTCAGACCTGAGATAAACCCGTACATTACAAACGTAGGGATGTTTCAGTGCATGCTTCTTACTGCTCTGATGTCATTTATCAGTGCATTGTGTCATGAGTGTTCATGTTAATATGTCTCATTTAAGAGGGGAGCATATTTAATGTGAAATAAGAATGTAAATCTGGAGCCCTGGCCCTCTATGGCTGATCCCTCTCTTTCAGATGATTTATAATTTTAGGATTTGCCATGCCAGGGGGCTGTTTTGTAAGTATTCACTGCTATCCCCATCATCTGTCAGTTGCTAAGGACCTATTAGACTAGATATCATATAAGAACATGCAGATGATGCTGAAATGGTGACTTTTTATTTTTCTCCACAAGGTAACTCAATAATAGTAACTTTGAAATAGACCTTCCACCTGAACAGTAAATTTCTCAGGCCCTCGGGTGATGCCCCTAAAAGAAAATTCTGATATAAGACCCTCATTGAACTCCAAAGCTTCTTTGAATTTGTGGAATTTTCTTTGAATTTGTGGAATTTTCAGGAACTCAACTGGGAAGGCATCTTTGAGATATTTTTCACTCAAATTATTTTTCATATGAAGAAACAAACAGCCTAGGGATTTATGAATTGTTCTCAAATAATACTTTCAAGTTAAGGGCAAGTTGGGACTAAAACACATGATTTTAGATTCTACTTCATCCTCTTTCTGCTGCACACAATGTTAGTACTCAAGCTTTCCAGGACACCTATTCTGCTGTGGATGAGGGGATTATGGCAGTCTCTGGTACAAGTGGAGCAATGAATCAGCATAGAGGTAGCAGAGACCATGACAGCCAAGTTATTTCAAACCCTCACTCTGTTTCCCTTAATTGCCATCACTGAGTGTGGTTCCCACTCTATCCCAGGCATGTCACGCCCTCCCAGGGTCCCACTTTCTCTCTGCCCCGGCAGCCTCGAAGAGAAATTCAGTGTGCTGCAGTTCAATCAAACCATTTGATGAGAGCTTTCAAGCCTAATTACATGGAAGGTTTCATCCAGTGAAAGGAAAGAGGAAAGAGAAAGGGAGAAATTAAATTGAAGTGTAAATCAGTCAAGGGCTTAGATCCTGCGCTTTCTTTCTTTTTAATCAAGAGTAAAATGAGAGAAGAGTTTTAAGGATCATCACAAGACACCATTAACTACCCAAGGAGCTCTTGACTGAAGTTGGTTTGTCATGAAAAGAAAAGTGTACCATTTGTCCAAAAAAGGAAGTATCCAAACGTTGTGCTTTGGTTTAGGAGAATGACACTGAGGGGCATGAAAATGTATTTTTCTGTGATTGTTTTATCTTTAATTCTTCTAGATAGCTAGCACATTTTCTTGCCAAGATGTAAGAAATTTGTATTATGTAACTGGGGTAATTATGTATTGTGTAGGAAAAGAGTAAATATTTTCAGTTCATTTCATATTAGACACCACACCTGAAGTCAGTATTCAGAATTTTGTCCCATTTCTCCTGTGGTGGACATAGGTTTTATCCCTCTAATTTACTTGATATTTGTAGAATACAGTGTCTAGAGAAAATTCATGATCCTTTTTTGAGCCTTGCCACAGCTCTCTGTGGCAAGATGACAAGCTATATGGTTGTTCTCCATCTCATTTTTTAAAGCTGATGCAATCAAAACTAAAGAGCAGAAATGATTTAACTAAAGTCATTCAAGTGTTAAATGACAGAGCAGAAACTTATACCAAGTTTCTGTCCACTACATTGCTTTGCATGACTTAGTATCTTCTGTAGAATTCCTGGGATTTCCAGTATGAGGAGGGGAGGAGAATAGCAAAGACAGTCTTTATCAAAAAATGGTTAGGACAGAGAAGGTAATATACCTTAATTATCAAATACTTATGGTGAATAGTGCAAGGTCCTGGCTTATGTTCTTCAGTGAACAGTTGAAACATAGACCTTATATTCAGAGGTTTGCAGTATGGTTATAGATGTCTTACACTGAAGCTTAGAAATATTTCCGTTCCCACATCAGCCCCAACCATGTCACATGGGCAATTGCAACAACCTCCTCAACAGACCTTCCTAAGCTTCCAGTTGCCCATCCTGTCCACGACTCCCTACTGGAGCCATCCATCTGAAGTACCAGTTTGATCATGTCACTTTTTCAAAGGCTCCTTCTGGTCTATAGGATGAAGTCTTATCAGATCAGGTACTAGAATAAAAGCTAACCTCTTACCGTTATGATCTGGGCCATGTTTAACTCCAGCTTTAATTCCTAACATGATCTTTGACCACATTGGTTGCCTTCTTTCTGTTGTTCTTCTTGAATATGCCAATCATATTCTCAGCATACGGTCTTCATATTATCAGTGCCTTCTCTCTGAAATGTTTTCATTGTCATCCAGATTACCATATGACCATTTCTTCTTATCATAACATCAGACTTCAACTTCTATGTTCATCTCCTCAAGAGCCCTTCCTTAATGACTCAGTCTAAAAAACATTCTTTCAAATCCCTGTCTAGCATGACACCTTGTTTTCTTTTCCTTATAGCACAAATACCTCCACAAAAGTTCTTTTTGTGTATACTGCTTCCATCAGCCTGCTAGAATGTAAGCTCTGAGAGCAGAGACCTTGTCTATTTGTTCATAGTTGTATATCCAGGGCCTACAACAGTGACTAGCAAGGAGCAAGTGACCATAAACATTTGCTGAATTAATGGATGAATGAATAATTGACATATATAGCCCTTCAAATATAGCCACTATCCAGCTTTTAGCCATGGTTCTCACAAGAGTCTTAACAACACACCATGACTTTAGAATATATTGCTCTGTTGATTGTGAATCTCCTACTCATTTTCACTTTACAGCTCACTCTGAAGTGTCTGATCTTCAAAGATTTCCCTACCTCCTATTGACACAGTGAATTTCTCAGATTCCTGTGTTGTCCTCCTTAGTGCTTTTTCATTGAATAGTTAAAATTATTAAACACATATTAAGGTTCCTACTATATTCTAGGCACTGTCCTAGGTGCCCGATAGTTAAGGTAAGTACAATTTAGCCCTTCAAGATGCTCATGTACAGTAAAATGTACAGTATTATGTACAGTATTGAATTGCCATTATTTGATACTGATTCTTTTTCTCACTGATTTCTTATCTTTAAATACTGATTTCTGAATGACTCATTTTGCATGACCAGCATCATTCTTGTTTTATAAAAGATGCCTGATTGTTTTCATCAACAGAAGAATCTAGGGAGTGTGTTGAGAGGCAGAAACATAAAATATTTTAACACAGAGAATCGTATGGCAAATATCATGAGATGGGTAGAAACTACTGTGGGCATATAGAGGGGGAAATGTCATAACCCATTAAGCATTAAAAAGTGCTCTTTGGGAGAGGAAAACTTTCTATTGTGTTTTGAAAAATGATTTCTATTGGTATACAGGAAAGAGGGTAGAGAGTATATTTTGGGAAAAAAAACAAATAAGAGTTATTCAGGTATCAGTGGCACACTTTGCTGAGTGACGGGCATGTAGAGGACCATTGAGAGAAGGGTTGGCAAAGGAGATTGTGGCTGTCTGATGGAGGATATTGAGAAATATTTATAATAACTATCAATACCTTTGGCATTTGCAGTGTGCAAACTGGTGCTATGAGCATTATCTGATTTAGTTCTTTCAATGACCTTGTATTTTTAAATCATTTACAAGAGAGGAAAAGGCTCAAGACTGAAAAGTTAATGCTTAAGCCTTAAAGGAAGGTGCTGTATCTTTTCAAAATGTAAGTCTGGTTTTGTAACTCCCTTACTTAAGAAAAAGAAGCAGCAAAGAAACAAAAAACTCATTCTTCACAGGCTTCCACAGTCTTTCAAACAAAGATAAAATTGTTTGATGTGGTTTGGGAGTCCCTGCCCGGTCCAGCCATTGCTGGCATTTTCAGCCTCATCACCCACCAAACCTTTCCTTCGCGTCTGTTCTAGCTCTCTGGCCTTCTGTCAGTTATTGCTACTCTTCCTCTGGGGATTTGCCTTTGCTCCTCCCATGTAAGCAGTTTCCTTTTCTTTCTCTGTTGACACCCACTTACACCTGAGGTTTCTGCTTTAGTATAACAACTCCTCTAGGAAGCCCTCCTCCACTTCCTTCAGAAATTCAAATTCCCCCAATACTGGTTCTCATAACCTCTGGCAACTCGCCCCTTTGTACACAGTTGCTACGTTACATTTAGCTGTGAGATTATTTGATTGGAACAGATATTGATTGTATCTGTTTCCCTGAATAGGTTGTAAAGTTCCGTTGGAGTCAGACAGAGTTGCAAGATTTAACAAGTAAAAACATAAGACACCCAAATTTGATAACCAGATAACCAGCCTTTTTTTGTCTTTAAGTATAAATATGTCCCATGCAATATTTGAGGCATATTTATACTACGAAAAGTGTTTTTGTTGGTTGTTTTCTAAATTTATTATTTAGCTGGGTATCGTGTATTTTATCTGCCAAACTTAGAAACCACATCTGCTTTTGCTCCTAGTGCAATCACTGGGGGGTGCCACAGACAGGTGCAACACACATCCAATGTTTGATGAATAAATGAAATTGGTTAAAAAATATTTTGGCAGGGCCATGTAGGATGAACTGACAGGAGACAGGAGACTGAGTTTGGAAGGACTAATTAGCAGATTGTCACAATCATCAAAGGTAAAGTCAATAAGGCCTCAAATTGGACGGTGGCATTGAGGCCAGAGAGATGGAGATGTGTAGGAGGACCATTTCCAAGTGGGGGTCAGAATTTGCACAAGTGTGACCATGTAGCAAACTAACACTTTAAGGAGTAAGGGAAAGGGCCATTTCAAATTACTGTGATCAGGATAAAAACAGTGATAAAGATAGGAATAAATATAACCTCTCTCATTTATACAGTGCTTCACAACTTTCACAGTACTGTTCCATGCTCTGCCTTGCACCTCTTTCTAGGGAGAGTCTTGTTTCTGAAAAGATGGCCATTTAATTATCTCTTTCCCTTGCAAATTGAATTACATTTCCCAACCAATACAGTTTATTAGTTCAGAGATGTTTGTCACCATTTCGGTGCATTTTAAATGAATTCATTTTA
The DNA here is from genome assembly GCF_006229205.1 of Suricata suricatta. Classification (NCBI taxonomy): domain Eukaryota; kingdom Metazoa; phylum Chordata; class Mammalia; order Carnivora; family Herpestidae; genus Suricata; species Suricata suricatta. The sequence continues at coordinate 22,217,337 of NC_043708.1, read as the reverse complement.
CTTAATCTCCATATTTCTCTGTGTTGAATCTTTTATTTCTGAAGCACTGGGTAATTTTATATTATGCATAACAAACCTCAGATGCATTTATATTAGCAAGTGGATTTTTTATCCATCAGGTTTTCTAAAAATGGGCTATAACTGGCCTATAATGAGATGACCAGCTAGAGGCTAATTTCTGTGGTATTTCTTCCTAATGCCAGAACAGGTGGAGGTTGACAAGTCACAAGCTCCCACTTCAGATAACAAAGATGTAATTCCAGTCATTCAAGTTTGTGTTGAAAGCAAATCTTTTCATTTCTTATTTTTCAATTAGTGCTGAGTGTAGCTCCATGGCCTCTAGCTACAGGAGGCCACATGAGCGTGTGTTCTTAACTAGATGCATGCACAGAGACCACGGTTGACATTTCCTCAGCTGCTTTTGCAGAGGTCTTGAACATTTTTCCTCAGCCCATCATTGCCTTGGAGCTGCTATTTGAAAGATCAGGTGTGATGAGTGAATGATTAAGTGGTGGAAACAATGGAAAGGCAGCGTAACTTAGTGGAAAGAACTCATGCATTCTAGGTCCACACATCTGAGTATGACTGGTCACTCAGCAGATGCCTCTAGACCAGGGATCAGCAAACTCCTCCCCTAAGGGGCCAGAGAGTAAACATATTCAGCTTTGTGACCCATATATTCTCCATCTACCCATAATTACTCAACTTTTCCATTGTAGTATGACAGCAGCCACAGACATTGAACACACAGATGAGTGTGGTTGTGTTGCAGTAAAACCTTATTCATAAAAACAGGCTGAATTCACTGACTTTTGCCCTAGACTTTAGTTTCCTGATCTGATAATGGCAATAATAAAACCTGTATTACCATACTATTATGATTAAAAGTTTCTATATACCCAACTTACATAAGTAAGTGTTTGGTAAATGTTAACCACTGTCATAATTATAAGAAATGATATTTAGGATTTGAAAGGGATCTCAGGGACCATAGACATTTTTTTTCCTTTTAAGGGATGCCTTAAATGAAGGATCCAGGAAATATAGGGTTAACCAAGGTTACTGCTGTCTGTTTCCCCACAATTCTGTTCATATCACCACTTTGAGAATTGCCAGTAATATGGCAGCATGAATCCAAGCTGTATCTTAGGGGATATTTGAGCACTGATTCAACTGAATGCATTGAATATCAACCATGTATCAGGTGCTGTGTTATATATTACAAGTGACTCTAAAATCAATGAAGTTATTGACCTTGAAGATCTAGCAGCTTTTGTTTACCCAAATAGCTTTATTGAGGTGAGAAGTGACAAATAGTATGTCTCCTGTGTCCCAAGCCCTATGTTTGGGTGCTTGTATATATTATCTTATATGATTCCCTCAACAATTAAACTTACCATCTTTTATTCTTGCAGACACAAGGCTCAAAGGTTAAGTAAGCTGCTCAAAGTCAGAATTTGCAAGTATGGAATCAAGGATTTGAACTTGTTTGTCTAATTGCACAATATGCTTTATACCAGCCATTAGCGAAGACCTCCTTCATGAAGTATGGTTCAATTAGCTACTGTTATATAACAAACTACTCTTAAATGTTGTGTTTAAAACAACCACACTATTTGCTCAAGATTCTGTGGGTCAGGCACTTAGGCTGTATCCAGCTGCATAGTTTTGAAAGTGTCACATGGGGTCCCTCATGTGGTTGTATTGTACTCATCTGACCAGTTGATTGGGGATGATGGTCTAATATTCTAGCTGTTGATTCTGGTCTTTAGTCTTAGGAGATCATAGGTGGTGTGGCTCTCTCTGTTCCATATTACCTCTTCCACTCATCTTAGCTAACTTGGGTTTATGGTCTAAGAACTGCATTCTAAGAGAGTGGTAACAAGGACAACAAGAACATTCCGGAGCTTGGAAGTCACACAAGAGCACTTTCATTGTGTTCTCTTGGTTAAAGTCATTCTTAGGGCCAGGCCAGAATCAGTGGGTAGGGAAATTGGTTCCACCTGCTAGCGGGAGGAATCGCAAAGTCATACTTCGAAAGGATGGGTTTTCAGGGATGGGAGGAAGTCTCACCATACTTGCAAACAATCTACCACCAAGTAATAATGGAGTTGGGAGTTGGCTCTTAACAGAAATATAAAGATTCGGTAAGTGCCAACTTTGCCAGAGCAAAGTTATAAATAACTTTGTTATATAAAGCAAATGTTATAAATAATATTAGTTCATAGCTGAGAATGGGGGCCACACACTTGGACTATTCTAACTAGGAAATTTCCTCTTGCCTTTGCTCTAATAAAGGAATTGCTATTATATGTAGTGACATAATTACAAGGGTAGTTTCCATATATATGATTTTTCTAACTTTTCAGAGGATTTTAATTTCTATTTTATCACATTAAATTTGCCATATAGTTTTGTTTCATTTTATTATTCAAAGAAAGAGGGCAGAGCTGTCCCCTCCTTCCCTCTCTCCCATTTGATGTCAGCTTTGCAGCAAAGCAGATTCCCAGCTCACTTCCCCAAGACAATCATCTGGACTGTCTGTAGTGATTGACTGTGGCTGAGTGTTTGCCCCAGCAGCTGTTCTGTTGTGAGGATGAAAGTTTGATGGACTGTAAGATGGAAAGGAAGGAAAAGGAGAAATTTGATTTCATCGGCAGCTGTCTTACCCATCTTCATTAAGCTGGGCTGTGGACACCGCAAGGCCATTCTGAACCAGTGGTCATAAAACTAATAGGCACCACTCAACCCAGGCAGCTCATATTGCCACCTGAGATCTGTCATCTTGGTGGTTATTGCACAGGAGAAGGAATCTCCTGTAGGGAACACAACGGTCATTGTGTGACAGAAGTGAAACTGAAAGAAATAGATTTTTCTATTAGCTGCAAATCAAACCCTTACACATCATCCCTTGAAGGTGACAGCACCTGATTCTCTAAGGTGGGGTTCAAGCAAATCTTCCAGGCTTCCAGAATACAATACGGAATTCATGTCCACATACAAGCACATGCACAAGTGTGTGTCTGTGGTGTGTGTGTTCACACCTGTTGGTGTGATGAGAAACTGTGTGATTCCTCATTTGAAGTCTTGGACTTGGCTGTGTGTTAAGGGATGAATTTGTGGCCTGGGGGTTGGAGCAGGAGAACTGAAATGTACTGTGAAGAGGAAAGTAGGAGAGAGGATCCATTCCTGATTAGGGGAATCTTGAAATGAGTGGGCTAATAATATTTGTTCCCCTAGATTCTGGCTCTGAGCCCTTTCCCTCCAGAAATGTTTGCTGAAGGGTGGCAAGAAAAATATTCTTTTCTTCTGACAATCAAGCATTTCAAATGGCAGCCTGCCATGAGTATTTCTCTCTATTCCCAAGGTTCCTTTGAATTTCAGTCCAACACCTCACATCCTGTGGGTTGTAATAATAATGGTAGCAGTTACCATTTATTGAGCCCTTGTCATGTGCCACGTGCTCTGCATTATTATAGTGACTGAGATCCATGAAAGAATTCTTTTAAGATAACAATATTCCTAGGAAACTAAGGCACAGAGAGGTTAAGTTCCTTCCCCAGGAACATACAGCTTACAAAGTAACAGTGTAAGGATCTGAGCCTCCCAAAGCCTATACCCTTCCACTGTACTACCCTGTCTCTTTAAATGGCTACAGGGGATGGCCTATTTGGGTGGTATTAAGAGTTATAAGGTTTTTTTAAAAATCTTTTTAACATTTATTTATTTTTGAGAGAGACAAAGAGAGCATGAGCAGGAGAAAGGCAGAGAGAGATGGAGACAGAGAATCCCAAGCAGGCTCCAGGCTCTGAGCCATCAGCACAGAGACTGACACAGGGCTTGAACTCACGAACTGAGAGATCATGACCTGAGCTGAAGTCATACACTTAACTGACTAAGCCACCCAGGTGCCCCATTTATAAGGGATTTTTAATTCAGCTCTTGTATTGATCTTCAGGAAGTCTTCTCAGCTAGTGTCAGGTGAAAAACCCAGCTATCTGGGGGTGCCTGGGTGGCTCAGTCAGTTGAGCATCAGACTTTGGCTCAGGTCATGATCTCACAGTTTGTGAGTTCAAGCCACACATCCTGTCAGCACAGAGCCCACTTTGGATCCTCTGTTCCCTGTCTCTCTGCTCCTTTCCCTCTTGCGGTTGTACGCGTGCTCTCTCTCTCTCTCTCTCTCTCTCTCTTAAAAAAATAGATATTAAAAAAAAGCCCCAGCTATCTGTTCTAATAGTGTTATTGGAAAGAAAGTAAAGATCATGGGCCGTGAAGACTTTTGGAATCAGAAGGGACTTGCTAGGTTGCCTAGTGATTCTAGTCTGATGGCTTCTCTGGCCACTGTTGCTCCATTGCACAGAAAATGAGGTCTGGTTAGGTCAGCCATGGTGTTGTAGTTAATAGCAGAACAGAGGCCTTTTCTCTGCTCCTTGCCCTTTCTAGTCTGAAGCATTGTACATCTCCTGTGGGATTTACTTTTTCAGGTGTCGTATCAAGAAATAAGGTAAAAGCCACTCACTTGTGATCAACTTAGGCCAGAAGTTGGCAAATCTTTTCTGTAAAAGGTCTGTTAGAAAAATTTTTTTTTGGCTTTTCTGTTACAGCTACTCAATTTTGTCTAATTATAACTGGAAAATAACCACAGACTATATGGAAATGCATGGGCATGACTGCATTCAATACAACTTTGTTTACAAAAGCACAAGGAGGACTGGGTTTGCCAGCCCCTGGCTTAAGCCATTAAAGGTGTGGCTGACCTGGGGTGATGTCACTCTCTATACTTTGGGATCTATGCTCCAGTAGTAATAATATACCAGTAATAATAGAGGTGGTGGTTGTACTAGTAATATCAGTGGAAGCATCAGCAGAGACAGTACTACCTCTTTATTCTGCTTCGTGCTTTAGGATCTACAAAGTCCTTTCACTACTGTCATGTCAAGTAACCCTTGTTAACCCCCTGCTCAAGAACTCCATAAGCAAAAGGGAAACTCAGCAGATGAGGAAAATGGGACAATGAGCAGAGGATGAGATAGACTGCATTTGGTGATAGAAATTGGGGATGTGGGGGCCCTGGGTGGCTCAGTTGGTTAAGTGTCCAACTTCAAGTCATGATCTTGCATTGCTGAGTTCGAGCCCCTCATTGGGCTCTGTGCTGACAGCTCAGAGCCTGGAGCCTGCTTTGGATTCTGTGTCTCCCTCTCTCTCTCTGCCCCTCCCCTGCTCATGTTCTGTCTCTCAAAAATGAATAAACATTATTTTTTAATAAAAAAAGAACTTGGGGATGTAGGATGCAAATGCCCAAAGAAAAGAGGTGCATGCTTCCTGGCCTTATTAGGTGTCAGTTCATTCAGCAGCCTGATGGATATCAGAGTTCCCCTAACACATGTTTGCCAGCCAGTCCCATCACTCATAGGAGCTTTGCATTTAAACCTGTCTGGAAAAGAGAGATTTGATCTAGGATGTTGTGGTCTGAGGGGAGCTCTTCATCTCTGCATCACCTTTGTTGGATCTCAGTATGTTAGTGAGTAGCTATGAAAACTGACCTATTGACACCATTTATTCAACAAACATTTATTTAATACTTGGAAGCCTTTGCTTGGTGCTAAAGGCACCAAGGTGCTTGAGCTAATACTGCATGAGCCCCCTGCACTAAAGCATCCTCAGTGCCACAGACAAAGGCCCCTGGGAGCACATTGCAGACCCTGCTCACCAGCTGGCCAGGAGCACAGCAGTGCTTGCTGGGCTCAGGAGGTGGACCACTGGCTCTGCCTCTTGTTAGCTGTGTAGCCTTGGGCAACTTCCTTATTCCAGTCCCTTTCTCACCTGTAAAATGGGGATAACTTTTTTTTTAACTGTGTATGGTGAGCATCTAAAAGCTAAGGCATACCCATGCAAATTTCACTTTTTCACTATGGACTTCACATATTTTTGGAATCTTAGCTACTTGCTTCTTAGGTGATATTTTCCAGCACCTAAGGGTTCCATAGCCAGTTCATCTTTTAAAACTTGTTGACAAACACGGAGTTAAATGAGGTAAGCAGCATTTGTCTCCTGACATTTTACAGATGGAAGGAACCTTAGAGGTTATCTAGGCCAGAGACACATTTTGGGATAAGGAACTGAGGCTCATAGAAAGTAAATGACTTTGTCAAAGCAGTACACTTAGGGACAGAAGGAACTCTAGGACTCCGGTGATTAGATTTTTCTCTGGACTTAAAAATCCTCCCACAGTCATTTCTAAGTTATTCCACTTCACCCAGCAACATCCTCATATTTATGTGATTATTTTAAGGATCCCACTGACTACAAAAGATAAATTAAGAAGTTAGCCATGTAGCCCCAAGAAACCCAGTAGCTTTACCTCCCCTGCCCTTAGTTTTCTCATCTGTCTCTAGTGAAGCAAGCTCACATACACAGACCTCTAAGGCAGCTCTCAGTGCAGACGAGATACCATCTTAAGAAATAAGGTGGGATCAGAGTGGAATGTTGTCAGTGGGACTGAATATTGCTGTAAATCTATGCAAAGTTCAAGTTCCTTCCTTCCTTCCTTCCTTCCTTCCTTCCTTCCTTCCTTCCTTCCTTCCTTCTCTCCTTTTCCTTTCTTCTTCGCTCCCTCTCTGTCTCTTTTTTTCTTTCCTTCTTTTTTAAACCTGAAATGATCATTGTGTTAGCATGTAATAGGCACCAGTCTAGTCAAAGATGTGCAATGTGAGTGCATCATTGAAATGACCTGCATGTATTGACCCTCAGTTTTTCTGCTCTTCTAGAGATTTTTGCACTGGAGCAGAGCTTCTCCGAGTGGGGTGCTTTGTCAGCTGAAATCTTGTCAAGAGTCATTAGTGGACATCAGTGTTATTGTATTTGGGGGATCTAAAACAAGACATGATAGCCACACCAGACTGTGTCCTCTCTCTGGGGACAGTGCAGACATCCTGGTTAATGCCTCCTCATTTTGACAACTATTCCTTTCTATTCTCCATTATCTCTCCTCTTCTATGGCCTTTGTTCTTGACATTGGGCACTTGCTTCACAGTAGTCAACAGGACTCTGTTTCTGTATTTAAAGACAAATGCCAGTTTAACATAGTTCCTTCTCCTATTAACACTTTCACCTATAAAGCAACGCTGACTTAAAAGCTAATTCTAGATGCTTTGGCAGAGATTCAGGCATAGATAGATAGATAGATAGGTAGATAAATAGATGTAAATACATAGTTATTTAATACAAGATTGTTTGTTTGCTTGGCCTTTTTTAATGACTATTCATTAACACCATGATCTTATGTGGAAAGCTCATTTAATCTGTACAGAAATTGGAAGGTGCTGTTCACATCCCCCGCTGCCAGCTTTTCAAGGTCTCCAGCAGCTGGTTTCTCGCCTTTCTCTCAGCCCTGACACTTAGTTCATCATCAGAGATAAGCCCCAGTTGTCTGCAAATTGCAATCTCATCAGGTCTGCAAGATAGCATCTTGTTTGACTCTTTTCTGCACCTTCCATTAACACTTTGGGACTAGAGCTTTGGGAAGAGCCAGACCTTACCACATTGGTGATTGCGGTTGATGAACAGATTCTGTTTTTCCCCATTATTGGCTTCATTAAACTTGACAGTCTTTTTAGTCTCTAGATAGGCTGAGCCGTTTTCACTGACCCTTATTAAGAACTGTCTCCTTAAGAAGGGTCACTTGGGAAGGGGCAGTTGGGGATTACTACTTTTATTTTCAGAGTGTAGTTGATTCTGGTAAACAATCTTCATTCAGCTTTTAGAGTTCTTTCACCATTTATCACACAGTATCAGGCCCTTGCAAAGCTTTCATTTATTTCTCCTTACACATTTTCTCATACGGAAACTGAATCTCAAAAAAATTAAATAAGTTGTTCCAGAAATTATATTAATAAAGGGACAGAGCTGGAAATTCCATCTAATAAGTCTGACTTCAGAGATATATTTTAACTACCATTTCCTAACACCTTCATACTGCTTCTAGCTAACTGATTACATTGTAGGCTTACACACTTTGGTAAGTGGTGTTTAAATTCCCTCAGTGCCTTCTTATTTGATCAGGTGTATTAGTTATCTGTTGCTTCCTAGCAACTGACCCCAATACTGAACGGCTTAAAACAATAAACATTTATTATGTCATTTTGTTTCTGTGGGTCAGGAATGCAGGAGTGCTTGAGCTTGGTTCGGGGTCTCTCATGAGGTTGTAGTCAAGATATTGGCCAGGACTGTAGTCATCTGAGGATTGACTAGGGCTGGAAGATCCACTTTCAAGGCTCAGTCACATTCTAGAAGGTTACTGCTGGTTATTGATAAGGAAGCTTTATTAGTTCCTCAACAACTTCTAGTAATGTTTGGTTCTAATGTCATAGATTAGTTGAATCTTCAACTGGGGTTTTATATGGGCTCTTTTTTTTTCTAGCCTTCATTTTGAGGTCAGGCCATCTATATAACTTTGCTCAGGCTGCCATACCAAAGTACAACAAACTGAGTAGCTTAACCAAAATATACTTTCTCACATTATGGAGGCTAAAAAGACTGAGATCAAGGTGTCAGGAGGGTCACTTTCATTGGACGCCTCTCTCCTTGTCTTGTAGATGGCCATTGTTCCCTTGATTCTTTTTTTAAATTAATTAGTTTATTACCAAGTTGGTTTCCATATAACACACCCAGTGCTCTTCCCCACAAGTGGCCCTCTCCATGACTATCACCCCACTTCCCCTTCCCTCTTCAGCCCTCAGTTTATTTTCAGTATTCCAGAGTCTGTCATGATTTGCCTCACTCTCTCTCCCTAACTTCCCCCACTCTGTCTCCTTCCCATGGTCCCCTGTTAGGTTTCTCCTGTTAGACCTATGAGTGAAAACATTTGGTATCTGTCCTTCTCTGCCTGACTTATTTCATTTAATATGACTTCCTCTAGGTCCATCCACTTTGCTACAAATGGCCAGATTTCATTCTTTCTCATTGCCATGTAGTATTCCACATCTTCTTGATCCATTCATCGGGTGATAGACATTTAGGCTCTTTCCATGATTTGGCTATTGTTTAAAGTGCCTCTATGAACATTGGGGTACATGAACCCTTGCACCTGCACTTCTCTATCCCTTGGGTAGATCCCCAGCAGTGCTATTGCTGGGTCATAGGGGGTCATAGGGGAGTTTTATTGATTCTTTACACCATCTTCCTTCTGTGTGTGCCCGTGCCCTGATCTCTTCTTATAGGGACACAAGTCATATTGAATTAGGGCTCATGGTAAAGTAATGACCTCATTTTAACTTAATTACCTCTTTTAAAACCCTGTCTCTATATATAGTCGGATTCTGAGGTATTAAGGTGTTAGGACTTCACGATATGAATTTTGAGGGTTCATGATTAAGCACATAATACGATCTTTGGCCTTTGCCTGTCTCGGGATTTTCTTGCCTATAACTCAGGTTTCATTTCTCTGCCCTTAACCTCTCTTTACTTCATATCCTCAAGGCTATTGAGTAGCCAACCTTAACAGTTAGCTGCTTGTCTCTCTGGCTGCCCATTACACTTAAAGGTCTTAGCAGGATAAATTGGCCCATGGGGTTTCTAATGAATTTTCCAGAAACTTTTAAAACTTAAGTATGGTGTTCTTCTAAAGGAGCAATAGCTGTTGTTACATATATTTGTATAAATTAATTTTGAGCACATACTGAGTGCTAAGAACAGGATTTTTTAAATAATTTTGAGAGCTGGGTGTATGCACCCTATCTTCACCTTTGCTGCCCTGCAGATGTTCCAGAAAGATTTGAGGCCTGTGGGGTGACTTGAGGACCAGGTGGAAACTAGCTGAAGAACAAAATCAGAAGCATCTGTCTCACATGAAAGAAGCTATTATCATTAAGCAGGTGGTAGAGAACAAATTATTAAGCTTATACACGCAGTGTGTGCAGTTGCCAGTGATTGGTGCTCATCAGCACAAGGGAAGTGTTCTAAAATTTTGCCAGGATACCTGTTTATTACATGTCTGTGTCTGTCCAAATCCTCTGTGGCTGCCCCATTAGTTCAGCTTTCCTTCAAAACTTGGCAGCCCATGAGCTATGTTGGAATTCCCAGGTGATCATAATGTACCTAATTTTCCTTATTTGTACTTCTCTTATCCTGTAATGTGCTGTTGTTTCCAGTTGTTTTAACACAATGGGAAGTAGCCAGGATTATTGTAATGGCACCATTCAGTCCACTAAGGATTAAAATATGCTTAGTAAGAGTAGAAAAATTATAACTCCTCATAGCAACATGGTTATTGGTCTTTTCCTCAAGTAAACTTTGATAGGTGTTTGGGAATAATTCTTTTCAAGGACGGAAGTTTGAGGAGTAAACTATATATTATTCTAAATGCACGAATAAACACTCCATTCTATTAGGAAAAAAGAAAAGGGGTCTCTGTGGAGGAACTATTTAAAAGATTAAAAGAGCCTCTCCTGAAATGTGGCTTTGTGGCAAAGAAAGGGAAAACCACCACCCCATCCAAAGATCACCAGAAGTAAAGTGGGAAATAAATCAATTAAAATGACTATAAATAAAAATATTCTGATCATTGAACAAAATTCAAGTACCAAAGTACAAAGTGTAGAGTAGTATTACCAGAATAACACTAGATTTTTTTTTTCAAACCAGCTAAAAGTTATGTAGTTTTCATTACCAGGTTAATCATATTCCTCATCTCATTATCCTTTAATATATATATTTAAAACACACATGAAATCAAACCTGAATGAATTCTTGTTAGCTCTCTCCATTGTGTTAGCCCATCCAGAAAGAACTACAGCAGAAGGCAGTTATACCTTAGAAAACTATTTAGTACATTTCAATGCTACACAAAGCTTTATTTTCTAATATGAGCTGTTATTTGTTACTAGAAAGAGAGCAGAACAAGATATAGCCCTTTGGGGAGATAGTTAAATAAGAAATACATTTCCAGATGATATCACATGCAGGTAGCACTCTGAAATTACTAGACATCAAAATTAATTAGGCTGAATCCATTGCTTTGTTAGGTATAAATCGCTAACCTTACCTCAGTGCTGGGAGGAGTGGCATTTCCAGCAAGTGTGTCTTAGTCTGTTCAGGCTGCTGTAAGATAGTACCATGGACTGGTAGCTTACAAACAACAGAAATTTATTTCTCATCGTTCTCAACACTGGAAAATCCAGGATCAGGGTGCCAGCAGATTCTGTGTTTGTTAAGGGCCTATTTTCTGGTTCATAGATGGCACCATTTGCTATGTCCTCACATGATGGAAGAGGCGAGAGAGCTGTTTAATAGGAGAGCTAATCCAGCTCTCATGACCTGGTACCTTCAAACGGCCCTGCCTCTTGATACCGTCACATTGGGCATTGGGATTTTGTTTCTTCTGTTCTTAAAAAGACATCAGTGACATTGTATTGAGGGCCCACCCTACTCCTGTTTGACTTCCTCTTAACTAATCACATCTGTAGTGATCCCATTTCTAAATAGGGTCACATTCTGAGACCTTAGAACTTAGGACTTGAACATACCTTTTGGAGGAGACACAATTCAACTTGTAATAGGAAGGAAATGCAGTGGCAACAGAATTGTGTCTTCATTAAGCTGCTAAAAATTCAGTGTATAGGGCAATTGCTCCAAAGTGGGGGTACATATATTGTGGAAGGGTCGTATAATGAAAGTTTCAGAACTTCTGTTTATATTTACTTTTATCCCATTATTTTAAATTTCTGTAATGATATGTATTATAATATATGTAATAGATTAGTTTAATAGTACATATCTGCATGTTATAAATAAATGACATATATGACACTAATGGTGGTTGGAGGAACATGACCAAAAGTTTTTTCAAGCCAGTGTCAAATTATGAGGTATAAAAATGACATTATAGTTTCAGAGAAAATCTTTGTGGAGGATTTTAACAGACCCAGAATTAAGTTGGACAAGCAAAGAGATAATCAATGCAACACATACACACACACACACACACACGTATACACACACATGTACTAAATTCACTAGCAGTTTGAAAAATGTCTTTTTTCAAGTTAGAAGTGAAATACTAGATAATAATTCAGGAGTCCTCAATGCAAGGGAAGGTGAAGATGGTCCCTGGAGATGAACAGGTGTGAAGAAGTAGTTAGAAAAGGAAGGAGCAATTGGGATGCTTGTCCTTTCTCAGTAATAATACAGAGTGGATCTATGACTTGCTTTTTCTTATATCCAATGCCAAGACGATGACTTTGTCAATCAGGGGAGGGAAGTTGTAATGTGTTTTCATTGGAAGGTCATTGAAATATTTTTTCTCATTTAACATTGTCACCAAAATTCTAGAACTGAGCAATAATGATTGTCACCTTGAGCCATTCTTGAGCTCCTGTCATGTTTCAGTGTTGCCAAGTAATACTGTATTTGTTAGGAACATCTTATTAGATAAGTCTAGGAAATTGGAACTAAAGATGAGTTTGGGTGCCTCTACTTCATTTATTTCTGTGGCACATTCTTTGGGGTCAATTTTGAATAATCATTTTGCATTATTGGATCTCTATTGCTATTTTTGCATATTCCTGTAATTGTCCACCAGGGAACATTTTCTAATATTCATATTAAATTTTTCTTTCTTAGTTTCTTGCTTCGTTACTCCCACTTATGTTAGCATCATCCTCCAAGCATTATTCACTTCCTTGCGGTTTGTACCCTTACCATTGAATACCAGTGTTTTCTTTATTTCTCGTTCACCTTATTTTTTATTTTTTTAAAGTTTTACTTATTTATTTTTAGAGAGAGAGAGGAAGGGAGAGAGAATGTGTGGGGAGGGGCAGAGAGAGAAGAGAGAGAGAGAGAATTCCAAGCAGGCTCTCCACTATTAGCACAGAGCCTGACACAGGGTTCAATATGAGGACCGTGAGATCATGAGCTAAGCCAAAATCAAGAGTCAGATGCTCAACTATCTGAGCTACCCAGGTGCTTCCCTCTCACTATTTTTTGTCCACATCACATAGTTATTTGGCTTCCAGGTAATATTTTCTTACAGTTACTTAGTAATGCATGATTGAACAAGATTGCCCACAACTGCTTAGAGACCAAAGAGTACATTTTCCTTGTTTCCTATCCACGTTGCAGTTCTGTTTCTGAGAGATCATCTATTACAAAAGAATAAACTTTGTTGGACCTGTAATTCTCATCCTTTTGTGTAATTAAAAGTATCACTATGCTTTCGAGTTTTACATTTCTTAGTATGATCCTTTGTGTCTGTGAGGACAGAAGAGGGGCAGAGAATTCTGATTTGTCACTTCTTGTCCTAGTGGGAACTATAATACTCCCCTTCTCCATCCTTTCTAATTACTGTCTCATAGATACTAAACTACACACCCCTGAGCATCTAGAAGGATTAAACACTGATCAAAGGAAGGTTTAGCTATATCCCCAGGACAAACTGATTCAATGAAGAAAAGCTTGGGCTCTGGGAGAGCTTTGGAAAGAGAAATAAATTAACAATTAGCATTTTAACAGCAGTAAAAACTGCTGAGTGGAAACAGACCTGATGTTTTATGGTATTCGAGATACGTGGAATAGTGGATAGTTAGAAAAACTGTGTTCCAGTGAGTAAGACACAGTGCAAAGGTGTGAGATGGAATCTAGTCCATTTCATTTGTGATATATGGCTATTCCTACGACAGACTTGGTTTCTTTTGAGCAATCATTATCAATGTTATAATTCTACATGTGTTGCTTTTAGGTAGGTTTAGGGTTATAGTAGTGGCTCAAATCAATTATTAATTTATGTGGAACTCATTGCAATTGAGCATTAACAGTACCATTACCCTTGCATGAATGACATTCTCTTCTGACCAAGTCTGTTAATGAATGTCTTTATTTTTTTAAGTTCAACTTAAAAAGTTTATTACTCTTCTATACTCTATAAATATACAAATGTACTTAGAAATGTATTATAAACATACTATAAATGTGCTTATAAATGTACTATAGCAAAATTTGTCATTACTCTTTTTTTTTAACTTAATAGTTTATTGTCAAATTGGTTTCCATATAACACCCAATGCTTCTCCCCACAAGTGCCCCCCATCATGACCATCACCCCCTTCACTCCCTCCCCCTCCCCCTTCAGTCCATGGTCATTTTCAGTATTCAATAGTCTCTCATGATTTGTGTCCCTCACTCTCCCCAGCTCCCTTTCCCCTTTCCTCTCCCTCTGGTCCTCTGTTATGTTTCTCCTGTTTGGCCTATGAGTGCAAACATATGGTATCTGTCCCTCTCTACCTGACTTATTTAGCTTAGAATAAATGTCTTTATTTACAAAACTGATTTTCTTACTGATCTTGCAAAATTCTGTTTGGTTGGAATATGTCTGAAATGTTCAAGAATGAAGTATTCTTCCTTTAGATTACATAGTGTATACTTTTTAAAATCTTTGCTTAAAAGCATGGCTGGCCTTGTTTTTTTTTTCTTTTCTTTTTTTTTCTTCAAGATAATATATGTCTTCTGGTATTAGGTGAAAATATAAAGCCATAACAATACTGAAAACATTAAAGAAGACATTAACAAACAATCCAGATTAAAATTTGAAAATTCAACGGGGCACCTGGGTGGCTTAGTTGGTTAAGCGTCCGGCTTCAGCTCAGGTCATGATCTCATGGTTGTTGGGTTCGAGCCCCATGTTGGGGTCTGTGCTCACAGCCAGCTCAGAGCCTGGAGCCTGCTTCGGATTCTGTATCTCCCTCTCTCTCTGACCCTCCCCTGCTTGCACTGTCTCTCTCTGTCTCTCAAAAGTAAATAAAAAAAATTAAAAAATTTAAAAAACATTTTGAAAATTCAAGTCTTTGGCAAATACATACAAAATTATGGTTTTTCCTAAGATGTCTAATTAATACCACAGTTTTCCAATTTTCAATGTTCAATATGTCCATGAAATACTATTTTTGAAAGCATAAGTCATTAGCCACTAAATATGCAGCTACCCATGAGTAAGTATACAATACATTCTTGTTTATAAGAAATTCTATCAGTAGACTAAATAAGCAGTGGACATTCCTAACTGATATCCACTTTATTGTGCAGTTTGATCTCAAAGTGTTAGTGTTGACCAGAGCCTTGTGAATTATTGGTACAGTGTCTGCATTGTTAATCAATAAGACAAGTTCAGGAGATGTAAAATAGTATCCATAAGATGATGCAGCCATTACAAACCTTCTCAATTTTTCCTATACAGCCAAAAGCATAATAAACACATGAACTGCCGATTCTGTACAGTTTTAAGTCTATATCTGGAAGATCAATGTAATATGTCATATGTAAACCACCAGCAGGGATTTTTTTTCTTTTAACAGCATTAACTGTGCTGGCTGCTTAATATCAGGAATGATTCCTTAATTGACTTTTCAACTCTAATACCTATATCACAGTGCTTGTTGCTTAGTTGGTACTCAATAAATGTTTATTGAATGAATGCATGATGTGTACTTTTGGGTCCAACAATATGTGAGTAATTCTGTAATTTCACCCAGGTTGATGATGTTCCTCATGCCAGTGAAATTTTTCATATGCTCATGTGTGTATTATTTCTCATCATATCACAAAAAGGTTTCCCTTTTCTGCACTTTGTAGTTCCCCACATTACTGTGTTTAGCATTATTGATATATGGCTATGGTCCAGCCAGTACCATTTTATATATTTTTTTCAGGAAGGTGAAAAAATGAATTGTTAGATTTTCAAACTAGCCGTAACTAAAAATCATTTTCCTTGCCAGATGTTGTAACTCAGATGGTATGGTGCAGTTATGGCTTAATGAAACTTTTTTTTTCTCTGAACAACTTAGCTTTCAGTGAACAGATTTATTAAAGTAAGGACACTATTCTTCATTATTATATTAAGAACCCTGGGACAAAAGTTTTCTCTCCCATTTATGTACTTGAGTTCAGTTGAATTATTTTGTTGTGTATTGGGAGGTAACGTAATATTTCAAAGGTTTTATAATATACCAGAAGAAGTTTAATACATATTAAAATATACACGTGTGTGTGGTAAATATATATGTGGTAAAAATATGGAAGGCAATTTGTGGGAATAATTATTGAATGATACTTCTTTAGTTAATCAAGACAATAGTAATATTCATGTATGAGAGATGATTTTAAGCAATATTATCTAGCATTACCTTTTTAATCTTCTAGATAGCTATTTATCCGTTAAGTTCAATGATGAGATAAACTCAGAAAGAGGTAAACAAATCAATGTTTTGCTCATGGAACTTTTAAAATCCCTTCACTATCTTTGGTAGTTATTTCGATGAGAAGCCCTTGAGTGCTGTCCTTGGTGCTGACCCATCTTTTCTTGATGTACACAGCTTATAGAAGCCCCTGAACACATGTGTAACCAAATTTACAGATGGCACAAATACCAGATCCAAAAGTTATTTGATAATCTGTACCAATCAACAGGTAAATGAACAGGGAACCAAAATATGAAACACCTCTCTCTGCCAGGCATTTTATATCTCTTACTTTCTTGAAAGAACCTATGATATGGAATTATTATTTCTTCCAGATGAGAAAACTGTAAATGAACTATGTTGAATTAATTTCTCAAAGTCATACGGCTTGAAAATACTGTGTCTGGAATAGAATTTAATTCTGATTCTAGAATTCATCTTCTTATATTAAAATAAACAAATGGATAAACACAGTTCAAGGGAGACTGGTTTTGACAGAAATTCATGCAAAGTAGGCTTGGGGATTTTTTGCTGACCACACACTCAATGGGGACCATCAGCTGCTAAAATAAACCTGCACAGTAAGTAATTCTATTGTACATAGTGCTGGTCAGGCCATATAAAGTGTATTATATGTAAACACCTTACTGCACTCATACTAGAAAGTATTCTGAAGAAGAAACCTCATGAGATGGGTCTTGAACCATATGTGTTAGATGATAGTTAAAGGACCACAGATGGCTCAGGTGTGTAGCGACTGGACGGATGACAGGGGATGGATGACAGATAAAATACCTGTTGCTGTGCATATGCTAAATGGTCATTTGAAGGAGAAATTAACTGTGGTCAGTATGGCTTTAATGGGTAGTAATGGAATCCATGCATAGAAGTAGAAAGGCTAACTATTATTCAGTGTAAGAAAGCTCTTTCTGACAATTTGAACTAAGACAGAGGTAATGGGGCATGGGATATTAGCCTACACCTATGTGGCACTGTTCTTAGAAGGTTATGTTGCTATTAATATCTTATATACAATACTTCTAATAGTTGGATGCAGCACTTGTTTCAGAAGGGTTTGCATATAGAGGTCTTTGTTTCACTAGTATGGGAATAAATTAATAGTGAAACTTCTACATTATTTATATTGCTGGCTATGCAGAAGATATTTGTTAAGTACCAAGAATGTGGAGTTGTTTGATGCCTGTGGAACTAAATTTTTCAAAACAAACCAAAAGACAAATCTGAGTTTGAGTGTATAGACTTTTACTTTATTTACCCTTTAATTTCCCCCTCCTTTCAAGAAAGAACACTACCAGGAATTGTGTCACTGTTATGGATTTAAAGCAGCCAGAATCAGGCTTATAAGAAGAGCAGGCTAGAAAAGGAAAGTATACTGACAAAGTTTTAGATTTGGTAACTGACAAATCAGATAAAAAGTATTGGAGTAAATACAAACATATATGCACACACAGTTTCAGGGAAGCAATAATTTCTCCCTAAAGAACTCCAAATATCAATCAACAGGTTTGAAACAGCAGGAAGAGAAGAAACAGGTTTGCAAGAGGAGAAAATAATCAGTTCAGTTAGATAGATAATATTAGCATAGAGGTTCTAGGTAATATACCATAATATATAACAGACCATCAATGTGTGGGTTGATTAAAGAACTCTGTGAATTTTGTTGATATTGATGTTATTTGGCTTCTCAGGAGCAGAAGCAGGGAAAATTCTAGGATATACACTAAATCTGAATACTAATATGTCAGAACATTGGGTGGAGAAAACAATCTGGAATGTATGAAAAGGTAGATTTTGTCAGGCATATTTGGAATGGTGAGCCATTGGGTTGGGATTGGATAATGGGAATAAAGTCAGAAAACTGTCAAGTCATTTTCTCTGAAAAAGAGAACATCTATGGATTTCTAAGTTGAATATCCTAACATTTAATCTAATAGCCTTGCTCAGTGCCTGGAATACCGGCTTTGTTGTATCAATGTGTATATGTATGTCATATGGATGTAAATGTTGCATGTATATGTATATTTGTGTGTATATGTTCATTTGTGTGTATGTGTATGTATATGACGAAAAAAGAAAATAGCTCTGAAGAATTTCCGAGGAGTTGTCCTTTCAAACCCCCAGTTGCTTTCCTTGTCTAAATGATTCAATGCTGAGTCCTGAATTATTCATAGAAATATAAGGCCTGTATTTGTGGATGTAGATGTCCACATCTGACTTTTTATTTCTATCATCT